>NW_028249712.1:1200000-1800000 GCF_964263255.1 Lissotriton vulgaris | reverse complement strand
CAAAATTGAAGATTTTGAGTAAGCAAAACTTTGTAAAATTGGCAATTTTGGACACTGTGAGGGTTTAAAAAGTGGTTATTCAACATGAGGCACGATCCAATTGACATTTTGAATCATTTTTGGTACAGTCCAAAAAATCAATTTTCGGATGAAAAACGATGACTCCGGACCTGTCGAACGTTCCCAAAATGGTCTATAATGATGAAATTTTAACATTTAATCTTTTGACTCTAAATGACTGTTGGATGTGAATTATGACTTTGTCAACTAAAATAAGTGTGTTTAAAGTCATTTCAGTGCCTCAAAGGGGTCAAAATTGAAGCTTTTGAGTAATCAAAACTCTGTAAAAATGGCAATTTTGGTCACTGTGAGGGTTTAAAAAGTGGTTATTCAACATGAGGCACGATCCAATTGACATTTTGAATCATTTTTGGTACAGTCCAAAAAATCAATTTTCGGATGAAAAACGATGACTCCGGACCTGTCGAACGTTTCCAAAATGGTCTATAATGATGACATTTTAACATTTAATCTTTTGACTCTAAATGACTGTTGGATGTGAATTATGACTTTGTCAACTAAAATAAGTGTGTTTAAAGTCATTTCTGTGCCTCAAAAGGCTCAAAATTGAAGCTTTTGAGTAAGCAAAACTCTGTAAAAATGGCAATTTTGGTCACTCTGAGGGTTTAAAAAGTGGTTATTCAACATGAGGCACGATCCAATTGACATTTTGAATCATTTTTGGTACAGTCCAAAAAATCAATTTTCGGATGAAAAACGATGACTCCGGACATGTCGAACGATCCCAAAATGGTCAATATGGATGAAATTTTAACATTTAATCTTTTGACTGTAAATGACTGTTGGATGTGAATTATGACTTTGTCAACTAAAATAAGTGTGTTTAAAGTCATTTCTGTGCCTGAAACGGGTCAAAATTGAAGCTTTTGAGTAAGCAAAACTCTGTAAAAATGGCAACTTTGGTCACTGTGAGGGTTTAAAAAGTGGTTATTCAACATGAGGCACCATCCAATTGACATTTTGAATCATTTTTGGTACAGTCCAAAAAATCAATTTTCGGATGAAAAACGATGACTCCGGACCTGTCGAACGTTTCCAAAATGGTCTATAATGATGACATTTTAACATTTAATCTTTTGACTCTAAATGACTGTTGGATGTGAATTATGACTTTGTCAACTAAAATAAGTGTGTTTAAAGTCATTTCTGTGCCTCAAAGGGGTCAAAATTGAAGCTTTTGAGTAATCAAAACTCTGTAAAAATGGCAATTTTGGTCACTGTGAGGGTTTAAAAAGTGGTTATTCAACATGAGGCAAGGTCCGATTGACATTTTGAATCATTTTTGGTACAGCCCAAAAAATCAATTTTCGGATGAAAAACGATGACTCCGGACATGTCGAACGTTCCCAAAATGGTCTATAATGATGACATTTTAACATTTAATCTTTTGACTCTAAATGACTGTTGGATGTGAATTATGACTTTGTCAACTAAAATAAGTGTGTTTAAAGTCATTTCTGTGCCTCAAAGGGGTCAAAATTGAAGCTTTTGAGTAAGCAAAACTCTGTAAAAATGGCAATTTTGGTCACTCTGAGGGTTTAAAAAGTGGTTATTCAACATGAGGCACGATCCAATTGACATTTTGAATCATTTTTGGTACAGTCCAAAAAATCAATTTTCGGATGAAAAACGATGACTCCGGACCTGTCGAACGTTCCCAAAATGGTCTATAATGATGAAATTTTAACATTTAATCTTTTGACTCTAAATGACTGTTGGATGTGAATTATGACTTTGTCAACTAAAATAAGTGTGTTTAAAGTCATTTCAGTGCCTCAAAGGGGTCAAAATTGAAGCTTTTGAGTAATCAAAACTCTGTAAAAATGGCAATTTTGGTCACTGTGAGGGTTTAAAAAGTGGTTATTCAACATGAGGCACGATCCAATTGACATTTTGAATCATTTTTGGTACAGTCCAAAAAATCAATTTTCGGATGAAAAACGATGACTCCGGACATGTCGAATTATCCAAAATGGTCAATATGGATGAAATTTTAATATTTAATCTTTTGACTGTAAATGACTGTTGGATGTGAATTATGACTTTGTCAACTAAAATAAGTGTGTTTAAAGTAATTTCTGTGCCTGAAACGGGTCAAAATTGAAGCTTTTGGGTAAGCAAAACTCTGTAATAATGGCAATTTTGGTCACTCTGAGGGTTTAAAAAGTGGTTATTCAACATGAGGCACCATCCAATTGACATTTTGAATCATTTTTGGTACAGTCCAAAAAATCAATTTTCGGATGAAAAACGATGACTCCGGACATGTCGAACGATCCCAAAATGGTCAATATGGATGAAATTTTAACATTTAATCTTTTGACTGTAAATGACTGTTGGATGTGAATTATGACTTTGTCAACTAAAATAAGTGTGTTTAAAGTCATTTCTGTGCCTCAAAGGGGTCAAAATTGAAGCTTTTGAGTAATCAAAACTCTGTAAAAATGGCAATTTTGGTCACTGTGAGGGTTTAAAAAGTGGTTATTCAACATGAGGCACGATCCAATTGACATTTTGAATCATTTTTGGTACAGCCCAAAAAATCAATTTTCGGATGAAAAACGATGACTCCGGATCTGTTGAACGTTCCCAGAATGGTCTATAATGATGAAATTTTAACATTTAATCTTTTGACTCTAAATGACTGTTCGATGTGAATTATGACTTTGTCAACTAAAATAAGTGTGTTTAAAGTCATTTCTGTGCCTGAAATGGGTCAAAATTGAAGATTTTGAGTAAGCAAAACTCTGTAAAATTGGCAATTTTGGACACTGTGAGGGTTTAAAAAGTGGTTATTCAACATGAGGCACGATCCAATTGACATTTTGAATCATTTTTGGTACAGTCCAAAAAATCAATTTTCGGATGAAAAACGATGACTCCGGACCTGTCGAACGTTCCCAAAATGGTCTATAATGATGAAATTTTAACATTTAATCTTTTGACTCTAAATGACTGTTGGATGTGAATTATGACTTTGTCAACTAAAATAAGTGTGTTTAAAGTCATTTCTGTGCCTCAAAGGGGTCAAAATTGAAGATTTTGAGTAAGCAAAACTCTGTAAAAATGGCAATTTTGGTCACTCTGAGGGTTTAAAAAGTGGTTATTCAACATGAGGCACGATCCAATTGACATTTTGAATCATTTTTGGTACAGTCCAAAAAATCAATTTTCGGATGAAAAACGATGACTCCGGACATGTCGAACGATCCCAAAATGGTCAATATGGATGAAATTTTAACATTTAATCTTTTGACTGTAAATGACTGTTGGATGTGAATTATGACTTTGTCAACTAAAATAAGTGTGTTTAAAGTCATTTCTGTGCCTGAAACGGGTCAAAATTGAAGCTTTTGGGTTAGCAAAACTCTGTAAAAATGGCAATTTTGGTCACTGTGAGGGTTTAAAAAGTGGTTATTCAACATGAGGCACGATCCAATTGACATTTTGAATCATTTTTGGTACAGTCCAAAAAATAAATTTTCGGGTGAAAAACGATGACTCCGGACCTGTCGAACGTTCCCAAAATGGTCTATAATGATGAAATTTTAACATTTAATCTTTTGACTCTAAATGACTGTTGGATGTGAATTATGACTTTGTCAACTAAAATAAGTGTGTTTAAAGTCAATTCTGTGCCTGAAACGGGTCAAAATTGAAGCTTTTGAGTAAGCAAAACTCTGTAAAAATGGCAATTTTGGTCACTGTGAGGGTTTAAAAAGTGGTTATTCAACATGAGGCACGATCCAAATGATATTTTGAATCATTTTTGGTACAGTCCAAAAAATCAATTTTCGGATGAAAAACGATGACTCCGGACCTGTCGAACGTTCCCAAAATGGTCTATAATGATGACATTTTAACATTTAATCTTTTGACTCTAAATGACTGTTGGATGTGAATTATGACTTTGTCAACTAAAATAAGTGTGTTTAAAGTCATTTCTGTGCCTCAAAGGGGTCAAAATTGAAGCTTTTGAGTAAGCAAAACTCTGTAAAAATGGCAATTTTGGTCACTCTGAGGGTTTAAAAAGTGGTTATTCAACATGAGGCACGATCCAATTGACATTTTGAATCATTTCTGGTACAGTCCAAAAAATCAATTTTCGGATGAAAAACGATGACTCCGGACATGTCGAACGATCCCAATATGGTCAATATGGATGAAATGTTAACATTTAATCTTTTGACTGTAAATGACTGTTGGATGTGAATTATGACTTTGTCAACTAAAATAAGGGTGTTTAAAGTCATTTCTGTGCCTGAAACGGGTCAAAATTGAAGCTTTTGGGTAAGCAAAACTCTGTAAAAATGGCAATTTTGGTCATTTTGAGGGTTTAAAAAGTGGTTATTCAACATGAGGCACCATCCAATTGACATTTTGAATCATTTTTGGTACAGTCCAAAAAATCAATTTTCGGATGAAAAACGATGACTCCGGACCTGTCGAACGTTCCCAAAATGGTCTATAATGCTGAAATTTTAACATTTAATCTTTTGACTCTAAATGACTGTTGGATGTGAATTATGACTTTGTCAACTAAAATAAGTGTGTTTAAAGTCATTTCTGTGCCTCAAAGGGGTCAAAATTGAAGCTTTTGAGTAATCAAAACTCTGTAAAAATCGCAATTTTGGTCACTCTGAGGGTTTAAAAAGTGGTTATTTAACATGAGGCACGATCCAATTGACATTTTGAATCATTTTTGGTACAGTCCAAAAAATCAATTTTCGGATGAAAAACGATGACTCCGGACCTGTCGAACGTTCCCAAAATGGTCTATAATGATGAAATGTTAACATTTAATCTTTTGAATCTAAATGACTGTTGGATGTGAATTATGACTTTGTCAACTACAATAAGTGTGTTTAAAGTCGTTTCTGTGCCTCAAAGGGGTCAAAATTGAAGCTTTTGAGTAATCAGAACTCTGTAAAAATGGCAATTTTGGTCACTGTGAGGGTTTAAAAAGTGGTTATTCAACATGAGCCACGATCCAATTGACATTTTGAATCATTTTTGGTACAGTCCAAAAAATCAATTTTCGGATGAAAAACGATGACTCCGGACATGTCGAACGATCCCAAAAAGGTCAAAATGGATGAAATTTTAACATTTAATCTTTTGACTGTAAATAACTGTTGGATGTGAATTATGACTTTGTCAACTAAAATAAGTGTGTTTAAAGTCATTTCTGTGCCTGAAACGGGTCAAAATTGAAGCTTTTGGGTAAGCAAAACTCTGTAAAAATGGCAATTTTGGTCACTCTGAGGGTTTAAAAAGTGATTATTCAACATGAGGCACCATCCAATTGACATTTTGAATCATTTTTGGTACAGTCCAAAAAATCAATTTTCGGATGAAAAACAATGACTCCGGACCTGTCGAACGTTCCCAAAATGGTCTATAATGATGAAATTTTAACATTTAATCTTTTGACTCTAAATGACTGTTGGATGTGAATTATGACTTTGTCAACTAAAATAAGTGTGTTTAAAGTCATTTCTGTGTCTCAAAGGGGTCAAAATTGAAGCTTTTGAGTAAGCAAAACTCTGTAAAAATGGCAATTTTGGTCACTCTGAGGGTTTAAAAAGTGGTTATTCAACATGAGGCACGATCCAATTGACATTTTGAATCATTTCTGGTACAGTCCAAAAAATCAATTTTCGGATGAAAAACGATGACTCCGGACATGTCGAACGATCCCAAAATGGTCAATATGGATGAAATTTTAACATTTAATCTTTTGACTGTAAATGACTGTTGGATGTGAATTATGACTTTGTCAACTAAAATAAGTGTGTTTAAAGTCATTTCTGTGCCTGAACCGGGTCAAAATTGAAGCTTTTGAGTAAGCAAAACTCTGTAAAAATGGCAACTTTGGTCACTGTGAGGGTTTAAAAAGTGGTTATTCAACATGAGGCACCATCCAATTGACATTTTGAATCATTTTTGGTACAGTCCAAAAAATCAATTTTCGGATGAAAAACGATGACTCCGGATCTGTTGAACGTTCCCAGAATGGTCTATAATGATGAAATTTTAACATTTAATCTTTTGACTCTAAATGACTGTTCGATGTGAATTATGACTTTGTCAACTAAAATAAGTGTGTTTAAAGTCATTTCTGTGCCTGAAATGGGTCAAAATTGAAGATTTTGAGTAAGCAAAACTTTGTAAAATTGGCAATTTTGGACACTGTGAGGGTTTAAAAAGTGGTTATTCAACATGAGGCACGATCCAATTGACATTTTGAATCATTTTTGGTACAGTCCAAAAAATCAATTTTCGGATGAAAAACGATGACTCCGGACCTGTCGAACGTTCCCAAAATGGTCTATAATGATGAAATTTTAACATTTAATCTTTTGACTCTAAATGACTGTTGGATGTGAATTATGACTTTGTCAACTAAAATAAGTGTGTTTAAAGTCATTTCAGTGCCTCAAAGGGGTCAAAATTGAAGCTTTTGAGTAATCAAAACTCTGTAAAAATGGCAATTTTGGTCACTGTGAGGGTTTAAAAAGTGGTTATTCAACATGAGGCACGATCCAATTGACATTTTGAATCATTTTTGGTACAGTCCAAAAAATCAATTTTCGGATGAAAAACGATGACTCCGGACCTGTCGAACGTTTCCAAAATGGTCTATAATGATGACATTTTAACATTTAATCTTTTGACTCTAAATGACTGTTGGATGTGAATTATGACTTTGTCAACTAAAATAAGTGTGTTTAAAGTCATTTCTGTGCCTCAAAAGGCTCAAAATTGAAGCTTTTGAGTAAGCAAAACTCTGTAAAAATGGCAATTTTGGTCACTCTGAGGGTTTAAAAAGTGGTTATTCAACATGAGGCACGATCCAATTGACATTTTGAATCATTTTTGGTACAGTCCAAAAAATCAATTTTCGGATGAAAAACGATGACTCCGGACATGTCGAACGATCCCAAAATGGTCAATATGGATGAAATTTTAACATTTAATCTTTTGACTGTAAATGACTGTTGGATGTGAATTATGACTTTGTCAACTAAAATAAGTGTGTTTAAAGTCATTTCTGTGCCTGAAACGGGTCAAAATTGAAGCTTTTGAGTAAGCAAAACTCTGTAAAAATGGCAACTTTGGTCACTGTGAGGGTTTAAAAAGTGGTTATTCAACATGAGGCACCATCCAATTGACATTTTGAATCATTTTTGGTACAGTCCAAAAAATCAATTTTCGGATGAAAAACGATGACTCCGGACCTGTCGAACGTTTCCAAAATGGTCTATAATGATGACATTTTAACATTTAATCTTTTGACTCTAAATGACTGTTGGATGTGAATTATGACTTTGTCAACTAAAATAAGTGTGTTTAAAGTCATTTCTGTGCCTCAAAGGGGTCAAAATTGAAGCTTTTGAGTAATCAAAACTCTGTAAAAATGGCAATTTTGGTCACTGTGAGGGTTTAAAAAGTGGTTATTCAACATGAGGCAAGGTCCGATTGACATTTTGAATCATTTTTGGTACAGCCCAAAAAATCAATTTTCGGATGAAAAACGATGACTCCGGACATGTCGAACGTTCCCAAAATGGTCTATAATGATGACATTTTAACATTTAATCTTTTGACTCTAAATGACTGTTGGATGTGAATTATGACTTTGTCAACTAAAATAAGTGTGTTTAAAGTCATTTCTGTGCCTCAAAGGGGTCAAAATTGAAGCTTTTGAGTAAGCAAAACTCTGTAAAAATGGCAATTTTGGTCACTCTGAGGGTTTAAAAAGTGGTTATTCAACATGAGGCACGATCCAATTGACATTTTGAATCATTTTTGGTACAGTCCAAAAAATCAATTTTCGGATGAAAAACGATGACTCCGGACCTGTCGAACGTTCCCAAAATGGTCTATAATGATGAAATTTTAACATTTAATCTTTTGACTCTAAATGACTGTTGGATGTGAATTATGACTTTGTCAACTAAAATAAGTGTGTTTAAAGTCATTTCAGTGCCTCAAAGGGGTCAAAATTGAAGCTTTTGAGTAATCAAAACTCTGTAAAAATGGCAATTTTGGTCACTGTGAGGGTTTAAAAAGTGGTTATTCAACATGAGGCACGATCCAATTGACATTTTGAATCATTTTTGGTACAGTCCAAAAAATCAATTTTCGGATGAAAAACGATGACTCCGGACATGTCGAATTATCCAAAATGGTCAATATGGATGAAATTTTAATATTTAATCTTTTGACTGTAAATGACTGTTGGATGTGAATTATGACTTTGTCAACTAAAATAAGTGTGTTTAAAGTAATTTCTGTGCCTGAAACGGGTCAAAATTGAAGCTTTTGGGTAAGCAAAACTCTGTAATAATGGCAATTTTGGTCACTCTGAGGGTTTAAAAAGTGGTTATTCAACATGAGGCACCATCCAATTGACATTTTGAATCATTTTTGGTACAGTCCAAAAAATCAATTTTCGGATGAAAAACGATGACTCCGGACATGTCGAACGATCCCAAAATGGTCAATATGGATGAAATTTTAACATTTAATCTTTTGACTGTAAATGACTGTTGGATGTGAATTATGACTTTGTCAACTAAAATAAGTGTGTTTAAAGTCATTTCTGTGCCTCAAAGGGGTCAAAATTGAAGCTTTTGAGTAATCAAAACTCTGTAAAAATGGCAATTTTGGTCACTGTGAGGGTTTAAAAAGTGGTTATTCAACATGAGGCACGATCCAATTGACATTTTGAATCATTTTTGGTACAGCCCAAAAAATCAATTTTCGGATGAAAAACGATGACTCCGGATCTGTTGAACGTTCCCAGAATGGTCTATAATGATGAAATTTTAACATTTAATCTTTTGACTCTAAATGACTGTTCGATGTGAATTATGACTTTGTCAACTAAAATAAGTGTGTTTAAAGTCATTTCTGTGCCTGAAATGGGTCAAAATTGAAGATTTTGAGTAAGCAAAACTCTGTAAAATTGGCAATTTTGGACACTGTGAGGGTTTAAAAAGTGGTTATTCAACATGAGGCACGATCCAATTGACATTTTGAATCATTTTTGGTACAGTCCAAAAAATCAATTTTCGGATGAAAAACGATGACTCCGGACCTGTCGAACGTTCCCAAAATGGTCTATAATGATGAAATTTTAACATTTAATCTTTTGACTCTAAATGACTGTTGGATGTGAATTATGACTTTGTCAACTAAAATAAGTGTGTTTAAAGTCATTTCTGTGCCTCAAAGGGGTCAAAATTGAAGATTTTGAGTAAGCAAAACTCTGTAAAAATGGCAATTTTGGTCACTCTGAGGGTTTAAAAAGTGGTTATTCAACATGAGGCACGATCCAATTGACATTTTGAATCATTTTTGGTACAGTCCAAAAAATCAATTTTCGGATGAAAAACGATGACTCCGGACATGTCGAACGATCCCAAAATGGTCAATATGGATGAAATTTTAACATTTAATCTTTTGACTGTAAATGACTGTTGGATGTGAATTATGACTTTGTCAACTAAAATAAGTGTGTTTAAAGTCATTTCTGTGCCTGAAACGGGTCAAAATTGAAGCTTTTGGGTTAGCAAAACTCTGTAAAAATGGCAATTTTGGTCACTGTGAGGGTTTAAAAAGTGGTTATTCAACATGAGGCACGATCCAATTGACATTTTGAATCATTTTTGGTACAGTCCAAAAAATAAATTTTCGGGTGAAAAACGATGACTCCGGACCTGTCGAACGTTCCCAAAATGGTCTATAATGATGAAATTTTAACATTTAATCTTTTGACTCTAAATGACTGTTGGATGTGAATTATGACTTTGTCAACTAAAATAAGTGTGTTTAAAGTCAATTCTGTGCCTGAAACGGGTCAAAATTGAAGCTTTTGAGTAAGCAAAACTCTGTAAAAATGGCAATTTTGGTCACTGTGAGGGTTTAAAAAGTGGTTATTCAACATGAGGCACGATCCAAATGATATTTTGAATCATTTTTGGTACAGTCCAAAAAATCAATTTTCGGATGAAAAACGATGACTCCGGACCTGTCGAACGTTCCCAAAATGGTCTATAATGATGACATTTTAACATTTAATCTTTTGACTCTAAATGACTGTTGGATGTGAATTATGACTTTGTCAACTAAAATAAGTGTGTTTAAAGTCATTTCTGTGCCTCAAAGGGGTCAAAATTGAAGCTTTTGAGTAAGCAAAACTCTGTAAAAATGGCAATTTTGGTCACTCTGAGGGTTTAAAAAGTGGTTATTCAACATGAGGCACGATCCAATTGACATTTTGAATCATTTCTGGTACAGTCCAAAAAATCAATTTTCGGATGAAAAACGATGACTCCGGACATGTCGAACGATCCCAATATGGTCAATATGGATGAAATGTTAACATTTAATCTTTTGACTGTAAATGACTGTTGGATGTGAATTATGACTTTGTCAACTAAAATAAGGGTGTTTAAAGTCATTTCTGTGCCTGAAACGGGTCAAAATTGAAGCTTTTGGGTAAGCAAAACTCTGTAAAAATGGCAATTTTGGTCATTTTGAGGGTTTAAAAAGTGGTTATTCAACATGAGGCACCATCCAATTGACATTTTGAATCATTTTTGGTACAGTCCAAAAAATCAATTTTCGGATGAAAAACGATGACTCCGGACCTGTCGAACGTTCCCAAAATGGTCTATAATGCTGAAATTTTAACATTTAATCTTTTGACTCTAAATGACTGTTGGATGTGAATTATGACTTTGTCAACTAAAATAAGTGTGTTTAAAGTCATTTCTGTGCCTCAAAGGGGTCAAAATTGAAGCTTTTGAGTAATCAAAACTCTGTAAAAATCGCAATTTTGGTCACTCTGAGGGTTTAAAAAGTGGTTATTTAACATGAGGCACGATCCAATTGACATTTTGAATCATTTTTGGTACAGTCCAAAAAATCAATTTTCGGATGAAAAACGATGACTCCGGACCTGTCGAACGTTCCCAAAATGGTCTATAATGATGAAATGTTAACATTTAATCTTTTGAATCTAAATGACTGTTGGATGTGAATTATGACTTTGTCAACTACAATAAGTGTGTTTAAAGTCGTTTCTGTGCCTCAAAGGGGTCAAAATTGAAGCTTTTGAGTAATCAGAACTCTGTAAAAATGGCAATTTTGGTCACTGTGAGGGTTTAAAAAGTGGTTATTCAACATGAGCCACGATCCAATTGACATTTTGAATCATTTTTGGTACAGTCCAAAAAATCAATTTTCGGATGAAAAACGATGACTCCGGACATGTCGAACGATCCCAAAAAGGTCAAAATGGATGAAATTTTAACATTTAATCTTTTGACTGTAAATAACTGTTGGATGTGAATTATGACTTTGTCAACTAAAATAAGTGTGTTTAAAGTCATTTCTGTGCCTGAAACGGGTCAAAATTGAAGCTTTTGGGTAAGCAAAACTCTGTAAAAATGGCAATTTTGGTCACTCTGAGGGTTTAAAAAGTGATTATTCAACATGAGGCACCATCCAATTGACATTTTGAATCATTTTTGGTACAGTCCAAAAAATCAATTTTCGGATGAAAAACAATGACTCCGGACCTGTCGAACGTTCCCAAAATGGTCTATAATGATGAAATTTTAACATTTAATCTTTTGACTCTAAATGACTGTTGGATGTGAATTATGACTTTGTCAACTAAAATAAGTGTGTTTAAAGTCATTTCTGTGTCTCAAAGGGGTCAAAATTGAAGCTTTTGAGTAAGCAAAACTCTGTAAAAATGGCAATTTTGGTCACTCTGAGGGTTTAAAAAGTGGTTATTCAACATGAGGCACGATCCAATTGACATTTTGAATCATTTCTGGTACAGTCCAAAAAATCAATTTTCGGATGAAAAACGATGACTCCGGACATGTCGAACGATCCCAAAATGGTCAATATGGATGAAATTTTAACATTTAATCTTTTGACTGTAAATGACTGTTGGATGTGAATTATGACTTTGTCAACTAAAATAAGTGTGTTTAAAGTCATTTCTGTGCCTGAACCGGGTCAAAATTGAAGCTTTTGAGTAAGCAAAACTCTGTAAAAATGGCAACTTTGGTCACTGTGAGGGTTTAAAAAGTGGTTATTCAACATGAGGCACCATCCAATTGACATTTTGAATCATTTTTGGTACAGTCCAAAAAATCAATTTTCGGATGAAAAACGATGACTCCGGACCTGTCGAACGTTTCCAAAATGGTCTATAATGATGAAATTTTAACATTTAATCTTTTGACTCTAAATGACTGTTCGATGTGAATTATGACTTTGTCAACTAAAATAAGTGTGTTTAAAGTCATTTCTGTGCCTGAAATGGGTCAAAATTGAAGATTTTGAGTAAGCAAAACTCTGTAAAATTGGCAATTTTGGACACTGTGAGGGTTTAAAAAGTGGTTATTCAACATGAGGCACCATCCAATTGACATTTTAAATCATTTTTGGTACAGTCCAAAAAGATCAATTTTCGGATGAAAAACGATGACTCCGGACATGTCGAACGATCCCAAAATGGTCAATATGGATGAAATTTTAACATTAAATCTTTTGACTGTAAATGACTGTTGGATGTGAATTATGACTTTGTCAACTAAAATAAGTGTGTTTAAAGTCATTTCTGTGCCTGAAACGGGTCAAAATTGAAGCTTTTGGGTAAGCAAAACTCTGTAAAAATGGCAATTTTGGTCATTTTGAGGGTTTAAAAAGTGGTATTCAACATGAGGCACCATCCAATTGACATTTTGAATCATTTTTGGTACAGTCCAAAAAATCAATTTTCGGATGAAAAACGATGACTCCGGACCTGTCGAACGTTCCCAGAATGGTCTATAATGATGAAATTTTAACATTTAATCTTTTGACTCTAAATGACTGTTGGATGTGAATTATGACTTTGTCAACTAAAATAAGTTTGTTTAAAGTCATTTCTGTGCCTCAAAGGGGTCAAAATTGAAGCTTTTGAGTAAGCAAAACTCTGTAAAAATGGCAATTTTGGTCACTCTGAGGGTTTAAAAAGTGGTTATTCAACATGAGGCACGATCCAATTGACATTTTGAATCATTTTTGGTACAGTCCAAAAAATCAATTTTCGGATGAAAAACGATGACTCCGGACATGTCGAACGATCCCAAAATGGTCAATATGGATGAAATTTTAACATTTAATCTTTTGACTGTAAATGACTGTTGGATGTGAATTATGACTTTGTCAACTAAAATAAGTGTGTTTAAAGTCATTTCTTTGCCTGAAACGGGTCAAAATTGAAGCTTTTGGGTAAGCAAAACTCTTAAAAATGGCAATTTTGGTCATTTTGAGGGTTTAAAAAGTGGTTATTCAACATGAGGCACCATCCAATTGACATTTTGAATCATTTTTGGTACAGTCCAAAAAATCAATTTTCGGATGAAAAACGATGACTCCGGACCTGTCGAACGTTTCCAAAATGGTCTATAATGATGAAATTTTAACATTTAATCTTTTGACACTAAATGACTGTTGGATGTGAATTATGACTTTGTCAACTAAAATAAGTGTGTTTAAAGTCATTTCTGTGCCTGAAACGGGTCAAAATTGAAGCTTTTGGGTAAGCAAAACTCTGTAAAAATGGCAATTTTGGTCACTCTGAGGGTTTAAAAAGTGGTTATTCAACATGAGGCACCATCCAATTGACATTTTGAATCATTTTTGGTACAGTCCAAAAAATCAATTTTCGGATGAAAAACGATGACTCCGGACATGTCGAACGATCCCAAAATGGTCAATATGGATGAAATTTTACCATTTAATCTTTTGACTGTAAATGACTGTTGAATGTGAATTATGACTTTGTCAACTAAAATAAGTGTGCTTAAAGTCATTTCTGTGCCTGAAACGGGTCAAAATTGAAGCTTTTGAGTAATCAAAACTCTGTAAAAATGGCAATTTTGGTCACTGTGAGGGTTTAAAAAGTGGTTATTCAACATGAGGCACGATCCAATTGACATTTTGAATCATTTTTGGTACAGCCCAAAAAATCAATTTTCGGATGAAAAACGATGACTCCGGATCTGTCGAACGTCCCCAGAATGGTCTATAATGATGAAATTTTAACATTTAATCTTTTGACTCTAAATGACTGTTCGATGTGAATTATGACTTTGTCAACTAAAATAAGTGTGTTTAAAGTCATTTCTGTGCCTGAAATGGGTCAAAATTGAAGATTTTGAGTAAGCAAAACTCTGTAAAATTGGCAATTTTGGACACTGTGAGGGTTTAAAAAGTGGTTATTCAACATGAGGCACGATCCAATTGACATTTTGAATCATTTTTGGTACAGTCCAAAAAATCAATTTTCGGATGAAAAACGATGACTCCGGACCTGTCGAACGTTCCCAAAATGGTCTATAATGATGACATTTTAACATTTAATCTTTTGACTCTAAATGACTGTTGGATGTGAATTATGACTTTGTCAACTAAAATAAGTGTGTTTAAAGTCATTTCTGTGCCTCAAAGGGGTCAAAATTGAAGCTTTTGAGTAAGCAAAACTCTGTAAAAATGGCAATTTTGGTCACTCTGAGGGTTTAAAAAGTGGTTATTCAACATGAGGCACGATCCAATTGACATTTTGAATCATTTCTGGTACAGTCCAAAAAATCAATTTTCGGATGAAAAACGATGACTCCGGACATGTCGAACGATCCCAATATGGTCAATATGGATGAAATTTTAACATTTAATCTTTTGACTGTAAATGACTGTTGGATGTGAATTATGACTTTGTCAACTAAAATAAGGGTGTTTAAAGTCATTTCTGTGCCTGAAACGGGTCAAAATTGAAGCTTTTGGGTAAGCAAAACTCTGTAAAAATGGCAATTTTGGTCATTTTGAGGGTTTAAAAAGTGGTTATTCAACATGAGGCACCATCCAATTGACATTTTGAATCATTTTTGGTACAGTCCAAAAAATCAATTTTCGGATGAAAAACGATGACTCCGGACCTGTCGAACGTTCCCAAAATGGTCTATAATGCTGAAATTTTAACATTTAATCTTTTGACTCTAAATGACTGTTGGATGTGAATTATGACTTTGTCAACTAAAATAAGTGTGTTTAAAGTCATTTCTGTACCTCAAAGGGGTCAAAATTGAAGCTTTTGAGTAAGCAAAACTCTGTAAAAATGGCAATTTTGGTCACTCTGAGGGTTTAAAAAGTGGTTATTCAACATGAGGCACGATCCAATTGACATTTTGAATCATTTTTGGTACAGTCCAAAAAATCAATTTTCGGATGAAAAACGATGACTCCGGACATGTCGAACGATCCCAAAATGGTCAATATGGATGAAATTTTAACATTTAATCTTTTGACTGTAAATGACTGTTGGATGTGAATTATGACTTTGTCAACTAAAATAAGTGTGTTTAAAGTCATTTCTGTGCCTGAAACGGGTCAAAATTGAAGCTTTTGAGTAAGCAAAACTCTGTAAAAATGGCAACTTTGGTCACTGTGAGGGTTTAAAAAGTGGTTATTCAACATGAGGCACCATCCAATTGACATTTTGAATCATTTTTGGTACAGTCCAAAAAATCAATTTTCGGATGAAAAACGATGACTCCGGACCTGTCGAACGTTTCCAAAATGGTCTATAATGATGAAATTTTAACATTTAATCTTTTGACACTAAATGACTGTTGGATGTGAATTATGACTTTGTCAACTAAAATAAGTGTGTTTAAAGTCATTTCTGTGCCTGAAACGGGTCAAAATTGAAGCTTTTGGGTAAGCAAAACTCTGTAAAAATGGCAATTTTGGTCACTCTGAGGGTTTAAAAAGTGATTATTCAACATGAGGCACCATCCAATTGACATTTTGAATCATTTTTGGTACAGTCCAAAAAATCAATTTTCGGATGAAAAACATTGACTCCGGACCTGTCGAACGTTCCCAAAATGGTCTATAATGATGAAATTTTAACATTTAATCTTTTGACTCTAAATGACTGTTGGATGTGAATTATGACTTTGTCAACTAAAATAAGTGTGTTTAAAGTCATTTCTGTGTCTCAAAGGGGTCAAAATTGAAGCTTTTGAGTAAGCAAAACTCTGTAAAAATGGCAATTTTGGTCACTCTGAGGGTTTAAAAAGTGGTTATTCAACATGAGGCACGATCCAATTGACATTTTGAATCATTTCTGGTACAGTCCAAAAAATCAATTTTCGGATGAAAAACGATGACTCCGGACATGTCGAACGATCCCAAAATGGTCAATATGGATGAAATTTTAACATTTAATCTTTTGACTGTAAATGACTGTTGGATGTGAATTATGACTTTGTCAACTAAAATAAGTGTGTTTAAAGTCATTTCTGTGCCTGAAACGGGTCAAAATTGAAGCTTTTGAGTAAGCAAAACTCTGTAAAAATGGCAACTTTGGTCACTGTGAGGGTTTAAAAAGTGGTTATTCAACATGAGGCACCATCCAATTGACATTTTGAATCATTTTTGGTACAGTCCAAAAAATCAATTTTCGGATGAAAAACGATGACTCCGGACCTGTCGAACGTTTCCAAAATGGTCTATAATGATGAAATTTTAACATTTAATCTTTTGACTCTAAATGACTGTTCGATGTGAATTATGACTTTGTCAACTAAAATAAGTGTGTTTAAAGTCATTTCTGTGCCTGAAATGGGTCAAAATTGAAGATTTTGAGTAAGCAAAACTCTGTAAAATTGGCAATTTTGGACACTGTGAGGGTTTAAAAAGTGGTTATTCAACATGAGGCACGATCCAATTGACATTTTGAATCATTTTTGGTACAGTCCAAAAAATCAATTTTCGGATGAAAAACGATGACTCCGGACCTGTCGAACGTTCCCAAAATGGTCTATAATGATGAAATTTTAACATTTAATCTTTTGACTCTAAATGACTGTTGGATGTGAATTATGACTTTGTCAACTAAAATAAGTGTGTTTAAAGTCATTTCTGTGCCTCAAAGGGGTCAAAATTGAAGCTTTTGAGTAAGCAAAACTCTGTAAAAATGGCAATTTTGGTCACTCTGAGGGTTTAAAAAGTGGTTATTCAACATGAGGCACGATCCAATTGACATTTTGAATCATTTTTGGTACAGTCCAAAAAATCAATTTTCGGATGAAAAACGATGACTCCGGACATGTCGAACGATCGCAAAATGGTCAATATGGATGAAATTTTAACATTTAATCTTTTGACTGTAAATGACTGTTGGATGTGAATTATGACTTTGCCAACTAAAATAAGTGTGTTTAAAGTCATTTCTGTGCCTGAAACGGGTCAAAATTGAAGCTTTTGGGTAAGCAAAACTCTGTAAAAATGGCAATTTTGGTCTTTTTGAGGGTTTAAAAAGTGGTTATTCAACATGAGGCACCATCCAATTGACATTTTGAATCATTTTTGGTACAGTCCAAAAAATCAATTTTCGGATGAAAAACGATGACTCCGGACATGTCGAACGATCCCAAAATGGTCAATATGGATGAAATTTTAACATTTAATCTTTTGACTGTAAATGACTGTTGGATGTGAATTATGACTTTGTCAACTAAAATAAGTGTGTTTAAAGTCATTTCTGTGCCTCAAAGGGGTCAAAATTGAAGCTTTTGAGTAATCAAAACTCTGAAAAAATGGCAATTTTGGTCACTGTGAGGGTTTAAAAAGTGGTTATTCAACATGAGGCACGATCCAATTGACATTTTGAATCATTTTTGGTACAGCCCAAAAAATCAATTTTCGGATGAAAAATGATGACTCCGGATTTGTTGAACGTTCCCAGAATGGTCTATAATGATGAAATTTTAACATTTAATCTTTTGACTCTAAATGACTGTTCGATGTGAATTATGACTTTGTCAACTAAAATAAGTGTGTTTAAAGTCATTTCTGTGCCTGAAATGGGTCAAAATTGAAGATTTTGAGTAAGCAAAACTCTGTAAAAATGGCAATTTTGGTCACTCTGAGGGTTTAAAAAGTGGTTATTCAACATGAGGCACGATCCAATTGACATTTTGAATCATTTTTGGTACAGTCCAAAAAATCAATTTTCGGATGAAAAACGATGACTCCGGACATGTCGAACGATCCCAAAATGGTCAATATGGATGAAATTTTAACATTTAATCTTTTGACTGTAAATGACTGTTGGATGTGAATTATGACTTTGTCAACTAAAATAAGTGTGTTTAAAGTCATTTCTGTGCCTGAAACGGGTCAAAATTGAAGCTTTTGGGTTAGCAAAACTCTGTAAAAATGGCAATTTTGGTCACTGTGAGGGTTTAAAAAGTGGTTATTCAACATGAGGCACGATCCAATTGACATTTTGAATCATTTTTGGTACAGTCCAAAAAATAAATTTTCGGGTGAAAAACGATGACTCCGGACCTGTCGAACGTTCCCAAAATGGTCTATAATGATGAAATTTTAACATTTAATCTTTTGACTCTAAATGACTGTTGGATGTGAATTATGACTTTGTCAACTAAAATAAGTGTGTTTAAAGTCAATTCTGTGCCTGAAACGGGTCAAAATTGAAGCTTTTGAGTAAGCAAAACTCTGTAAAAATGGCAATTTTGGTCACTGTGAGGGTTTAAAAAGTGGTTATTCAACATGAGGCACGATCCAAATGATATTTTGAATCATTTTTGGTACAGTCCAAAAAATCAATTTTCGGATGAAAAACGATGACTCCGGACATGTCGAACGATCCCAAAATGGTCAATATGGATGAAATTTTAACATTTAATCTTTTGACTGTAAATGACTGTTGGATGTGAATTATGACTTTGTCAACTAAAATAAGTGTGTTTAAAGTCATTTCTGTGCCTGAAACGGGTCAAAATTGAAGCTTTTGGGTAAGCAAAACTCTTACAAATGGCAATTTTGGTCATTTTGAGGGTTTAAAAAGTGGTTATTCAACATGAGGCACCATCCAATTGACATTTTGAATCATTTTTGGTACAGTCCAAAAAATCAATTTTCGGATGAAAAACGATGACTCCGGACCTGTCGAACGTTTCCAAAATGGTCTATAATGATGAAATTTTAACATTTAATCTTTTGACACTAAATGACTGTTGGATGTGAATTATGACTTTGTCAACTAAAATAAGTGTGTTTAAAGTCATTTCTGTGCCTGAAACGGGTCAAAATTGAAGCTTTTGGGTAAGCAAAACTCTGTAAAAATGGCAATTTTGGTCACTGTGAGGGTTTAAAAAGTGGTTATTCAACATGAGGCACGATCCAATTGACATTTTGAATCATTTTTGGTACAGCCCAAAAAATCAATTTTCGGATGAAAAACGATGACTCCGGATCTGTTGAACGTTCCCAGAATGGTCTATAATGATGAAATTTTAACATTTAATCTTTTGACTCTAAATGACTGTTCGATGTGAATTATGACTTTGTCAACTAAAATAAGTGTGTTTAAAGTCATTTCTGTGCCTGAAACGGGTCAAAATTGAAGCTTTTGGGAAAGCAAAACTCTTAAAAATGGCAATTTTGGTCATTTTGAGGGTTTAAAAAGTGGTTATTCAACATGAGGCACCATCCAATTGACATTTTGAATCATTTTTGGTACAGTCCAAAAAATCAATTTTCGGATGAAAAACGATGACTCCGGACCTGTCGAACGTTTCCAAAATGGTCTATAATGATGAAATTTTAACATTTAATCTTTTGACTCTAAATGACTGTTGGATGTGAATTATGACTTTGTCAACTAAAATAAGTGTGTTTAAAGTCATTTCTGTGCCTCAAAGGGGTCAAAATTGAAGCTTTTGAGTAATCAAAACTCTGTAAAAATGGCAATTTTGGTCACTGTGAGGGTTTAAAAAGTGGTTATTCAACATGAGGCACGATCCAATTGACATTTTGAATCATTTTTGGTACAGCCCAAAAAATCAATTTTCGGATGAAAAACGATGACTCCGGATCTGTTGAACGTTCCCAGAATGGTCTATAATGATGAAATTTTAACATTTAATCTTTTGACTCTAAATGACTGTTCGATGTGAATTATGACTTTGTCAACTAAAATAAGTGTGTTTAAAGTCATTTCTGTGCCTGAAATGGGTCAAAATTGAAGATTTTGAGTAAGCAAAACTCTGTAAAAATGGCAATTTTGGTCACTCTGAGGGTTTAAAAAGTGTTTATTCAACATGAGGCACCATCCAATTGACATTTTAAATCATTTTTGGTACAGTCCAAAAAGATCAATTTTCGGATGAAAAACGATGACTCCGGACATGTCGAACGATCCCAAAATGGTCAATATGGATGAAATTTTAACATTAAATCTTTTGACTGTAAATGACTGTTGGATGTGAATTATGACTTTGTCAACTAAAATAAGTGTGTTTAAAGTCATTTCTGTGCCTGAAACGGGTCAAAATTGAAGCTTTTGGGTAAGCAAAACTCTGTAAAAATGGCAATTTTGGTCATTTTGAGGGTTTAAAAAGTGGTATTCAACATGAGGCACCATCCAATTGACATTTTGAATCATTTTTGGTACAGTCCAAAAAATCAATTTTCGGATGAAAAACGATGACTCCGGACCTGTCGAACGTTCCCAGAATGGTCTATAATGATGAAATTTTAACATTTAATCTTTTGACTCTAAATGACTGTTGGATGTGAATTATGACTTTGTCAACTAAAATAAGTTTGTTTAAAGTCATTTCTGTGCCTCAAAGGGGTCAAAATTGAAGCTTTTGAGTAAGCAAAACTCTGTAAAAATGGCAATTTTGGTCACTCTGAGGGTTTAAAAAGTGGTTATTCAACATGAGGCACGATCCAATTGACATTTTGAATCATTTTTGGTACAGTCCAAAAAATCAATTTTCGGATGAAAAACGATGACTCCGGACATGTCGAACGATCCCAAAATGGTCAATATGGATGAAATTTTAACATTTAATCTTTTGACTGTAAATGACTGTTGGATGTGAATTATGACTTTGTCAACTAAAATAAGTGTGTTTAAAGTCATTTCTGTGCCTGAAACGGGTCAAAATTGAAGCTTTTGGGTAAGCAAAACTCTTAAAAATGGCAATTTTGGTCATTTTGAGGGTTTAAAAAGTGGTTATTCAACATGAGGCACCATCCAATTGACATTTTGAATCATTTTTGGTACAGTCCAAAAAATCAATTTTCGGATGAAAAACGATGACTCCGGACCTGTCGAACGTTTCCAAAATGGTCTATAATGATGAAATTTTAACATTTAATCTTTTGACACTAAATGACTGTTGGATGTGAATTATGACTTTGTCAACTAAAATAAGTGTGTTTAAAGTCATTTCTGTGCCTGAAACGGGTCAAAATTGAAGCTTTTGGGTAAGCAAAACTCTGTAAAAATGGCAATTTTGGTCACTCTGAGGGTTTAAAAAGTGGTTATTCAACATGAGGCACCATCCAATTGACATTTTGAATCATTTTTGGTACAGTCCAAAAAATCAATTTTCGGATGAAAAACGATGACTCCGGACATGTCGAACGATCCCAAAATGGTCAATATGGATGAAATTTTACCATTTAATCTTTTGACTGTAAATGACTGTTGAATGTGAATTATGACTTTGTCAACTAAAATAAGTGTGTTTAAAGTCATTTCTGTGCCTGAAATGGGTCAAAATTGAAGCTTTTGAGTAAGCAAAACTCTGTAAAAATGGCAATTTTGGTCACTCTGAGGGTTTAAAAAGTGGTTATTCAACATGAGGCACGATCCAATTGACATTTTGAATCATTTTTGGTACAGCCCAAAAAATCAATTTTCGGATGAAAAACGATGACTCCGGATCTGTCGAACGTCCCCAGAATGGTCTATAATGATGAAATTTTAACATTTAATCTTTTGACTCTAAATGACTGTTCGATGTGAATTATGACTTTGTCAACTAAAATAAGTGTGTTTAAAGTCATTTCTGTGCCTGAAATGGGTCAAAATTGAAGCTTTTGAGTAATCAAAACTCTGTAAAAATGGCAATTTTGGTCACTGTGAGGGTTTAAAAAGTGGTTATTCAACATGAGGCACGATCCAATTGACATTTTGAATCATTTTTGGTACAGCCCAAAAAATCAATTTTCGGATGAAAAATGATGACTCCGGATCTGTTGAACGTTCCCAGAATGGTCTATAATGATGAAATTTTAACATTTAATCTTTTGACTCTAAATGACTGTTCGATGTGAATTATGACTTTGTCAACTAAAATAAGTGTGTTTAAAGTCATTTCTGTGCCTGAAATGGGTCAAAATTGAAGATTTTGAGTAAGCAAAACTCTGTAAAAATGGCAATTTTGGTCACTCTGAGGGTTTAAAAAGTGGTTATTCAACATGAGGCACGATCCAATTGACATTTTGAATCATTTTTGGTACAGTCCAAAAAATCAATTTTCGGATGAAAAACGATGACTCCGGACATGTCGAACGATCCCAAAATGGTCAATATGGATGAAATTTTAACATTTAATCTTTTGACTGTAAATGACTGTTGGATGTGAATTATGACTTTGTCAACTAAAATAAGTGTGTTTAAAGTCATTTCTGTGCCTGAAACGGGTCAAAATTGAAGCTTTTGGGTTAGCAAAACTCTGTAAAAATGGCAATTTTGGTCACTGTGAGGGTTTAAAAAGTGGTTATTCAACATGAGGCACGATCCAATTGACATTTTGAATCATTTTTGGTACAGTCCAAAAAATAAATTTTCGGGTGAAAAACGATGACTCCGGACCTGTCGAACGTTCCCAAAATGGTCTATAATGATGAAATTTTAACATTTAATCTTTTGACTCTAAATGACTGTTGGATGTGAATTATGACTTTGTCAACTAAAATAAGTGTGTTTAAAGTCAATTCTGTGCCTGAAACGGGTCAAAATTGAAGCTTTTGAGTAAGCAAAACTCTGTAAAAATGGCAATTTTGGTCACTGTGAGGGTTTAAAAAGTGGTTATTCAACATGAGGCACGATCCAAATGATATTTTGAATCATTTTTGGTACAGTCCAAAAAATCAATTTTCGGATGAAAAACGATGACTCCGGACATGTCGAACGATCCCAAAATGGTCAATATGGATGAAATTTTAACATTTAATCTTTTGACTGTAAATGACTGTTGGATGTGAATTATGACTTTGTCAACTAAAATAAGTGTGTTTAAAGTCATTTCTGTGCCTGAAACGGGTCAAAATTGAAGCTTTTGGGTAAGCAAAACTCTTAAAAATGGCAATTTTGGTCATTTTGAGGGTTTAAAAAGTGGTTATTCAACATGAGGCACCATCCAATTGACATTTTGAATCATTTTTGGTACAGTCCAAAAAATCAATTTTCGGATGAAAAACGATGACTCCGGACCTGTCGAACGTTTCCAAAATGGTCTATAATGATGAAATTTTAACATTTAATCTTTTGACACTAAATGACTGTTGGATGTGAATTATGACTTTGTCAACTAAAATAAGTGTGTTTAAAGTCATTTCTGTGCCTGAAACGGGTCAAAATTGAAGCTTTTGGGTAAGCAAAACTCTGTAAAAATGGCAATTTTGGTCACTGTGAGGGTTTAAAAAGTGGTTATTCAACATGAGGCACGATCCAATTGACATTTTGAATCATTTTTGGTACAGCCCAAAAAATCAATTTTCGGATGAAAAACGATGACTCCGGATCTGTTGAACGTTCCCAGAATGGTCTATAATGATGAAATTTTAACATTTAATCTTTTGACTCTAAATGACTGTTCGATGTGAATTATGACTTTGTCAACTAAAATAAGTGTGTTTAAAGTCATTTCTGTGCCTGAAACGGGTCAAAATTGAAGCTTTTGGGTAAGCAAAACTCTTAAAAATGGCAATTTTGGTCATTTTGAGGGTTTAAAAAGTGGTTATTCAACATGAGGCACCATCCAATTGACATTTTAAATCATTTTTGGTACAGTCCAAAAAGGATCAATTTTCGGATGAAAAACGATGACTCCGGACATGTCGAACGATCCCAAAATGGTTAATATGGATGAAAGTTTAACATTAAATCTTTTGACTGTAAATGACTGTTGGATGTGAATTATGACTTTGTCAACTAAAATAAGTGTGTTTAAAGTCATTTCTGTGCCTGAAACGGGTCAAAATTGAAGCTTTTGGGTAAGCAAAACTCTGTAAAAATGGCAATTTTGGTCATTTTGAGGGTTTAAAAAGTGGTATTCAACATGAGGCACCATCCAATTGACATTTTGAATCATTTTTGGTACAGTCCAAAAAATCAATTTTCGGATGAAAAACGATGACTCCGGACCTGTCGAACGTTCCCAGAATGGTCTATAATGATGAAATTTTAACATTTAATCTTTTGACTCTAAATGACTGTTGGATGTGAATTATGACTTTGTCAACTAAAATAAGTTTGTTTAAAGTCATTTCTGTGCCTCAAAGGGGTCAAAATTGAAGCTTTTGAGTAAGCAAAACTCTGTAAAAATGGCAATTTTGGTCACTCTGAGGGTTTAAAAAGTGGTTATTCAACATGAGGCACGATCCAATTGACATTTTGAATCATTTTTGGTACAGTCCAAAAAATCAATTTTCGGATGAAAAACGATGACTCCGGACATGTCGAACGATCCCAAAATGGTCAATATGGATGAAATTTTAACATTTAATCTTTTGACTGTAAATGACTGTTGGATGTGAATTATGACTTTGTCAACTAAAATAAGTGTGTTTAAAGTCATTTCTGTGCCTGAAACGGGTCAAAATTGAAGCTTTTGGGTAAGCAAAACTCTTAAAAATGGCAATTTTGGTCATTTTGAGGGTTTAAAAAGTGGTTATTCAACTTGAGGCACCATCCAATTGACATTTTGAATCATTTTTGGTACAGTCCAAAAAATCAATTTTCGGATGAAAAACGATGACTCCGGACCTGTCGAACGTTTCCAAAATGGTCTATAATGATGAAATTTTAACATTTAATCTTTTGACACTAAATGACTGTTGGATGTGAATTATGACTTTGTCAACTAAAATAAGTGTGTTTAAAGTCATTTCTGTGCCTGAAACGGGTCAAAATTGAAGCTTTTGGGTAAGCAAAACTCTGTAAAAATGGCAATTTTGGTCACTCTGAGGGTTTAAAAAGTGGTTATTCAACATGAGGCACCATCCAATTGACATTTTGAATCATTTTTGGTACAGTCCAAAAAATCAATTTTCGGATGAAAAACGATGACTCCGGACATGTCGAACGATCCCAAAATGGTCAATATGGATGAAATTTTAACATTTAATCTTTTGACTGTAAATGACTGTTGGATGTGAATTATGACTTTGTCAACTAAAATAAGTGTGTTTAAAGTCATTTCTGTGCCTGAAACGGGTCAAAATTGAAGCTTTTGAGTAAGCAAAACTCTGTAAAAATGGCAACTTTGGTCACTGTGAGGGTTTAAAAAGTGGTTATTCAACATGAGGCACCATCCAATTGACATTTTGAATCATTTTTGGTACAGTCCAAAAAATCAATTTTCGGATGAAAAACGATGACTCCGGACCTGTCGAACGTTTCCAAAATGGTCTATAATGATGAAATTTTAACATTTAATCTTTTGACACTAAATGACTGTTGGATGTGAATTATGACTTTGTCAACTAAAATAAGTGTGTTTAAAGTCATTTCTGTGCCTGAAACGGGTCAAAATTGAAGCTTTTGGGTAAGCAAAACTCTGTAAAAATGGCAATTTTGGTCACTCTGAGGGTTTAAAAAGTGGTTATTCAACATGAGGCACCATCCAATTGACATTTTGAATCATTTTTGGTACAGTCCAAAAAATCAATTTTCGGATGAAAAACAATGACTCCGGACCTGTCGAACGTTCCCAAAATGGTCTATAATGATGAAATTTTAACATTTAATCTTTTGACTCTAAATGACTGTTGGATGTGAATTATGACTTTGTCAACTAAAATAAGTGTGTTTAAAGTCATTTCTGTGCCTGAAACGGGTCAAAATTGAAGCTTTTGGGTTAGCAAAACTCTGTAAAAATGGCAATTTTGGTCACTCTGAGGGTTTAAAAAGTGGGTATTCAACATGAGGCACGATCCAATTGACATTTTGAATCATTTTTGGTACATTCCAAAAAATTAATTTTCGGATGAAAAACGATGACTCCGGACATGTCGAACGATCCCAAAATGGTCAATATGGATGAAATTTTACCATTTAATCTTTTGACTGTAAATGACTGTTGAATGTGAATTATGACTTTGTCAACTAAAATAAGTGTGTTTAAAGTCATTTCTTTGCCTGAAACGGGTCAAAATTGAAGCTTTTGAGTAAGCAAAACTCTGTAAAAATGGCAATTTTGGTCACTGTGAGGGTTTAAAAAGTGGTTATTCAACATGAGGTACCATCCAATTGACATTTTGAATCATTTTTGGTACAGTCCAAAAAATCAATTTTCGGATGAAAAACGATGACTCCGGACATGTCGAACGTTCCCAAAATGGTCTATAATGATGACATTTTAACAATTAATCTTTTGACTCTAAATGACTGTTGGATGTGAATTATGACTTTGTCAACTAAAATAAGTGTGTTTAAAGTCATTTCTGTACCTCAAAGGGGTCAAAATTGAAGCTTTTGAGTAAGCAAAACTCTGTAAAAATGGCAATTTTGGTCACTCTGAGGGTTTAAAAAGTGGTTATTCAACATGAGGCACGATCCAATTGACATTTTGAATCATTTTTGGTACAGTCCAAAAAATCAATTTTCGGATGAAAAACGATGACTCCGGACATGTCGAACGATCCCAAAATGGTCAATATGGATGAAATTTTAACATTTAATCTTTTGACTGTAAATGACTGTTGGATGTGAATTATGACTTTGTCAACTAAAATAAGTGTGTTTAAAGTCATTTCTGTGCCTGAAACGGGTCAAAATTGAAGCTTTTGAGTAAGCAAAACTCTGTAAAAATGGCAACTTTGGTCACTGTGAGGGTTTAAAAAGTGGTTATTCAACATGAGGCACCATCCAATTGACATTTTGAATCATTTTTGGTACAGTCCAAAAAATCAATTTTCGGATGAAAAACGATGACTCCGGACCTGTCGAACGTTTCCAAAATGGTCTATAATGATGAAATTTTAACATTTAATCTTTTGACACTAAATGACTGTTGGATGTGAATTATGACTTTGTCAACTAAAATAAGTGTGTTTAAAGTCATTTCTGTGCCTGAAACGGGTCAAAATTGAAGCTTTTGGGTAAGCAAAACTCTGTAAAAATGGCAATTTTGGTCACTCTGAGGGTTTAAAAAGTGATTATTCAACATGAGGCACCATCCAATTGACATTTTGAATCATTTTTGGTACAGTCCAAAAAATCAATTTTCGGATGAAAAACAATGACTCCGGACCTGTCGAACGTTCCCAAAATGGTCTATAATGATGAAATTTTAACATTTAATCTTTTGACTCTAAATGACTGTTGGATGTGAATTATGACTTTGTCAACTAAAATAAGTGTGTTTAAAGTCATTTCTGTGTCTCAAAGGGGTCAAAATTGAAGCTTTTGAGTAAGCAAAACTCTGTAAAAATGGCAATTTTGGTCACTCTGAGGGTTTAAAAAGTGGTTATTCAACATGAGGCACGATCCAATTGACATTTTGAATCATTTCTGGTACAGTCCAAAAAATCAATTTTCGGATGAAAAACGATGACTCCGGACATGTCGAACGATCCCAAAATGGTCAATATGGATGAAATTTTAACATTTAATCTTTTGACTGTAAATGACTGTTGGATGTGAATTATGACTTTGTCAACTAAAATAAGTGTGTTTAAAGTCATTTCTGTGCCTGAAACGGGTCAAAATTGAAGCTTTTGAGTAAGCAAAACTCTGTAAAAATGGCAACTTTGGTCACTGTGAGGGTTTAAAAAGTGGTTATTCAACATGAGGCACCATCCAATTGACATTTTGAATCATTTTTGGTACAGTCCAAAAAATCAATTTTCGGATGAAAAACGATGACTCCGGACCTGTCGAACGTTTCCAAAATGGTCTATAATGATGAAATTTTAACATTTAATCTTTTGACACTAAATGACTGTTGGATGTGAATTATGACTTTGTCAACTAAAATAAGTGTGTTTAAAGTCATTTCTGTGCCTGAAACGGGTCAAAATTGAAGCTTTTGGGTAAGCAAAACTCTGTAAAAATGGCAATTTTGGTCACTCTGAGGGTTTAAAAAGTGGTTATTCAACATGAGGCACCATCCAATTGACATTTTGAATCATTTTTGGTACAGTCCAAAAAATCAATTTTCGGATGAAAAACAATGACTCCGGACCTGTCGAACGTTCCCAAAATGGTCTATAATGATGAAATTTTAACATTTAATCTTTTGACTCTAAATGACTGTTGGATGTGAATTATGACTTTGTCAACTAAAATAAGTGTGTTTAAAGTCATTTCTGTGCCTGAAACGGGTCAAAATTGAAGCTTTTGGGTTAGCAAAACTCTGTAAAAATGGCAATTTTGGTCACTCTGAGGGTTTAAAAAGTGGGTATTCAACATGAGGCACGATCCAATTGACATTTTGAATCATTTTTGGTACATTCCAAAAAATTAATTTTCGGATGAAAAACGATGACTCCGGACATGTCGAACGATCCCAAAATGGTCAATATGGATGAAATTTTACCATTTAATCTTTTGACTGTAAATGACTGTTGAATGTGAATTATGACTTTGTCAACTAAAATAAGTGTGTTTAAAGTCATTTCTTTGCCTGAAACGGGTCAAAATTGAAGCTTTTGAGTAAGCAAAACTCTGTAAAAATGGCAATTTTGGTCACTGTGAGGGTTTAAAAAGTGGTTATTCAACATGAGGTACCATCCAATTGACATTTTGAATCATTTTTGGTACAGTCCAAAAAATCAATTTTCGGATGAAAAACGATGACTCCGGACATGTCGAACGTTCCCAAAATGGTCTATAATGATGACATTTTAACATTTAATCTTTTGACTCTAAATGACTGTTGGATGTGAATTATGACTTTGTCAACTAAAATAAGTGTGTTTAAAGTCATTTCTGTGCCTCAAAGGGGTCAAAATTGAAGCTTTTGAGTAATCAAAACTCTGTAAAAATGGCAATTTTGGTCACTGTGAGGGTTTAAAAAGTGGTTATTCAACATGAGGCACGATCCAATTGACATTTTGAATCATTTTTGGTACAGCCCAAAAAATCAATTTTCGAATGAAAAACGATGACTCCGGATCCGTCGAACGTTCCCAGAATGGTCTATAATGATGAAATTTTAACATTTAATCTTTTGACTCTAAATGACTGTTCGATGTGAATTATGACTTTGTCAACTAAAATAAGTGTGTTTAAAGTCATTTCTGTGCCTCAAATGGGTCAAAATTGAAGATTTTGAGTAAGCAAAACTCTGTAAAAATGGCAATTTTGGTCATTTTGAGGGTTTAAAAAGTGGTTATTCAACATGAGGCACCATCCAATTGACATTTTGAATCATTTTTGGTACAGTCCAAAAAATCAATTTTCGGATGAAAAACGATGACTCCGGACCTGTCGAACGTTCCCCAAATGGTCTATAATGATGACATTTTAACATTTAATCTTTTGACTCTAAATGACTGTTGGATGTGAATTATGACTTTGTCAACTAAAATAAGTGTGTTTAAAGTCATTTCTGTGCCTCAAAGGGGTCAAAATTGAAGCTTTTGAGTAAGCAAAACTCTGTAAAAATGGCAATTTTGGTCACTCTGAGGGTTTAAAAAGTGGTTATTCAACATGAGGCACGATCCAATTGACATTTTGAATCATTTTTGGTACAGTCCAAAAAATCAATTTTCGGATGAAAAACGATGACTCCGGACATGTCGAACGATCCCAAAATGGTCAATATGGATGAAATTTTAACATTTAATCTTTTGACTGTAAATGACTGTTGGATGTGAATTATGACTTTGTCAACTAAAATAAGTGTGTTTAAAGTCATTTCTGTGCCTGAAATGGGTTAAAATTGAAGATTTTGAGTAAGCAAAACTCTGTAAAAATGGCAATTTTGGTCATTTTGAGGGTTTAAAAAGTGGTTATTCAACATGAGGCACCATCCAATTGACATTTTGAATCATTTTTGGTACAGTCCAAAAAATCAATTTTCGGATGAAAAACGATGACTCCGGACCTGTCGAACGTTTCCAAAATGGTCTATAATGATGACATTTTAACATTTAATCTTTTGACTCTAAATGACTGTTGGATGTGAATTATGACTTTGTCAACTAAAATAAGTGTGTTTAAAGTCATTTCTGTGCCTCAAAGGGGTCAAAATTGAAGCTTTTGAGTAAGCAAAACTCTGTAAAAATGGCAATTTTGGTCACTCTGAGGGTTTAAAAAGTGGTTATTCAACATGAGGCACGATCCAATTGACATTTTGAATCATTTTTGGTACAGTCCAAAAAATCAATTTTCGGATGAAAAACGATGACTCCGGACATGTCGAACGATCCCAAAATGGTCAATATGGATGAAATTTTAACATTTAATCTTTTGACTGTAAATGACTGTTGGATGTGAATTATGACTTTGTCAACTAAAATAAGTGTGTTTAAAGTCATTTCTGTGCCTGAAACGGGTCAAAATTGAAGCTTTTGGGTAAGCAAAACTCTGTAAAAATGGCAATTTTGGTCACTCTGAGGGTTTAAAAAGTGGTTATTCAACATGAGGCACCATCCAATTGACATTTTGAATCATTTTTGGTACAGTCCAAAAAATCAATTTTCGGATGAAAAACAATGACTCCGGACCTGTCGAACGTTCCCAAAATGGTCTATAATGATGAAATTTTAACATTTAATCTTTTGACTCTAAATGACTGTTGGATGTGAATTATGACTTTGTCAACTAAAATAAGTGTGTTTAAAGTCATTTCTGTGCCTGAAACGGGTCAAAATTGAAGCTTTTGGGTTAGCAAAACTCTGTAAAAATGGCAATTTTGGTCACTCTGAGGGTTTAAAAAGTGGGTATTCAACATGAGGCACGATCCAATTGACATTTTGAATCATTTTTGGTACATTCCAAAAAATTAATTTTCGGATGAAAAACGATGACTCCGGACATGTCGAACGATCCCAAAATGGTCAATATGGATGAAATTTTACCATTTAATCTTTTGACTGTAAATGACTGTTGAATGTGAATTATGACTTTGTCAACTAAAATAAGTGTGTTTAAAGTCATTTCTTTGCCTGAAACGGGTCAAAATTGAAGCTTTTGAGTAAGCAAAACTCTGTAAAAATGGCAATTTTGGTCACTGTGAGGGTTTAAAAAGTGGTTATTCAACATGAGGTACCATCCAATTGACATTTTGAATCATTTTTGGTACAGTCCAAAAAATCAATTTTCGGATGAAAAACGATGACTCCGGACATGTCGAACGTTCCCAAAATGGTCTATAATGATGACATTTTAACATTTAATCTTTTGACTCTAAATGACTGTTGGATGTGAATTATGACTTTGTCAACTAAAATAAGTGTGTTTAAAGTCATTTCTGTGCCTCAAAGGGGTCAAAATTGAAGCTTTTGAGTAATCAAAACTCTGTAAAAATGGCAATTTTGGTCACTGTGAGGGTTTAAAAAGTGGTTATTCAACATGAGGCACGATCCAATTGACATTTTGAATCATTTTTGGTACAGCCCAAAAAATCAATTTTCGAATGAAAAACGATGACTCCGGATCCGTCGAACGTTCCCAGAATGGTCTATAATGATGAAATTTTAACATTTAATCTTTTGACTCTAAATGACTGTTCGATGTGAATTATGACTTTGTCAACTAAAATAAGTGTGTTTAAAGTCATTTCTGTGCCTGAAATGGGTCAAAATTGAAGATTTTGAGTAAGCAAAACTCTGTAAAAATGGCAATTTTGGTCATTTTGAGGGTTTAAAAAGTGGTTATTCAACATGAGGCACGATCCAATTGACATTTTGAATCATTTTTGGTACAGTCCAAAAAATCAATTTTCGGATGAAAAACGATGACTCCGGACATGTCGAACGATCCCAAAATGGTCAATATGGATGAAATTTTAACATTTAATCTTTTGACTGTAAATGACTGTTGGATGTGAATTATGACTTTGTCAACTAAAATAAGTGTGTTTAAAGTCATTTCTGTGCCTGAAATGGGTCAAAATTGAAGATTTTGAGTAAGCAAAACTCTGTAAAAATGGCAATTTTGGTCATTTTGAGGGTTTAAAAAGTGGTTATTCAACATGAGGCACCATCCAATTGACATTTTGAATCATTTTTGGTACAGTCCAAAAAATCAATTTTCGGATGAAAAACGATGACTCCGGACCTGTCGAACGTTTCCAAAATGGTCTATAATGATGACATTTTAACATTTAATCTTTTGACTCTAAATGACTGTTGGATGTGAATTATGACTTTGTCAACTAAAATAAGTGTGTTTAAAGTCATTTCTGTGCCTCAAAGGGGTCAAAATTGAAGCTTTTGAGTAAGCAAAACTCTGTAAAAATGGCAATTTTGGTCACTCTGAGGGTTTAAAAAGTGGTTATTCAACATGAGGCACGATCCAATTGACATTTTGAATCATTTTTGGTACAGTCCAAAAAATCAATTTTCGGATGAAAAACGATGACTCCGGACATGTCGAACGATCCCAAAATGGTCAATATGGATGAAATTTTAACATTTAATCTTTTGACTGTAAATGACTGTTGGATGTGAATTATGACTTTGTCAACTAAAATAAGTGTGTTTAAAGTCATTTCTGTGCCTGAAATGGGTCAAAATTGAAGCTTTTGAGTAAGCAAAACTCTGTAAAAATTGCAATTTTGGTCACTCTGAGGGTTTAAAAAGTGGGTATTCAACATGAGGCACGATCCAAATGACATTTTGAATCATTTTTGGTACAGTCCAAAAAATAAATTTTCGGATGAAAAACGATGACTCCGGACATGTCGAACGTTCCCAAAATGGTCTATAATGATGACATTTTAACATTTAATCTTTTGACTCTAAATGACTGTTGGATGTGAATTATGACTTTGTCAACTAAAATAAGTGTGTTTAAAGTCATTTCTGTGCCTCAAAGGGGTCAAAATTGAAGCTTTTGAGTAATCAAAACTCTGTAAAAATGGCAATTTTGGTCACTGTGAGGGTTTAAAAAGTGGTTATTCAACATGAGGCACGATCCAATTGACATTTTGAATCATTTTTGGTACAGCCCAAAATATCAATTTTCGGATGAAAAACGATGACTCTGGATCTGTCGAACGTTCCCAGAATGGTCTATAATGATGAAATTTTAACATTTAATCTTTTGACTCTAAATGACTGTTCGATGTGAATTATGACTTTGTCAACTAAAATAAGTGTGTTTAAAGTCATTTCTGTGCCTGAAATGGGTCAAAATTGAAGATTTTGAGTAAGCAAAACTCTGTAAAAATGGCAATTTTGGTCATTTTGAGGGTTTAAAAAGTGGTTATTCAACATGAGGCACCATCCAATTGACATTTTGAATCATTTTTGGTACAGTCCAAAAAATCAATTTTCGGATGAAAAACGATGACTCCGGACCTGTCGAACGTTCCCAAAATGGTCTATAATGATGACATTTTAACATTTAATCTTTTGACTCTAAATGACTGTTGGATGTGAATTATGACTTTGTCAACTAAAATAAGTGTGTTTAAAGTCATTTCTGTGCCTCAAAGGGGTCAAAATTGAAGCTTTTGAGTAAGCAAAACTCTGTAAAAATGGCAATTTTGGTCACTCTGAGGGTTTAAAAAGTGGTTATTCAACATGAGGCACGATCCAATTGACATTTTGAATCATTTTTGGTACAGTCCAAAAAATCAATTTTCGGATGAAAAACGATGACTCCGGACATGTCGAACGTTCCCAAAATGGTCTATAATGATGACATTTTAACATTTAATCTTTTGACTCTAAATGACTGTTGGATGTGAATTATGACTTTGTCAACTAAAATAAGTGTGTTTAAAGTCATTTCTGTGCCTCAAAGGGGTCAAAATTGAAGCTTTTGAGTAAGCAAAACTCTGTAAAAATGGCAATTTTGGTCACTCTGAGGGTTTAAAAAGTGGTTATTCAACATGAGGCACGATCCAATTGACATTTTGAATCATTTTTGGTACAGTCCAAAAAATCAATTTTCGGATGAAAAACGATGACTCCGGACATGTCGAACGATCCCAAAATGGTCAATATGGATGAAATTTTAACATTAAATCTTTTGACTGTAAATGACTGTTGGATGTGAATTATGACTTTGTCAACTAAAATAAGTGTGTTTAAAGTCATTTCTGTGCCTGAAACGGGTCAAAATTGAAGCTTTTGGGTAAGCAAAACTCTGTAAAAATGGCAGTTTTGGTCATTTTGAGGGTTTAAAAAGTGGTTATTCAACATGAGGCACCATCCAATTGACATTTTGAATCATTTTTGGTACAGTCCAAAAAATCAATTTTCGGATGAAAAACGATGACTCCGGACATGTCGAACGATCCCAAAATGGTCAATATGGATGAAATTTTAACATTTAATCTTTTGACTGTAAATGACTGTTGGATGTGAATTATGACTTTGTCAACTAAAATAAGTGTGTTTAAAGTCATTTCTGTGCCTGAAATGGGTCAAAATTGAAGCTTTTGAGTAAGCAAAACTCTGTAAAAATTGCAATTTTGGTCACTCTGAGGGTTTAAAAAGTGGGTATTCAACATGAGGCACGATCCAAATGACATTTTGAATCATTTTTGGTACAGTCCAAAAAATAAATTTTCGGATGAAAAACGATGACTCCGGACATGTCGAACGTTCCCAAAATGGTCTATAATGATGACATTTTAACATTTAATCTTTTGACTCTAAATGACTGTTGGATGTGAATTATGACTTTGTCAACTAAAATAAGTGTGTTTAAAGTCATTTCTGTGCCTCAAAGGGGTCAAAATTGAAGCTTTTGAGTAATCAAAACTCTGTAAAAATGGCAATTTTGGTCACTGTGAGGGTTTAAAAAGTGGTTATTCAACATGAGGCACGATCCAATTGACATTTTGAATCATTTTTGGTACAGCCCAAAATATCAATTTTCGGATGAAAAACGATGACTCTGGATCTGTCGAACGTTCCCAGAATGGTCTATAATGATGAAATTTTAACATTTAATCTTTTGACTCTAAATGACTGTTCGATGTGAATTATGACTTTGTCAACTAAAATAAGTGTGTTTAAAGTCATTTCTGTGCCTGAAATGGGTCAAAATTGAAGATTTTGAGTAAGCAAAACTCTGTAAAAATGGCAATTTTGGTCATTTTGAGGGTTTAAAAAGTGGTTATTCAACATGAGGCACCATCCAATTGACATTTTGAATCATTTTTGGTACAGTCCAAAAAATCAATTTTCGGATGAAAAACGATGACTCCGGACCTGTCGAACGTTCCCAAAATGGTCTATAATGATGACATTTTAACATTTAATCTTTTGACTCTAAATGACTGTTGGATGTGAATTATGACTTTGTCAACTAAAATAAGTGTGTTTAAAGTCATTTCTGTGCCTCAAAGGGGTCAAAATTGAAGCTTTTGAGTAAGCAAAACTCTGTAAAAATGGCAATTTTGGTCACTCTGAGGGTTTAAAAAGTGGTTATTCAACATGAGGCACGATCCAATTGACATTTTGAATCATTTTTGGTACAGTCCAAAAAATCAATTTTCGGATGAAAAACGATGACTCCGGACATGTCGAACGTTCCCAAAATGGTCTATAATGATGACATTTTAACATTTAATCTTTTGACTCTAAATGACTGTTGGATGTGAATTATGACTTTGTCAACTAAAATAAGTGTGTTTAAAGTCATTTCTGTGCCTCAAAGGGGTCAAAATTGAAGCTTTTGAGTAAGCAAAACTCTGTAAAAATGGCAATTTTGGTCACTCTGAGGGTTTAAAAAGTGGTTATTCAACATGAGGCACGATCCAATTGACATTTTGAATCATTTTTGGTACAGTCCAAAAAATCAATTTTCGGATGAAAAACGATGACTCCGGACATGTCGAACGATCCCAAAATGGTCAATATGGATGAAATTTTAACATTAAATCTTTTGACTGTAAATGACTGTTGGATGTGAATTATGACTTTGTCAACTAAAATAAGTGTGTTTAAAGTCATTTCTGTGCCTGAAACGGGTCAAAATTGAAGCTTTTGGGTAAGCAAAACTCTGTAAAAATGGCAGTTTTGGTCATTTTGAGGGTTTAAAAAGTGGTTATTCAACATGAGGCACCATCCAATTGACATTTTGAATCATTTTTGGTACAGTCCAAAAAATCAATTTTCGGATGAAAAACGATGACTCCGGACCTGTCGAACGTTCCCAAAATGGTCTATAATGATGAAATTTTAACATTTAATCTTTTGACTCTAAATGACTGTTGGATGTGAATTATGACTTTGTCAACTAAAATAAGTGTGTTTAAAGTCATTTCTGTACCTCAAAGGGGTCAAAATTGAAGCTTTTGAGTAAGCAAAACTCTGTAAAAATGGCAATTTTGGTCACTCTGAGGGTTTAAAAAGTGGTTATTCAACATGAGGCACGATCCAATTGACATTTTGAATCATTTTTGGTACAGTCCAAAAAAATCAATTTTCGGATGAAAAACGATGACTCCGGACATGTCGAACGATCCCAAAATGGTCAATATGGATGAAATTTTAACATTTAATCTTTTGACTGTAAATGACTGTTGGATGTGAATTATGACTTTGTCAACTAAAATAAGTGTGTTTAAAGTCATTTCTGTGCCTGAAACGGGTCAAAATTGAAGCTTTTGGGTAAGCAAAACTCTGTAAAAATGGCAATTTTGGTCATTTTGAGGGTTTAAAAAGTGGTTATTCAACATGAGGCACCATCCAATTGACATTTTGAATCATTTTTGGTACAGTCCAAAAAATCAATTTTCGGATGAAAAACAATGACTCCGGACCTGTCGAACGTTTCCAAAATGGTCTATAATGATGAAATTTTAACATTTAATCTTTTGACACTAAATGACTGTTGGATGTGAATTATGACTTTGTCAACTAAAATAAGTGTGTTTAAAGTCATTTCTGTGCCTGAAACGGGTCAAAATTGAAGCTTTTGGGTAAGCAAAACTCTGTAAAAATGGCAATTTTGGTCACTCTGAGGGTTTAAAAAGTGGTTATTCAACATGAGGCACCATCCAATTGACATTTTGAATCATTTTTGGTACAGTCCAAAAAATCAATTTTCGGATGAAAAACAATGACTTCGGACCTGTCGAACGTTCCCAAAATGGTCTATAATGATGAAATTTTAACATTTAATCTTTTGACTCTAAATGACTGTTGGATGTGAATTATGACTTTGTCAACTAAAATAAGTGTGTTTAAAGTCATTTCTGTGCCTGAAACGGGTCAAAATTGAAGCTTTTGGGTAAGCAAAACTCTGTAAAAATGGCAATTTTGGTCATTTTGAGGGTTTAAAAAGTGGTTATTCAACATGAGGTACCATCCAATTGACATTTTGAATCATTTTTGGTACAGTCCAAAAAATCAATTTTCGGATGAAAAACGATGACTCCGGACATGTCGAACGTTCCCAAAATGGTCTATAATGATGACATTTTAACATTTAATCTTTTGACTCTAAATGACTGTTCGATGTGAATTATGACTTTGTCAACTAAAATAAGTGTGTTTAAAGTCATTTCTGTGCCTGAAATGGGTCAAAATTGAAGATTTTGAGTAAGCAAAACTCTGTAAAAATGGCAATTTTGGTCATTTTGAGGGTTTAAAAAGTGGTTATTCAACATGAGGCACCATCCAATTGACATTTTGAATCATTTTTGGTACAGTCCAAAAAATCAATTTTCGGATGAAAAACGATAACTCCGGACCTGTCGAACGTTCCCAAAATGGTCTATAATGATGACATTTTAACATTTAATCTTTTGACTCTAAATGACTGTTGGATGTGAATTATGACTTTGTCAACTAAAATAAGTGTGTTTAAAGTCATTTCTGTGCCTCAAAGGGGTCAAAATTGAAGCTTTTGAGTAAGCAAAACTCTGTAAAAATGGCAATTTTGGTCACTCTGAGGGTTTAAAAAGTGGTTATTCAACATGAGGCACGATCCAATTGACATTTTGAATCATTTTTGGTACAGTCCAAAAAATCAATTTTCGGATGAAAAACGATGACTCCGGACATGTCGAACGATCCCAAAATGGTCAATATGGATGAAATTTTAACATTTAATCTTTTGACTGTAAATGACTGTTGGATGTGAATTATGACTTTGTCAACTAAAATAAGTGTGTTTAAAGTCATTTCTGTGCCTCAAAGGGGTCAAAATTGAAGCTTTTGAGTAAGCAAAACTCTGTAAAAATGGCAATTTTGGTCACTCTGAGGGTTTAAAAAGTGGTTATTCAACATGAGGCACGATCCAATTGACATTTTGAATCATTTTTGGTACAGTCCAAAAAATCAATTTTCGGATGAAAAACGATGACTCCGGACATGTCGAACGTTCCCAAAATGGTCTATAATGATGACATTTTAACATTTAATCTTTTGACTCTAAATGACTGTTGGATGTGAATTATGACTTTGTCAACTAAAATAAGTGTGTTTAAAGTCATTTCTGTGCCTCAAAGGGGTCAAAATTGAAGCTTTTGAGTAAGCAAAACTCTGTAAAAATGGCAATTTTGGTCACTCTGAGGGTTTAAAAAGTGGTTATTCAACATGAGGCACGATCCAATTGACATTTTGAATCATTTTTGGTACAGTCCAAAAAATCAATTTTCGGATGAAAAACGATGACTCCGGACATGTCGAATGATCCCAAAATGGTCAATATGGATGAAATTTTAACATTTAATCTTTTGACTGTAAATGACTGTTGGATGTGAATTATGACTTTGTCAACTAAAATAAGTGTGTTTAAAGTCATTTCTGTGCCTGAAACGGGTCAAAATTGAAGCTTTTGGGTTAGCAAAACTCTGTAAAAATGGCAATTTTGGTCACTCTGAGGGTTTAAAAAGTGGTTATTCAACATGAGGCACCATCCAATTGACATTTTGAATCATTTTTGGTACAGTCCAAAAAAATAAATTTTCGGATGAAAAACGATGACTCCGGACATGTCGAACGATCCCAAAATGGTCAATATGGATGAAATTTTAACATTAAATCTTTTGACTGTAAATGACTGTTGGATGTGAATTATGACTTTGTCAACTAAAATAAGTGTGTTTAAAGTCATTTCTGTGCCTGAAACGGGTCAAAATTGAAGCTTTTGGGTAAGCAAAACTCTGTAAAAATGGCAATTTTGGTCATTTTGAGCGTTTAAAAAGTGGTTATTCAACATGAGGCACCATCCAATTGACATTTTGAATCATTTTTGGTACAGTCCAAAAAATCAATTTTCGGATGAAAAACGATGACTCCGGACCTGTCGAACGTTCCCAAAATGGTCTATAATGATGAAATTTTAACATTTAATCTTTTGACTCTAAATGACTGTTGGATGTGAATTATGACTTTGTCAACTAAAATAAGTGTGTTTAAAGTCATTTCTGTACCTCAAAGGGGTCAAAATTGAAGCTTTTGAGTAAGCAAAACTCTGTAAAAATGGCAATTTTGGTCACTCTGAGGGTTTAAAAAGTGGTTATTCAACATGAGGCACGATCCAATTGACATTTTGAATCATTTTTGGTACAGCCCAAAAAATCAAATTTTCGGATGAAAAACGATGACTCCGGATCTGTTGAACGTTCCCAGAATGGTCTATAATGATGAAATTTTAACATTTAATCTTTTGACTCTAAATGACTGTTCGATGTGAATTATGACTTTGTCAACTAAAATAAGTGTGTTTAAAGTCATTTCTGTGCCTGAAATGGATCAAAATTGAAGATTTTGAGTAAGCAAAACTCTGTAAAAATGGCAATTTTGGTCACTGTGAGGGTTTAAAAAGTGGTTATTCAACATGAGGCACGATCCAATTGACATTTTGAATCATTTTTGGTACAGTCCAAAAAATAAATTTTCGGGTGAAAAACGATGACTCCGGACCTGTCGAACGTTCCCAAAATGGTCTATAATGATGAAATTTTAACATTTAATCTTTTGACTCTAAATGACTGTTGGATGTGAATTATGACTTTGTCAACTAAAATAAGTGTGTTTAAAGTCAATTCTGTGCCTGAAACGGGTCAAAATTGAAGCTTTTGAGTAAGCAAAACTCTGTAAAAATGGCAATTTTGGTCACTCTGAGGGTTTAAAAAGTGGTTATTCAACATGAGGCACGATCCAATTGACATTTTGAATCATTTTTGGTACAGTCCAAAAAATCAATTTTCGGATGAAAAACGATGACTCCGGACATGTCGAACGATCCCAAAATGGTCAATATGGATGAAATTTTAACATTTAATCTTTTGACTGTAAATGACTGTTGGATGTGAATTATGACTTTGTCAACTAAAATAAGTGTGTTTAAAGTCATTTCTGTGCCTCAAAGGGGTCAAAATTGAAGCTTTTGAGTAAGCAAAACTCTGTAAAAATGGCAATTTTGGTCACTCTGAGGGTTTAAAAAGTGGTTATTCAACATGAGGCACGATCCAATTGACATTTTGAATCATTTTTGGTACAGTCCAAAAAATCAATTTTCGGATGAAAAACGATGACTCCGGACATGTCGAACGATCCCAAAATGGTCAATATGGATGAAATTATAACATTTAATCTTTTGACTGTAAATGACTGTTGGATGTGAATTATGACTTTGTCAACTAAAATAAGTGTGTTTAAAGTCATTTCTGTGCCTGAAACGGGTCAAAATTGAAGCTTTTGGGTTAGCAAAACTCTGTAAAAATGGCAATTTTGGTCACTCTGAGGGTTTAAAAAGTGGTTATTCAACATGAGGCACCATCCAATTGACATTTTGAATCATTTTTGGTACAGTCCAAAAAAATAAATTTTCGGATGAAAAACGATGACTCCGGACATGTCGAACGATCCCAAAATGGTCAATATGGATGAAATTTTAACATTAAATCTTTTGACTGTAAATGACTGTTGGATGTGAATTATGACTTTGTCAACTAAAATAAGTGTGTTTAAAGTCATTTCTGTGCCTGAAACGGGTCAAAATTGAAGCTTTTGGGTAAGCAAAACTCTGTAAAAATGGCAATTTTGGTCATTTTGAGGGTTTAAAAAGTGGTTATTCAACATGAGGCACCATCCAATTGACATTTTGAATCATTTTTGGTACAGTCCAAAAAATCAATTTTCGGATGAAAAACGATGACTCCGGACCTGTCGAACGTTCCCAAAATGGTCGATAATGATGAAATTTTAACATTTAATCTTTTGACTCTAAATGACTGTTGGATGTGAATTATGACTTTGTCAACTAAAATAAGTGTGTTTAAAGTCATTTCTGTACCTCAAAGGGGTCAAAATTGAAGCTTTTGAGTAAGCAAAACTCTGTAAAAATGGCAATTTTGGTCACTCTGAGGGTTTAAAAAGTGGTTATTCAACATGAGGCACGATCCAATTGACATTTTGAATCATTTTTGGTACAGTCCAAAAAAATCAATTTTCGGATGAAAAACGATGACTCCGGACATGTCGAACGATCCCAAAATGGTCAATATGGATGAAATTTTAACATTTAATCTTTTGACTGTAAATGACTGTTGGATGTGAATTATGACTTTGTCAACTAAAATAAGTGTGTTTAAAGTCATTTCTGTGCCTGAAACGGGTCAAAATTGAAGCTTTTGGGTAAGCAAAACTCTGTAAAAATGGCAATTTTGGTCATTTTGAGGGTTTAAAAAGTGGTTATTCAACATGAGGCACCATCCAATTGACATTTTGAATCATTTTTGGTACAGTCCAAAAAATCAATTTTCGGATGAAAAACGATGACTCCGGACCTGTTGAACGTTCCCAAAATGGTCTATAATGATGAAATTTTAACATTTAATCTTTTGACTCTAAATGACTGTTGGATGTGAATTATGACTTTGTCAACTAAAATAAGTGTGTTTAAAGTCATTTCTGTACCTCAAAGGGGTCAAAATTGAAGCTTTTGAGTAAGCAAAACTCTGTAAAAATGGCAATTTTGGTCACTCTGAGGGTTTAAAAAGTGGTTATTCAACATGAGGCACGATCCAATTGACATTTTGAATCATTTTTGGTACAGTCCAAAAAAATCAATTTTCGGATGAAAAACGATGACTCCGGACATGTCGAACGATCCCAAAATGGTCAATATGGATGAAATTTTAACATTTAATCTTTTGACTGTAAATGACTGTTGGATGTGAATTATGACTTTGTCAACTAAAATAAGTGTGTTTAAAGTCATTTCTGTGCCTGAAACGGGTCAAAATTGAAGCTTTTGGGTAAGCAAAACTCTGTAAAAATGGCAATTTTGGTCATTTTGAGGGTTTAAAAAGTGGTTATTCAACATGAGGCACCATCCAATTGACATTTTGAATCATTTTTGGTACAGTCCAAAAAATCAATTTTCGGATGAAAAACAATGACTCCGGACCTGTCGAACGTTTCCAAAATGGTCTATAATGATGAAATTTTAACATTTAATCTTTTGACTCTAAATGACTGTTGGATGTTTATTATGACTTTGTCAACTAAAATAAGTGTGTTTAAAGTCATTTCTGTGCCTGAAACGGGTCAAAATTGAAGATTTTGAGTAAGCAAAACTCTGTAAAAATGGCAATTTTGGTCATTTTGAGGGTTTAAAAAGTGGTTATTCAACATGAGGCACCATCCAATTGACATTTTGAATCATTTTTGGTACAGTCCAAAAAATCAATTTTCGGATGAAAAACGATAACTCTGGACCTGTCGAACGTTCCCAAAATGGTCTATAATGATGACATTTTAACATTTAATCTTTTGACTCTAAATGACTGTTGGATGTGAATTATGACTTTGTCAACTAAAATAAGTGTGTTTAAAGTCATTTCTGTGCCTCAAAGGGGTCAAAATTGAAGCTTTTGAGTAAGCAAAACTCTGTAAAAATGGCAATTTTGGTCACTCTGAGGGTTTAAAAAGTGGTTATTCAACATGAGGCACGATCCAATTGACATTTTGAATCATTTTTGGTACAGTCCAAAAAATCAATTTTCGGATGAAAAACGATGACTCCGGACATGTCGAACGTTCCCAAAATGGTCTATAATGATGACATTTTAACATTTAATCTTTTGACTCTAAATGACTGTTGGATGTGAATTATGACTTTGTCAACTAAAATAAGTGTGTTTAAAGTCATTTCTGTGCCTCAAAGGGGTCAAAATTGAAGCTTTTGAGTAAGCAAAACTCTGTAAAAATGGCAATTTTGGTCACTCTGAGGGTTTAAAAAGTGGTTATTCAACATGAGGCACCATCCAATTGACATTTTGAATCATTTTTGGTACAGTCCAAAAAATCAATTTTCGGATGAAAAACAATGACTCCGGACCTGTCGAACGTTCCCAAAATGGTCTATAATGATGAAATTTTAACATTTAATCTTTTGACTCTAAATGACTGTTGGATGTGAATTATGACTTTGTCAACTAAAATAAGTGTGTTTAAAGTCATTTCTGTGCCTGAAACGGGTCAAAATTGAAGCTTTTGGGTTAGCAAAACTCTGTAAAAATGGCAATTTTGGTCACTCTGAGGGTTTAAAAAGTGGGTATTCAACATGAGGCACGATCCAATTGACATTTTGAATCATTTTTGGTACATTCCAAAAAATTAATTTTCGGATGAAAAACGATGACTCCGGACACGTCGAACGATCCCAAAATGGTCAATATGGATGAAATTTTACCATTTAATCTTTTGACTGTAAATGACTGTTGAATGTGAATTATGACTTTGTCAACTAAAATAAGTGTGTTTAAAGTCATTTCTTTGCCTGAAACGGGTCAAAATTGAAGCTTTTGAGTAAGCAAAACTCTGTAAAAATGGCAATTTTGGTCACTGTGAGGGTTTAAAAAGTGGTTATTCAACATGAGGTACCATCCAATTGACATTTTGAATCATTTTTGGTACAGTCCAAAAAATCAATTTTCGGATGAAAAACGATGACTCCGGACATGTCGAACGTTCCCAAAATGGTCTATAATGATGACATTTTAACATTTAATCTTTTGACTCTAAATGACTGTTGGATGTGAATTATGACTTTGTCAACTAAAATAAGTGTGTTTAAAGTCATTTCTGTGCCTCAAAGGGGTCAAAATTGAAGCTTTTGAGTAATCAAAACTCTGTAAAAATGGCAATTTTGGTCACTGTGAGGGTTTAAAAAGTGGTTATTCAACATGAGGCACGATCCAATTGACATTTTGAATCATTTTTGGTACAGCCCAAAAAATCAATTTTCGAATGAAAAACGATGACTCCGGATCCGTCGAACGTTCCCAGAATGGTCTATAATGATGAAATTTTAACATTTAATCTTTTGACTCTAAATGACTGTTCGATGTGAATTATGACTTTGTCAACTAAAATAAGTGTGTTTAAAGTCATTTCTGTGCCTCAAAGGGGTCAAAATTGAAGCTTTTGAGTAAGCAAAACTCTGTAAAAATGGCAATTTTGGTCACTCTGAGGGTTTAAAAAGTGGTTATTCAACATGAGGCACGATCCAATTGACATTTTGAATCATTTTTGGTACAGTCCAAAAAATCAATTTTCGGATGAAAAACGATGACTCCGGACATGTCGAACGATCCCAAAATGGTCAATATGGATGAAATTTTAACATTTAATCTTTTGACTGTAAATGACTGTTGGATGTGAATTATGACTTTGTCAACTAAAATAAGTGTGTTTAAAGTCATTTCTGTGCCTGAAATGGGTCAAAATTGAAGATTTTGAGTAAGCAAAACTCTGTAAAAATGGCAATTTTGGTCATTTTGAGGGTTTAAAAAGTGGTTATTCAACATGAGGCACCATCCAATTGACATTTTGAATCATTTTTGGTACAGTCCAAAAAATCAATTTTCGGATGAAAAACGATGACTCCGGACCTGTCGAACGTTTCCAAAATGGTCTATAATGATGACATTTTAACATTTAATCTTTTGACTCTAAATGACTGTTGGATGTGAATTATGACTTTGTCAACTAAAATAAGTGTGTTTAAAGTCATTTCTGTGCCTCAAAGGGGTCAAAATTGAAGCTTTTGAGTAAGCAAAACTCTGTAAAAATGGCAATTTTGGTCACTCTGAGGGTTTAAAAAGTGGTTATTCAACATGAGGCACGATCCAATTGACATTTTGAATCATTTTTGGTACAGTCCAAAAAATCAATTTTCGGATGAAAAACGATGACTCCGGACATGTCGAACGATCCCAAAATGGTCAATATAGATGAAATTTTAACATTTAATCTTTTGACTGTAAATGACTGTTGGATGTGAATTATGACTTTGTCAACTAAAATAAGTGTGTTTAAAGTCATTTCTGTGCCTGAAATGGGTCAAAATTGAAGCTTTTGAGTAAGCAAAACTCTGTAAAAATTGCAATTTTGGTCACTCTGAGGGTTTAAAAAGTGGGTATTCAACATGAGGCACGATCCAAATGACATTTTGAATCATTTTTGGTACAGTCCAAAAAATAAATTTTCGGATGAAAAACGATGACTCCGGACATGTCGAACGTTCCCAAAATGGTCTATAATGATGACATTTTAACATTTAATCTTTTGACTCTAAATGACTGTTGGATGTGAATTATGACTTTGTCAACTAAAATAAGTGTGTTTAAAGTCATTTCTGTGCCTCAAAGGGGTCAAAATTGAAGCTTTTGAGTAATCAAAACTCTGTAAAAATGGCAATTTTGGTCACTGTGAGGGTTTAAAAAGTGGTTATTCAACATGAGGCACGATCCAATTGACATTTTGAATCATTTTTGGTACAGCCCAAAATATCAATTTTCGGATGAAAAACGATGACTCTGGATCTGTCGAACGTTCCCAGAATGGTCTATAATGATGAAATTTTAACATTTAATCTTTTGACTCTAAATGACTGTTCGATGTGAATTATGACTTTGTCAACTAAAATAAGTGTGTTTAAAGTCATTTCTGTGCCTGAAATGGGTCAAAATTGAAGATTTTGAGTAAGCAAAACTCTGTAAAAATGGCAATTTTGGTCATTTTGAGGGTTTAAAAAGTGGTTATTCAACATGAGGCACCATCCAATTGACATTTTGAATCATTTTTGGTACAGTCCAAAAAATCAATTTTCGGATGAAAAACGATGACTCCGGACCTGTCGAACGTTCCCAAAATGGTCTATAATGATGACATTTTAACATTTAATCTTTTGACTCTAAATGACTGTTGGATGTGAATTATGACTTTGTCAACTAAAATAAGTGTGTTTAAAGTCATTTCTGTGCCTCAAAGGGGTCAAAATTGAAGCTTTTGAGAAAGCAAAACTCTGTAAAAATGGCAATTTTGGTCACTCTGAGGGTTTAAAAAGTGGTTATTCAACATGAGGCACGATCCAATTGACATTTTGAATCATTTTTGGTACAGTCCAAAAAATCAATTTTCGGATGAAAAACGATGACTCCGGACATGTCGAACGTTCCCAAAATGGTCTATAATGATGACATTTTAACATTTAATCTTTTGACTCTAAATGACTGTTGGATGTGAATTATGACTTTGTCAACTAAAATAAGTGTGTTTAAAGTCATTTCTGTGCCTCAAAGGGGTCAAAATTGAAGCTTTTGAGTAAGCAAAACTCTGTAAAAATGGCAATTTTGGTCACTCTGAGGGTTTAAAAAGTGGTTATTCAACATGAGGCACGATCCAATTGACATTTTGAATCATTTTTGGTACAGTCCAAAAAATCAATTTTCGGATGAAAAACGATGACTCCGGACATGTCGAACGATCCCAAAATGGTCAATATGGATGAAATTTTAACATTAAATCTTTTGACTGTAAATGACTGTTGGATGTGAATTATGACTTTGTCAACTAAAATAAGTGTGTTTAAAGTCATTTCTGTGCCTGAAACGGGTCAAAATTGAAGCTTTTGGGTAAGCAAAACTCTGTAAAAATGGCAGTTTTGGTCATTTTGAGGGTTTAAAAAGTGGTTATTCAACATGAGGCACCATCCAATTGACATTTTGAATCATTTTTGGTACAGTCCAAAAAATCAATTTTCGGATGAAAAACGATGACTCCGGACCTGTCGAACGTTCCCAAAATGGTCTATAATGATGAAATTTTAACATTTAATCTTTTGACTCTAAATGACTGTTGGATGTGAATTATGACTTTGTCAACTAAAATAAGTGTGTTTAAAGTCATTTCTGTACCTCAAAGGGGTCAAAATTGAAGCTTTTGAGTAAGCAAAACTCTGTAAAAATGGCAATTTTGGTCACTCTGAGGGTTTAAAAAGTGGTTATTCAACATGAGGCACGATCCAATTGACATTTTGAATCATTTTTGGTACAGTCCAAAAAAATCAATTTTCGGATGAAAAACGATGACTCCGGACATGTCGAACGATCCCAAAATGGTCAATATGGATGAAATTTTAACATTTAATCTTTTGACTGTAAATGACTGTTGGATGTGAATTATGACTTTGTCAACTAAAATAAGTGTGTTTAAAGTCATTTCTGTGCCTGAAACGGGTCAAAATTGAAGCTTTTAGGTAAGCAAAACTCTGTAAAAATGGCAATTTTGGTCATTTTGAGGGTTTAAAAAGTGGTTATTCAACATGAGGCACCATCCAATTGACATTTTGAATCATTTTTGGTACAGTCCAAAAAATCAATTTTCGGATGAAAAACAATGACTCCGGACCTGTCGAACGTTTCCAAAATGGTCTATAATGATGAAATTTTAACATTTAATCTTTTGACACTAAATGACTGTTGGATGTGAATTATGACTTTGTCAACTAAAATAAGTGTGTTTAAAGTCATTTCTGTGCCTGAAACGGGTCAAAATTGAAGCTTTTGGGTAAGCAAAACTCTGTAAAAATGGCAATTTTGGTCACTCTGAGGGTTTAAAAAGTGGTTATTCAACATGAGGCACCATCCAATTGACATTTTGAATCATTTTTGGTACAGTCCAAAAAATCAATTTTCGGATGAAAAACAATGACTTCGGACCTGTCGAACGTTCCCAAAATGGTCTATAATGATGAAATTTTAACATTTAATCTTTTGACTCTAAATGACTGTTGGATGTGAATTATGACTTTGTCAACTAAAATAAGTGTGTTTAAAGTCATTTCTGTGCCTGAAACGGGTCAAAATTGAAGCTTTTGGGTAAGCAAAACTCTGTAAAAATGGCAATTTTGGTCATTTTGAGGGTTTAAAAAGTGGTTATTCAACATGAGGTACCATCCAATTGACATTTTGAATCATTTTTGGTACAGTCCAAAAAATCAATTTTCGGATGAAAAACGATGACTCCGGACATGTCGAACGTTCCCAAAATGGTCTATAATGATGACATTTTAACATTTAATCTTTTGACTCTAAATGACTGTTCGATGTGAATTATGACTTTGTCAACTAAAATAAGTGTGTTTAAAGTCATTTCTGTGCCTGAAATGGGTCAAAATTGAAGATTTTGAGTAAGCAAAACTCTGTAAAAATGGCAATTTTGGTCATTTTGAGGGTTTAAAAAGTGGTTATTCAACATGAGGCACCATCCAATTGACATTTTGAATCATTTTTGGTACAGTCCAAAAAATCAATTTTCGGATGAAAAACGATAACTCCGGACCTGTCGAACGTTCCCAAAATGGTCTATAATGATGACATTTTAACATTTAATCTTTTGACTCTAAATGACTGTTGGATGTGAATTATGACTTTGTCAACTAAAATAAGTGTGTTTAAAGTCATTTCTGTGCCTCAAAGGGGTCAAAATTGAAGCTTTTGAGTAAGCAAAACTCTGTAAAAATGGCAATTTTGGTCACTCTGAGGGTTTAAAAAGTGGTTATTCAACATGAGGCACGATCCAATTGATATTTTGAATCATTTTTGGTACAGTCCAAAAAATCAATTTTCGGATGAAAAACGATGACTCCGGACATGTCGAACGATCCCAAAATGGTCAATATGGATGAAATTTTAACATTTAATCTTTTGACTGTAAATGACTGTTGGATGTGAATTATGACTTTGTCAACTAAAATAAGTGTGTTTAAAGTCATTTCTGTGCCTCAAAGGGGTCAAAATTGAAGCTTTTGAGTAAGCAAAACTCTGTAAAAATGGCAATTTTGGTCACTCTGAGGGTTTAAAAAGTGGTTATTCAACATGAGGCACGATCCAATTGACATTTTGAATCATTTTTGGTACAGTCCAAAAAATCAATTTTCGGATGAAAAACGATGACTCCGGACATGTCGAACGTTCCCAAAATGGTCTATAATGATGACATTTTAACATTTAATCTTTTGACTCTAAATGACTGTTGGATGTGAATTATGACTTTGTCAACTAAAATAAGTGTGTTTAAAGTCATTTCTGTGCCTCAAAGGGGTCAAAATTGAAGCTTTTGAGTAAGCAAAACTCTGTAAAAATGGCAATTTTGGTCACTCTGAGGGTTTAAAAAGTGGTTATTCAACATGAGGCACGATCCAATTGACATTTTGAATCATTTTTGGTACAGTCCAAAAAATCAATTTTCGGATGAAAAACGATGACTCCGGACATGTCGAATGATCCCAAAATGGTCAATATGGATGAAATTTTAACATTTAATCTTTTGACTGTAAATGACTGTTGGATGTGAATTATGACTTTGTCAACTAAAATAAGTGTGTTTAAAGTCATTTCTGTGCCTGAAACGGGTCAAAATTGAAGCTTTTGGGTTAGCAAAACTCTGTAAAAATGGCAATTTTGGTCACTCTGAGGGTTTAAAAAGTGGTTATTCAACATGAGGCACCATCCAATTGACATTTTGAATCATTTTTGGTACAGTCCAAAAAAATAAATTTTCGGATGAAAAACGATGACTCCGGACATGTCGAACGAGCCCAAAATGGTCAATATGGATGAAATTTTAACATTAAATCTTTTGACTGTAAATGACTGTTGGATGTGAATTATGACTTTGTCAACTAAAATAAGTGTGTTTAAAGTCATTTCTGTGCCTGAAACGGGTCAAAATTGAAGCTTTTGGGTAAGCAAAACTCTGTAAAAATGGCAATTTTGGTCATTTTGAGCGTTTAAAAAGTGGTTATTCAACATGAGGCACCATCCAATTGACATTTTGAATCATTTTTGGTACAGTCCAAAAAATCAATTTTCGGATGAAAAACGATGACTCCGGACCTGTCGAACGTTCCCAAAATGGTCTATAATGATGAAATTTTAACATTTAATCTTTTGACTCTAAATGACTGTTGGATGTGAATTATGACTTTGTCAACTAAAATAAGTGTGTTTAAAGTCATTTCTGTACCTCAAAGGGGTCAAAATTGAAGCTTTTGAGTAAGCAAAACTCTGTAAAAATGGCAATTTTGGTCACTCTGAGGGTTTAAAAAGTGGTTATTCAACATGAGGCACGATCCAATTGACATTTTGAATCATTTTTGGTACAGTCCAAAAAATCAATTTTCGGATGAAAAACGATGACTCCGGACATGTCGAACGATCCCAAAATGGTCAATATGGATGAAATTTTAACATTTAATCTTTTGACTGTAAATGACTGTTGGATGTGAATTATGACTTTGTCAACTAAAATAAGTGTGTTTAAAGTCATTTCTGTGCCTCAAAGGGGTCAAAATTGAAGCTTTTGAGTAAGCAAAACTCTGTAAAAATGGCAATTTTGGTCACTCTGAGGGTTTAAAAAGTGGTTATTCAACATGAGGCACGATCCAATTGACATTTTGAATCATTTTTGGTACAGTCCAAAAAATCAATTTTCGGATGAAAAACGATGACTCCGGACATGTCGAACGATCCCAAAATGGTCAATATGGATGAAATTATAACATTTAATCTTTTGACTGTAAATGACTGTTGGATGTGAATTATGACTTTGTCAACTAAAATAAGTGTGTTTAAAGTCATTTCTGTGCCTGAAACGGGTCAAAATTGAAGCTTTTGGGTTAGCAAAACTCTGTAAAAATGGCAATTTTGGTCACTCTGAGGGTTTAAAAAGTGGTTATTCAACATGAGGCACCATCCAATTGACATTTTGAATCATTTTTGGTACAGTCCAAAAAAATAAATTTTCGGATGAAAAACGATGACTCCGGACATGTCGAACGATCCCAAAATGGTCAATATGGATGAAATTTTAACATTAAATCTTTTGACTGTAAATGACTGTTGGATGTGAATTATGACTTTGTCAACTAAAATAAGTGTGTTTAAAGTCATTTCTGTGCCTGAAACGGGTCAAAATTGAAGCTTTTGGGTAAGCAAAACTCTGTAAAAATGGCAATTTTGGTCATTTTGAGGGTTTAAAAAGTGGTTATTCAACATGAGGCACCATCCAATTGACATTTTGAATCATTTTTGGTACAGTCCAAAAAATCAATTTTCGGATGAAAAACGATGACTCCGGACCTGTCGAACGTTCCCAAAATGGTCGATAATGATGAAATTTTAACATTTAATCTTTTGACTCTAAATGACTGTTGGATGTGAATTATGACTTTGTCAACTAAAATAAGTGTGTTTAAAGTCATTTCTGTACCTCAAAGGGGTCAAAATTGAAGCTTTTGAGTAAGCAAAACTCTGTAAAAATGGCAATTTTGGTCACTCTGAGGGTTTAAAAAGTGGTTATTCAACATGAGGCACGATCCAATTGACATTTTGAATCATTTTTGGTACAGTCCAAAAAAATCAATTTTCGGATGAAAAACGATGACTCCGGACATGTCGAACGATCCCAAAATGGTCAATATGGATGAAATTTTAACATTTAATCTTTTGACTGTAAATGACTGTTGGATGTGAATTATGACTTTGTCAACTAAAATAAGTGTGTTTAAAGTCATTTCTGTGCCTGAAACGGGTCAAAATTGAAGCTTTTGGGTAAGCAAAACTCTGTAAAAATGGCAATTTTGGTCATTTTGAGGGTTTAAAAAGTGGTTATTCAACATGAGGCACCATCCAATTGACATTTTGAATCATTTTTGGTACAGTCCAAAAAATCAATTTTCGGATGAAAAACGATGACTCCGGACCTGTCGAACGTTCCCAAAATGGTCTATAATGATGAAATTTTAACATTTAATCTTTTGACTCTAAATGACTGTTGGATGTGAATTATGACTTTGTCAACTAAAATAAGTGTGTTTAAAGTCATTTCTGTACCTCAAAGGGGTCAAAATTGAAGCTTTTGAGTAAGCAAAACTCTGTAAAAATGGCAATTTTGGTCACTCTGAGGGTTTAAAAAGTGGTTATTCAACATGAGGCACGATCCAATTGACATTTTGAATCATTTTTGGTACAGTCCAAAAAAATCAATTTTCGGATGAAAAACGATGACTCCGGACATGTCGAACGATCCCAAAATGGTCAATATGGATAAAATTTTAACATTTAATCTTTTGACTGTAAATGACTGTTGGATGTGAATTATGACTTTGTCAACTAAAATAAGTGTGTTTAAAGTCATTTCTGTGCCTGAAACGGGTCAAAATTGAAGCTTTTGGGTAAGCAAAACTCTGTAAAAATGGCAATTTTGGTCATTTTGAGGGTTTAAAAAGTGGTTATTCAACATGAGGCACCATCCAATTGACATTTTGAATCATTTTTGGTACAGTCCAAAAAATCAATTTTCGGATGAAAAACAATGACTCCGGACCTGTCGAACGTTTCCAAAATGGTCTATAATGATGAAATTTTAACATTTAATCTTTTGACTCTAAATGACTGTTGGATGTTTATTATGACTTTGTCAACTAAAATAAGTGTGTTTAAAGTCATTTCTGTGCCTGAAACGGGTCAAAATTGAAGCTTTTGGGTAAGCAAAACTCTGTAAAAATGGCAATTTTGGTCATTTTGAGGGTTTAAAAAGTGGTTATTCAACATGAGGTACCATCCAATTGACATTTTGAATCATTTTTGGTACAGTCCAAAAAATCAATTTTCGGATGAAAAACGATGACTCCGGACATGTCGAACGTTCCCAAAATGGTCTATAATGATGACATTTTAACATTTAATCTTTTGACTCTAAATGACTGTTCAATGTGAATTATGACTTTGTCAACTAAAATAAGTGTGTTTAAAGTCATTTCTGTGCCTGAAATGGGTCAAAATTGAAGATTTTGAGTAAGCAAAACTCTGTAAAAATGGCAATTTTGGTCATTTTGAGGGTTTAAAAAGTGGTTATTCAACATGAGGCACCATCCAATTGACATTTTGAATCATTTTTGGTACAGTCCAAAAAATCAATTTTCGGATGAAAAACGATAACTCTGGACCTGTCGAACGTTCCCAAAATGGTCTATAATGATGACATTTTAACATTTAATCTTTTGACTCTAAATGACTGTTGGATGTGAATTATGACTTTGTCAACTAAAATAAGTGTGTTTAAAGTCATTTCTGTGCCTCAAAGGGGTCAAAATTGAAGCTTTTGAGTAAGCAAAACTCTGTAAAAATGGCAATTTTGGTCACTCTGAGGGTTTAAAAAGTGGGTATTCAACATGAGGCACGATCCAATTGACATTTTGAATCATTTTTGGTACAGTCCAAAAAAATCAATTTTCGGATGAAAAACGATGACTCCGGACATGTCGAACGATCCCAAAATGGTCAATATGGATGAAATTTTAACATTTAATCTTTTGACTGTAAATGACTGTTGGATGTGAATTATGACTTTGTCAACTAAAATAAGTGTGTTTAAAGTCATTTCTGTGCCTGAAACGGGTCAAAATTGAAGCTTTTGGGTAAGCAAAACTCTGTAAAAATGGCAATTTTGGTCATTTTGAGGGTTTAAAAAGTGGTTATTCAACATGAGGCACCATCCAATTGACATTTTGAATCATTTTTGGTACAGTCCAAAAAATCAATTTTCGGATGAAAAACAATGACTCCGGACCTGTCGAACGTTTCCAAAATGGTCTATAATGATGAAATTTTAACATTTAATCTTTTGACTCTAAATGACTGTTGGATGTTTATTATGACTTTGTCAACTAAAATAAGTGTGTTTAAAGTCATTTCTGTGCCTGAAACGGGTCAAAATTGAAGCTTTTGGGTAAGCAAAACTCTGTAAAAATGGCAATTTTGGTCATTTTGAGGGTTTAAAAAGTGGTTATTCAACATGAGGTACCATCCAATTGACATTTTGAATCATTTTTGGTACAGTCCAAAAAATCAATTTTCGGATGAAAAACGATGACTCCGGACATGTCGAACGTTCCCAAAATGGTCTATAATGATGACATTTTAACATTTAATCTTTTGACTCTAAATGACTGTTCAATGTGAATTATGACTTTGTCAACTAAAATAAGTGTGTTTAAAGTCATTTCTGTGCCTGAAATGGGTCAAAATTGAAGATTTTGAGTAAGCAAAACTCTGTAAAAATGGCAATTTTGGTCATTTTGAGGGTTTAAAAAGTGGTTATTCAACATGAGGCACGATCCAATTGACATTTTGAATCATTTTTGGTACAGTCCAAAAAAATCAATTTTCGGATGAAAAACGATGACTCCGGACATGTCGAACGATCCCAAAATGGTCAATATGGATGAAATTTTAACATTTAATCTTTTGACTGTAAATGACTGTTGGATGTGAATTATGACTTTGTCAACTAAAATAAGTGTGTTTAAAGTCATTTCTGTGCCTGAAACGGGTCAAAATTGAAGCTTTTGGGTAAGCAAAACTCTGTAAAAATGGCAATTTTGGTCATTTTGAGGGTTTAAAAAGTGGTTATTCAACATGAGGCACCATCCAATTGACATTTTGAATCATTTTTGGTACAGTCCAAAAAATCAATTTTCGGATGAAAAACAATGACTCCGGACCTGTCGAACGTTTCCAAAATGGTCTATAATGATGAAATTTTAACATTTAATCTTTTGACTCTAAATGACTGTTGGATGTTTATTATGACTTTGTCAACTAAAATAAGTGTGTTTAAAGTCATTTCTGTGCCTGAAACGGGTCAAAATTGAAGCTTTTGGGTAAGCAAAACTCTGTAAAAATGGCAATTTTGGTCATTTTGAGGGTTTAAAAAGTGGTTATTCAACATGAGGTACCATCCAATTGACATTTTGAATCATTTTTGGTACAGTCCAAAAAATCAATTTTCGGATGAAAAACGATGACTCCGGACATGTCGAACGTTCCCAAAATGGTCTATAATGATGACATTTTAACATTTAATCTTTTGACTCTAAATGACTGTTCAATGTGAATTATGACTTTGTCAACTAAAATAAGTGTGTTTAAAGTCATTTCTGTGCCTGAAATGGGTCAAAATTGAAGATTTTGAGTAAGCAAAACTCTGTAAAAATGGCAATTTTGGTCATTTTGAGGGTTTAAAAAGTGGTTATTCAACATGAGGCACCATCCAATTGACATTTTGAATCATTTTTGGTACAGTCCAAAAAATCAATTTTCGGATGAAAAACAATGACTCCGGACCTGTCGAACGTTTCCAAAATGGTCTATAATGATGAAATTTTAACATTTAATCTTTTGACTCTAAATGACTGTTGGATGTTTATTATGACTTTGTCAACTAAAATAAGTGTGTTTAAAGTCATTTCTGTGCCTGAAACGGGTCAAAATTGAAGCTTTTGGGTAAGCAAAACTCTGTAAAAATGGCAATTTTGGTCATTTTGAGGGTTTAAAAAGTGGTTATTCAACATGAGGTACCATCCAATTGACATTTTGAATCATTTTTGGTACAGTCCAAAAAATCAATTTTCGGATGAAAAACGATGACTCCGGACATGTCGAACGTTCCCAAAATGGTCTATAATGATGACATTTTAACATTTAATCTTTTGACTCTAAATGACTGTTCAATGTGAATTATGACTTTGTCAACTAAAATAAGTGTGTTTAAAGTCATTTCTGTGCCTGAAATGGGTCAAAATTGAAGATTTTGAGTAAGCAAAACTCTGTAAAAATGGCAATTTTGGTCATTTTGAGGGTTTAAAAAGTGGTTATTCAACATGAGGCACCATCCAATTGACATTTTGAATCATTTTTGGTACAGTCCAAAAAATCAATTTTCGGATGAAAAACGATAACTCTGGACCTGTCGAACGTTCCCAAAATGGTCTATAATGATGACATTTTAACATTTAATCTTTTGACTCTAAATGACTGTTGGATGTGAATTATGACTTTGTCAACTAAAATAAGTGTGTTTAAAGTCATTTCTGTGCCTCAAAGGGGTCAAAATTGAAGCTTTTGAGTAAGCAAAACTCTGTAAAAATGGCAATTTTGGTCACTCTGAGGGTTTAAAAAGTGGTTATTCAACATGAGGCACGATCCAATTGACATTTTGAATCATTTTTGGTACAGTCCAAAAAATCAATTTTCGGATGAAAAACGATGACTCCGGACATGTCGAACGTTCCCAAAATGGTCTATAATGATGACATTTTAACATTTAATCTTTTGACTCTAAATGACTGTTGGATGTGAATTATGACTTTGTCAACTAAAATAAGTGTGTTTAAAGTCATTTCTGTGCCTCAAAGGGGTCAAAATTGAAGCTTTTGAGTAAGCAAAACTCTGTAAAAATGGCAATTTTGGTCACTCTGAGGGTTTAAAAAGTGGTTATTCAACATGAGGCACGATCCAATTGACATTTTGAATCATTTTTGGTACAGTCCAAAAAATCAATTTTCGGATGAAAAACGATGACTCCGGACATGTCGAACGATCCCAAAATGGTCAATATGGATGAAATTTTAACATTTAATCTTTTGACTGTAAATGACTGTTGGATGTGAATTATGACTTTGTCAACTAAAATATGTGTGTTTAAAGTCATTTCTGTGCCTGAAACGGGTCAAAATTGAAGCTTTTGGGTTAGCAAAACTCTGTAAAAATGGCAATTTTGGTCACTCTGAGGGTTTAAAAAGTGGTTATTCAACATGAGGCACCATCCAATTGACATTTTGAATCATTTTTGGTACAGTCCAAAAAAAAAAATTTTCGCATGAAAAACGATGACTCCGGACATGTCGAACGATCCCAAAATGGTCAATATGGATGAAATTTTAACATTTAATCTTTTGACTGTAAATGACTGTTGGATGTGAATTATGACTTTGTCAACTAAAATAAGTGTGTTTAAAGTCATTTCTGTGCCTGAAACGGGTCAAAATTGAAGCTTTTGGGTAAGCAAAACTCTGTAAAAATGGCAATTTTGGTCATTTTGAGGGTTTAAAAAGTGGTTATTCAACATGAGGCACAATCCAATTGACATTTTGAATCATTTTTGGTACAGTCCAAAAAATCAATTTTCGGATGAAAAACGATGACTCCGGACCTGTCGAACGTTCCCAAAATGGTCTATAATGATGAAATTTTAACATTTAATCTTTTGACTCTAAATGACTGTTGGATGTGAATTATGACTTTGTCAACTAAAATAAGTGTGTTTAAAGTCATTTCTGTACCTCAAAGGGGTCAAAATTGAAGCTTTTGAGTAAGCAAAACTCTGTAAAAATGGCAATTTTGGTCACTCTGAGGGTTTAAAAAGTGGTTATTCAACATGAGGCACGATCCAATTGACATTTTGAATCATTTTTGGTACAGTCCAAAAAATCAATTTTCGGATGAAAAACGATGACTCCGGACATGTCGAACGATCCCAAAATGGTCAATATGGATGAAATTTTAACATTTAATCTTTTGACTGTAAATGACTGTTGGATGTGAATTATGACTTTGTCAACTAAAATAAGTGTGTTTAAAGTCATTTCTGTGCCTCAAAAGGGGTCAAAATTGAAGCTTTTGAGTAAGCAAAACTCTGTAAAAATGGCAATTTTGGTCACTCTGAGGGTTTAAAAAGTGGTTATTCAACATGAGGCACGATCCAATTGACATTTTGAATCATTTTTGGTACAGTCCAAAAAATCAATTTTCGGATGAAAAACGATGACTCCGGACATGTCGAACGATCCCAAAATGGTCAATATGGATGAAATTTTAACATTTAATCTTTTGACTGTAAATGACTGTTGGATGTGAATTATGACTTTGTCAACTAAAATAAGTGTGTTTAAAGTCATTTCTGTGCCTGAAACGGGTCAAAATTGAAGCTTTTGGGTTAGCAAAACTCTGTAAAAATGGCAATTTTGGTCACTCTGAGGGTTTAAAAAGTGGTTATTCAACATGAGGCACCATCCAATTGACATTTTGAATCATTTTTGGTACAGTCCAAAAAAATAAATTTTCGGATGAAAAACGATGACTCCGGACATGTCGAACGATCCCAAAATGGTCAATATGGATGAAATTTTAACATTAAATCTTTTGACTGTAAATGACTGTTGGATGTGAATTATGACTTTGTCAACTAAAATAAGTGTGTTTAAAGTCATTTCTGTGCCTGAAACGGGTCAAAATTGAAGCTTTTGGGTAAGCAAAACTCTGTAAAAATGGCAATTTTGGTCATTTTGAGGGTTTAAAAAGTGGTTATTCAACATGAGGCACCATCCAATTGACATTTTGAATCATTTTTGGTACAGTCCAAAAAATCAATTTTCGGATGAAAAACGATGACTCCGGACCTGTCGAACGTTCCCAAAATGGTCTATAATGATGACATTTTAACATTTAATCTTTTGACTCTAAATGACTGTTGGATGTGTATTATGACTTTGTCAACTAAAATAAGTGTGTTTAAAGTCATTTCTGTACCCCAAGGGGTCAAAATTGAAGCTTTTGAGTAAGCAAAACTCTGTAAAAATGGCAATTTTGTTCACTCTGAGGGTTTAAAAAGTGGTTATTCAACATGAGGCACGATCCAATTGACATTTTGAATCATTTTTGGTACAGTCCAAAAAAATCAATTTTCGGATGAAAAACGATGACTCCGGACATGTCGAACGATCCCAAAATGGTCAATATGGATGAAATTTTAACATTTAATCTTTTGACTGTAAATGACTGTTGGATGTGAATTATGACTTTGTCAACTAAAATAAGTGTGTTTAAAGTCATTTCTGTGCCTGAAACGGGTCAAAATTGAAGCTTTTGGGTAAGCAAAACTCTGTAAAAATGGCAATTTTGGTCATTTTGAGGGTTTAAAAAGTGGTTATTCAACATGAGGCACCATCCAATTGACATTTTGAATCATTTTTGGTACAGTCCAAAAAATCAATTTTCGGATGAAAAACGATGACTCCGGACCTGTCGAACGTTTCCAAAATGGTCTATAATGATGAAATTTTAACATTTAATCTTTTGACACTAAATGACTGTTGGATGTGAATTATGACTTTGTCAACTAAAATAAGTGTGTTTAAAGTCATTTCTGTGCCTGAAACGGGTCAAAATTGAAGCTTTTGGGTAAGCAAAACTCTGTAAAAATGGCAATTTTGGTCACTCTGAGGGTTTAAAAAGTGGTTATTCAACATGAGGCACCATCCAATTGACATTTTGAATCATTTTTGGTACAGTCCAAAAAATCAATTTTCGGATGAAAAACGATGACTCCGGACATGTCGAACGATCCCAAAATGGTCAATATGGATGAAATTTTAACATTTAATCTTTTGACTGTAAATGACTGTTGGATGTGAATTATGACTTTGTCAACTAAAATAAGTGTGTTTAAAGTCATTTCTGTGCCTGAAACGGGTCAAAATTGAAGCTTTTGGGTTAGCAAAACTCTGTAAAAATGGCAATTTTGGTCACTCTGAGGGTTTAAAAAGTGGTTATTCAACATGAGGCACCATCCAATTGACATTTTGAATCATTTTTGGTACAGTCCAAAAAAATAAATTTTCGGATGAAAAACGATGACTCCGGACATGTCGAACGATCCCAAAATGGTCAATATGGATGAAATTTTAACATTAAATCTTTTGACTGTAAATGACTGTTGGATGTGAATTATGACTTTGTCAACTAAAATAAGTGTGTTTAAAGTCATTTCTGTGCCTGAAACGGGTCAAAATTGAAGCTTTTGGGTAAGCAAAACTCTGTAAAAATGGCAATTTTGGTCATTTTGAGGGTTTAAAAAGTGGTTATTCAACATGAGGCACCATCCAATTGACATTTTGAATCATTTTTGGTACAGTCCAAAAAATCAATTTTCGGATGAAAAACGATGACTCCGGACCTGTCGAACGTTCCCAAAATGGTCTATAATGATGAAATTTTAACATTTAATCTTTTGACTCTAAATGACTGTTGGATGTGAATTATGACTTTGTCAACTAAAATAAGTGTGTTTAAAGTCATTTCTGTACCTCAAAGGGGTCAAAATTGAAGCTTTTGAGTAAGCAAAACTCTGTAAAAATGGCAATTTTGGTCACTCTGAGGGTTTAAAAAGTGGTTATTCAACATGAGGCAATATCCAATTGACATTTTGAATCATTTTTGGTACAGTCCAAAAAAATCAATTTTCGGATGAAAAACGATGACTCCGGACATGTCGAACGATCCCAAAATGGTCAATATGGATGAAATTTTAACATTAAATCTTTTGACTGTAAATGACTGTTGGATGTGAATTATGACTTTGTCAACTAAAATAAGTGTGTTTAAAGTCATTTCTGTGCCTGAAACGGGTCAAAATTGAAGCTTTTGGGTAAGCAAAACTCTGTAAAAATGGCAATTTTGGTCATTTTGAGGGTTTAAAAAGTGGTTATTCAACATGAGGCACCATCCAATTGACATTTTGAATCATTTTTGGTACAGTCCAAAAAATCAATTTTCGGATGAAAAACGATGACTCCGGACCTGTCGAACGTTTCCAAAATGGTCTATAATGATGAAATTTTAACATTTAATCTTTTGACACTAAATGAATGTTGGATGTGAATTATGACTTTGTCAACTAAAATAAGTGTGTTTAAAGTCATTTCTGTGCCTGAAACGGGTCAAAATTGAAGCTTTTGGGTAAGCAAAACTCTGTAAAAATGGCAATTTTGGTCACGCTGAGGGTTTAAAAAGTGGTTATTCAACATGAGGCACCATCCAATTGACATTTTGAATCATTTTTGGTACAGTCCAAAAAATCAATTTTCGGATGAAAAACGATGACTCCGGACATGTCGAACGATCCCAAAATGGTCAATATGGATGAAATTTTAACATTTAATCTTTTGACTGTAAATGACTGTTGGATGTGAATTATGACTTTGTCAACTAAAATAAGTGTGTTTAAAGTCATTTCAGTGCCTGAAACGGGTCAAAATTGAAGCTTTTGGGTAAGCAAAACTCTGTAAAAATGGCAATTTTGGTCATTTTGAGGGTTTAAAAAGTGGTTATTCAACATGAGGCACCATCCAATTGACATTTTGAATCATTTTTGGTACAGTCCAAAAAATCAATTTTCGGATGAAAAACGATGACTCCGGACCTGTCGAACGTTCCCAAAATGGTCTATAATGATGAAATTTTAACATTTAATCTTTTGACTCTAAATGACTGTTGGATGTGAATTATGACTTTGTCAACTAAAATAAGTGTGTTTAAAGTCATTTCTGTACCTCAAAGGGGTCAAAATTGAAGCTTTTGAGTAAGCAAAACTCTGTAAAAATGGCAATTTTGGTCACTCTGAGGGTTTAAAAAGTGGTTATTCAACATGAGGCACGATCCAATTGACATTTTGAATAATTTTTGGTACAGTCCAAAAAATCAATTTTCGGATGAAAAACAATGACTCCGGACATGTCGAACGATCCCAAAATGGTCAATATGGATGAAATTTTAACATTTAATCTTTTGACTGTAAATGACTGTTGGATGTGAATTATGACTTTGTCAACTAAAATAAGTGTGTTTAAAGTCATTTCTGTGCCTGAAACGGGTCAAAATTGAAGCTTTTGGGTAAGCAAAACTCTGTAAAAATGGCAATTTTGGTCATTTTGAGGGTTTAAAAAGTGGTTATTCAACATGAGGTACCATCCAATTGACATTTTGAATCATTTTTGGTACAGTCCAAAAAATCAATTTTCGGATGAAAAACGATGACTCCGGACATGTCGAACGTTCCCAAAATGGTCTATAATGATGACATTTTAACATTTAATCTTTTGACTCTAAATGACTGTTGGATGTGAATTATGACTTTGTCAACTAAAATAAGTGTGTTTAAAGTCATTTCTGTGCCTCAAAGGGGTCAAAATTGAAGCTTTTGAGTAAGCAAAACTCTGTAAAAATGGCAATTTTGGTCACTCTGAGGGTTTAAAAAGTGGTTATTCAACATGAGGCACGATCCAATTGACATTTTGAATCATTTTTGGTACAGTCCAAAAAATCAATTTTCGGATGAAAAACGATGACTCCGGACATGTCGAACGATCCCAAAATGGTCAATATGGATGAAATTTTAACATTTAATCTTTTGACTGTAAATGACTGTTGGATGTGAATTATGACTTTGTCAACTAAAATAAGTGTGTTTAAAGTCATTTCTGTGCCTGAAATGGGTCAAAATTGAAGATTTTGAGTAAGCAAAACTCTGTAAAAATGGCAATTTTGGTCATTTTGAGGGTTTAAAAAGTGGTTATTCAACATGAGGCACCATCCAATTGACATTTTGAATCATTTTTGGTACAGTCCAAAAAATCAATTTTCGGATGAAAAACGATGACTCCGGACCTGTCGAACGTTCCCAAAATGGTCTATAATGATGACATTTTAACATTTAATCTTTTGACTCTAAATGACTGTTGGATGTGAATTATGACTTTGTCAACTAAAATAAGTGTGTTTAAAGTCATTTCTGTGCCTCAAAGGGGTCAAAATTGAAGCTTTTGAGTAAGCAAAACTCTGTAAAAATGGCAATTTTGGTCACTCTGAGGGTTTAAAAAGTGGTTATTCAACATGAGGCACGATCCAATTGACATTTTGAATCATTTTTGGTACAGTCCAAAAACTCAATTTTCGGATGAAAAATGATGACTCCGGACATGTCGAACGATCCCAAAATGGTCAATATGGATGAAATTTTAACATTTAATCTTTTGACTGTAAATGACTGTTGGATGTGAATTATGACTTTGTCAACTAAAATAAGTGTGTTTAAAGTCATTTCTGTGCCTGAAATGGGTCAAAATTGAAGCTTTTGAGTAAGCAAAACTCTGTAAAAATTGCAATTTTGGTCACTCTGAGGGTTTAAAAAGTGGGTATTCAACATGAGGCACGATCCAATTGACATTTTGAATCATTTTTGGTACAGTCCAAAAAATAAATTTTCGGATGAAAAACGATGACTCCGGACATGTCGAACGTTCCCAAAATGGTCTATAATGATGACATTTTAACATTTAATCTTTTGACTCTAAATGACTGTTGGATGTGAATTATGACTTTGTCAACTAAAATAAGTGTGTTTAAAGTCATTTCTGTGCCTCAAAGGGGTCAAAATTGAAGCTTTTGAGTAATCAAAACTCTGTAAAAATGGCAATTTTGGTCACTGTGAGGGTTTAAAAAGTGGTTATTCAACATGAGGCACGATCCAATTGACATTTTGAATCATTTTTGGTACAGCCCAAAAAATCAATTTTCGGATGAAAAACGATGACTCCGGATCTGTCGAACGTTCCCAGAATGGTCTATAATGATGAAATTTTAACATTTAATCTTTTGACTCTAAATGACTGTTCGATGTGAATTATGACTTTGTCAACTAAAATAAGTGTGTTTAAAGTCATTTCTGTGCCTGAAATGGGTCAAAATTGAAGATTTTGAGTAAGCAAAATTCTGTAAAAATGGCAATTTTGGTCATTTTGAGGGTTTAAAAAGTGGTTATTCAACATGAGGCACCATCCAATTGACATTTTGAATCATTTTTGGTACAGTCCAAAAAATCAATTTTCGGATGAAAAACGATGACTCCGGACCTGTCGAACGTTCCCAAAATGGTCTATAATGATGACATTTTAACATTTAATCTTTTGACTCTAAATGACTGTTGGATGTGAATTATGACTTTGTCAACTAAAATAAGTGAGTTTAAAGTCATTTCTGTGCCTCAAAGGGGTCAAAATTGAAGCTTTTGAGTAAGCAAAACTCTGTAAAAATGGCAATTTTGGTCACTCTGAGGGTTTAAAAAGTGGTTATTCAACATGAGGCACGATCCAATTGACATTTTGAATCATTTTTGGTACAGTCCAAAAAATCAATTTTCGGATGAAAAACGATGAATCCGGACATGTCGAACGATCCCAAAATGGTCAATATGGATGAAATTTTAACATTTAATCTTTTGACTGTAAATGACTGTTGGATGTGAATTATGACTTTGTCAACTAAAATAAGTGTGTTTAAAGTCATTTCTGTGCCTGAAACGGGTCAAAATTGAAGCTTTTGGGTAAGCAAAACTCTGTAAAAATGGCAATTTTGGTCACTGTGAGGGTTTAAAAAGTGGTTATTCAACATGAGGCACGATCCAATTGACATTTTGAATAATTTTTGGTACAGTCCAAAAAATCAATTTTCGGATGAAAAACAATGACTCCGGACCTGTCGATTGTTCCCAAAATGGTCTATAATGATGAAATTTTAACATTTAATCTTTTGACTCTAAATGACTGTTGGATGTGAATTATGACTTTGTCAACTAAAATAAGTGTGTTTAAAGTCATTTCTGTGCCTCAAAGAGGTCAAAATTGAAGCTTTTGAGTAATCAAAACTCTGTAAAACTGGCAATTTTGGTCACTTTGAGGGTTTAAAAAGTGGTTATTCAACATGAGGCACGATCCAATTGACATTTTGAATCATTTATGGTACAGTCCAAAAAATCGATTTTCGGATGAAAAACGATGACTCCGGACCTGTCGAACGTTCCCAAAATGGTCTATAATGATGAAATTTTAACATTTAATCTTTTGACTCTAAATGATTGTTGGATGTGAATTATGACTTTGTCAACTAAAATAAGTGTGTTTAAAGTCATTTCTGTGCCTGAGATGGGTCAAAATTGAAGATTTTGAGTAAGCAAAACTCTGTAAAATTGGCAATTTTGGTCACTGTGAGGGTTTAAAAAGTGGTTATTCAACATGAGGCACGATCCAATTGACATTTTGAATCATTTTTGGTACATTTCAAAAAATCCATTTTCGGATGAAAAACGATGACTCCGGACCTGTCGAACGTTCCCAAAATGATCTATAATGATGAATTTTTAACATTAAATCTTTTGACTGTAAATGACTGTTGGATGTGAATTATGACTTTGTCAACTAAAATAAGTGTGTTTAAAGTCATTTCTGTGCCTGAAACGGGTCAAAATTGAAGCTTTTGAGTAAGCAAAATTCTGTATAAAAGGCAATTTTGGTCACTCTGAGGGTTTAAAAAGTGGTTATTCAACATGAGGCACGATCCAATTGACAGTTTGAATCATTTTTGGTACAGTCCAAAAAATCAATTTTCGGATGAAAAACGATGACTCCAGACCTGTCGAACGTTTCCAAAATGGTCTATAATGATGAAATTTTAACATTTAATCTTTTGACACTAAATGACTGTTGGATGTGAATTATGACTTTGTCAACTAAAATAAGTGTGTTTAAAGTCATTTCTGTGCCTGAAATGGGTCAAAATTGAAGCTTTTGAGTAAGCAAAACTCTGTAAAAATTGCAATTTTGGTCACTCTGAGGGTTTAAAAAGTGGGTATTCAACATGAGGCACGATCCAATTGACATTTTGAATCATTTTTGGTACTGTCCAAAAAATCAATTTTCGGATGAAAAACGATGACTCCGGACATGTCGAACGATCCCAAAATGGTCAATATGGATGAAATTTTACCATTTAATCTTTTGACTGTAAATGACTGTTGAATGTGAATTATGACTTTGTCAACTAAAATAAGTGTGTTTAAAGTCATTTCTGTGCCTGAAACGGGTCAAAATTGAAGCTTTTGAGTACGCAAAACTCTGTAAAAATGGCAATTTTGGTCACTGTGAGGGTTTAAAAAGTGGTTATTCAACATGAGGTACCATCCAATTGACATTTTGAATCATTTTTGGTACAGTCCAAAAAATCAATTTTCGGATGAAAAAGGATGACTCCGGACATGTCGAACGTTCCCAAAATGGTCTATAATGATGACATTTTAACATTTAATCTTTTGACTCTAAATGACTGTTGGATGTGAATTATGACTTTGTCAACTAAAATAAGTGTGTTTAAAGTCATTTCTGTGCCTGAAATGGGTCAAAATTGAAGATTTTGAGTAAGCAAAACTCTGTAAAAATGGCAATTTTGGTCATTTTGAGGGTTTAAAAAGTGGTTATTCAACATGAGGCACCATCCAATTGACATTTTGAATCATTTTTGGTACAGTCCAAAAAATCAATTTTCGGATGAAAAACGATGACTCCGGACCTGTCGAACGTTCCCAAAATGGTCTATAATGATGAAATTTTTACATTTAATCTTTTGACTCTAAATGACTGTTGGATGTGAATTATGACTTTGTCAACTAAAATAAGTGTGTTTAAAGTCATTTCTGTGCCTCAAAGGGGTCAAAATTGAAACTTTTGAGTAAGCAAAACTCTGTAAAAATGGCAATTTTGGTCACTCTGAGGGTTTAAAAAGTGGTTATTCAACATGAGGCACGATCCAATTGACATTTTGAATCATTTTTGGTACAGTCCAAAAAATCAATTTTCGGATGAAAAACGATGACTCCGGACATGTCGAACGTTCCCAAAATGGTCTATAATGATGACATTTTAACATTTAATCTTTTGACTCTAAATGACTGTTGGATGTGAATTATGACTTTGTCAACTAAAATAAGTGTGTTTAAAGTCATTTCTGTGCCTCAAAGGGGTCAAAATTGAAGCTTTTGAGTAATCAAAACTCTGTAAAAATGGCAATTTTGGTCACTGTGAGGGTTTAAAAAGTGGTTATTCAACATGAGGCACGATCCAATTGACATTTTGAATCATTTTTGGTACAGTCCAAAAAATCAATTTTCGGATGAAAAACGATGACTCCGGACATGTCGAACGATCCCAAAATGGTCAATATGGATGAAATTTTAACATTTAATCTTTTGACTGTAAATGACTGTTGGATGTGAATTATGACTTTGTCAACTAAAATAAGTGTGTTTAAAGTCATTTCTGTGCCTGAAACGGGTCAAAATTGAAGCTTTTGTGTAAGCAAAACTCTGTAAAAATGGCAATTTTGGTCACTCTGAGGGTTTAAAAAGTGGTTATTCAACATGAGGCACCATCCAATTGACATTTTGAATCATTTTTGGTACAGTCCAAAAAATCAATTTTCGGATGAAAAACGATGACTCCGGACATGTCGAACGATCCCAAAATGGTCAATATGGATAAAATTTTAACATTTAATCTTTTGACTGTAAATGACTGTTGGATGAGAATTATGACTTTGTCAACTAAAATAGGTGTGTTTAAAGTCATTTCTGTGCCTGAAACGGGTCAAAATTGAAGCTTTTGGGTTAGCAAAACTCTGTAAAAATGGCAATTTTGGTCATTTTGAGGGTTTAAAAAGTGGTTATTCAACATGAGGCACCATCCAATTGACATTTTGAATCATTTTTGGTACAGTCCAAAAAATCAATTTTCGGATGAAAAACGATGACTCCGGACCTGTCGAACGTTCCCAAAATGGTCGATAATGATGAAATTTTAACATTTAATCTTTTGACTCTAAATGACTGTTGGATGTGAATTATGACTTTGTCAACTAAAATAAGTGTGTTTAAAGTCATTTCTGTACCTCAAAGGGGTCAAAATTGAAGCTTTTGAGTAAGCAAAACTCTGTAAAAATGGCAATTTTGGTCACTCTGAGGGTTTAAAAAGTGGTTATTCAACATGAGGCACGATCCAATTGACATTTTGAATCATTTTTGGTACAGTCCAAAAAAATCAATTTTCGGATGAAAAACGATGACTCCGGACATGTCGAACGATCCCAAAATGGTCAATATGGATGAAATTTTAACATTTAATCTTTTGACTGTAAATGACTGTTGGATGTGAATTATGACTTTGTCAACTAAAATAAGTGTGTTTAAAGTCATTTCTGTGCCTGAAACGGGTCAAAATTGAAGCTTTTGGGTAAGCAAAACTCTGTAAAAATGGCAATTTTGGTCATTTTGAGGGTTTAAAAAGTGGTTATTCAACATGAGGCACCATCCAATTGACATTTTGAATCATTTTTGGTACAGTCCAAAAAATCAATTTTCGGATGAAAAACGATGACTCCGGACCTGTCGAACGTTCCCAAAATGGTCTATAATGATGAAATTTTAACATTTAATCTTTTGACTCTAAATGACTGTTGGATGTGAATTATGACTTTGTCAACTAAAATAAGTGTGTTTAAAGTCATTTCTGTACCTCAAAGGGGTCAAAATTGAAGCTTTTGAGTAAGCAAAACTCTGTAAAAATGGCAATTTTGGTCACTCTGAGGGTTTAAAAAGTGGTTATTCAACATGAGGCACGATCCAATTGACATTTTGAATCATTTTTGGTACAGTCCAAAAAAATCAATTTTCGGATGAAAAACGATGACTCCGGACATGTCGAACGATCCCAAAATGGTCAATATGGATGAAATTTTAACATTTAATCTTTTGACTGTAAATGACTGTTGGATGTGAATTATGACTTTGTCAACTAAAATAAGTGTGTTTAAAGTCATTTCTGTGCCTGAAACGGGTCAAAATTGAAGCTTTTGGGTAAGCAAAACTCTGTAAAAATGGCAATTTTGGTCATTTTGAGGGTTTAAAAAGTGGTTATTCAACATGAGGCACCATCCAATTGACATTTTGAATCATTTTTGGTACAGTCCAAAAAATCAATTTTCGGATGAAAAACAATGACTCCGGACCTGTCGAACGTTTCCAAAATGGTCTATAATGATGAAATTTTAACATTTAATCTTTTGACTCTAAATGACTGTTGGATGTTTATTATGACTTTGTCAACTAAAATAAGTGTGTTTAAAGTCATTTCTGTGCCTGAAACGGGTCAAAATTGAAGCTTTTGGGTAAGCAAAACTCTGTAAAAATGGCAATTTTGGTCATTTTGAGGGTTTAAAAAGTGGTTATTCAACATGAGGTACCATCCAATTGACATTTTGAATCATTTTTGGTACAGTCCAAAAAATCAATTTTCGGATTAAAAACGATGACTCCGGACATGTCGAACGTTCCCAAAATGGTCTATAATGATGACATTTTAACATTTAATCTTTTGACTCTAAATGACTGTTCAATGTGAATTATGACTTTGTCAACTAAAATAAGTGTGTTTAAAGTCATTTCTGTGCCTGAAATGGGTCAAAATTGAAGATTTTGAGTAAGCAAAACTCTGTAAAAATGGCAATTTTGGTCATTTTGAGGGTTTAAAAAGTGGTTATTCAACATGAGGCACCATCCAATTGACATTTTGAATCATTTTTGGTACAGTCCAAAAAATCAATTTTCGGATGAAAAACGATAACTCTGGACCTGTCGAACGTTCCCAAAATGGTCTATAATGATGACATTTTAACATTTAATCTTTTGACTCTAAATGACTGTTGGATGTGAATTATGACTTTGTCAACTAAAATAAGTGTGTTTAAAGTCATTTCTGTGCCTCAAAGGGGTCAAAATTGAAGCTTTTGAGTAAGCAAAACTCTGTAAAAATGGCAATTTTGGTCACTCTGAGGGTTTAAAAAGTGGTTATTCAACATGAGGCACGATCCAATTGACATTTTGAATCATTTTTGGTACAGTCCAAAAAATCAATTTTCGGATGAAAAACGATGACTCCGGACATGTCGAACGTTCCCAAAATGGTCTATAATGATGACATTTTAACATTTAATCTTTTGACTCTAAATGACTGTTGGATGTGAATTATGACTTTGTCAACTAAAATAAGTGTGTTTAAAGTCATTTCTGTGCCTCAAAGGGGTCAAAATTGAAGCTTTTGAGTAAGCAAAACTCTGTAAAAATGGCAATTTTGGTCACTCTGAGGGTTTAAAAAGTGGTTATTCAACATGAGGCACGATCCAATTGACATTTTGAATCATTTTTGGTACAGTCCAAAAAATCAATTTTCGGATGAAAAACGATGACACCGGACATGTCGAACGATCCCAAAATGGTCAATATGGATGAAATTTTAACATTTAATCTTTTGACTGTAAATGACTGTTGGATGTGAATTATGACTTTGTCAACTAAAATATGTGTGTTTAAAGTCATTTCTGTGCCTGAAACGGGTCAAAATTGAAGCTTTTGGGTTAGCAAAACTCTGTAAAAATGGCAATTTTGGTCACTCTGAGGGTTTAAAAAGTGGTTATTCAACATGAGGCACCATCCAATTGACATTTTGAATCATTTTTGGTACAGTCCAAAAAAATAAATTTTCGGATGAAAAACGATGACTCCGGACATGTCGAACGATCCCAAAATGGTCAATATGGATGAAATTTTAACATTTAATCTTTTGACTGTAAATGACTGTTGGATGTGAATTATGACTTTGTCAACTAAAATAAGTGTGTTTAAAGTCATTTCTGTGCCTGAAACGGGTCAAAATTGAAGCTTTTGGGTAAGCAAAACTCTGTAAAAATGGCAATTTTGGTCATTTTGAGGGTTTAAAAAGTGGTTATTCAACATGAGGCACAATCCAATTGACATTTTGAATCATTTTTGGTACAGTCCAAAAAATCAATTTTCGGATGAAAAACGATGACTCCGGACCTGTCGAACGTTCCCAAAATGGTCTATAATGATGAAATTTTAACATTTAATCTTTTGACTCTAAATGACTGTTGGATGTGAATTATGACTTTGTCAACTAAAATAAGTGTGTTTAAAGTCATTTCTGTACCTCAAAGGGGTCAAAATTGAAGCTTTTGAGTAAGCAAAACTCTGTAAAAATGGCAATTTTGGTCACTCTGAGGGTTTAAAAAGTGGTTATTCAACATGAGGCACGATCCAATTGACATTTTGAATCATTTTTGGTACAGTCCAAAAAATCAATTTTCGGATGAAAAACGATGACTCCGGACATGTCGAACGATCCCAAAATGGTCAATATGGATGAAATTTTAACATTTAATCTTTTGACTGTAAATGACTGTTGGATGTGAATTATGACTTTGTCAACTAAAATAAGTGTGTTTAAAGTCATTTCTGTGCCTCAAAAGGGGTCAAAATTGAAGCTTTTGAGTAAGCAAAACTCTGTAAAAATGGCAATTTTGGTCACTCTGAGGGTTTAAAAAGTGGTTATTCAACATGAGGCACGATCCAATTGACATTTTGAATCATTTTTGGTACAGTCCAAAAAATCAATTTTCGGATGAAAAACGATGACTCCGGACATGTCGAACGATCCCAAAATGGTCAATATGGATGAAATTTTAACATTTAATCTTTTGACTGTAAATGACTGTTGGATGTGAATTATGACTTTGTCAACTAAAATAAGTGTGTTTAAAGTCATTTCTGTGCCTGAAACGGGTCAAAATTGAAGCTTTTGGGTTAGCAAAACTCTGTAAAAATGGCAATTTTGGTCACTCTGAGGGTTTAAAAAGTGGTTATTCAACATGAGGCACCATCCAATTGACATTTTGAATCATTTTTGGTACAGTCCAAAAAAATAAATTTTCGGATGAAAAACGATGACTCCGGACATGTCGAACGATCCCAAAATGGTCAATATGGATGAAATTTTAACATTAAATCTTTTGACTGTAAATGACTGTTGGATGTGAATTATGACTTTGTCAACTAAAATAAGTGTGTTTAAAGTCATTTCTGTGCCTGAAACGGGTCAAAATTGAAGCTTTTGGGTAAGCAAAACTCTGTAAAAATGGCAATTTTGGTCATTTTGAGGGTTTAAAAAGTGGTTATTCAACATGAGGCACCATCCAATTGACATTTTGAATCATTTTTGGTACAGTCCAAAAAATCAATTTTCGGATGAAAAACGATGACTCCGGACCTGTCGAACGTTCCCAAAATGGTCTATAATGATGAAATTTTAACATTTAATCTTTTGACTCTAAATGACTGTTGGATGTGTATTATGACTTTGTCAACTAAAATAAGTGTGTTTAAAGTCATTTCTGTACCCCAAGGGGTCAAAATTGAAGCTTTTGAGTAAGCAAAACTCTGTAAAAATGGCAATTTTGTTCACTCTGAGGGTTTAAAAAGTGGTTATTCAACATGAGGCACGATCCAATTGACATTTTGAATCATTTTTGGTACAGTCCAAAAAAATCAATTTTCGGATGAAAAACGATGACTCCGGACATGTCGAACGATCCCAAAATGGTCAATATGGATGAAATTTTAACATTTAATCTTTTGACTGTAAATGACTGTTGGATGTGAATTATGACTTTGTCAACTAAAATAAGTGTGTTTAAAGTCATTTCTGTGCCTGAAACGGGTCAAAATTGAAACTTTTGGGTAAGCAAAACTCTGTAAAAATGGCAATTTTGGTCATTTTGAGGGTTTAAAAAGTGGTTATTCAACATGAGGCACCATCCAATTGACATTTTGAATCATTTTTGGTACAGTCCAAAAAATCAATTTTCGGATGAAAAACGATGACTCCGGACCTGTCGAACGTTTCCAAAATGGTCTATAATGATGAAATTTTAACATTTAATCTTTTGACACTAAATGACTGTTGGATGTGAATTATGACTTTGTCAACTAAAATAAGTGTGTTTAAAGTCATTTCTGTGCCTGAAACGGGTCAAAATTGAAGCTTTTGGGTAAGCAAAACTCTGTAAAAATGGCAATTTTGGTCACTCTGAGGGTTTAAAAAGTGGTTATTCAACATGAGGCACCATCCAATTGACATTTTGAATCATTTTTGGTACAGTCCAAAAAATCAATTTTCGGATGAAAAACGATGACTCCGGACATGTCGAACGATCCCAAAATGGTCAATATGGATGAAATTTTAACATTTAATCTTTTGACTGTAAATGACTGTTGGATGTGAATTATGACTTTGTCAACTAAAATAAGTGTGTTTAAAGTCATTTCTGTGCCTGAAACGGGTCAAAATTGAAGCTTTTGGGTTAGCAAAACTCTGTAAAAATGGCAATTTTGGTCACTCTGAGGGTTTAAAAAGTGGTTATTCAACATGAGGCACCATCCAATTGACATTTTGAATCATTTTTGGTACAGTCCAAAAAAATAAATTTTCGGATGAAAAACGATGACTCCGGACATGTCGAACGATCCCAAAATGGTCAATATGGATGAAATTTTAACATTAAATCTTTTGACTGTAAATGACTGTTGGATGTGAATTATGACTTTGTCAACTAAAATAAGTGTGTTTAAAGTCATTTCTGTGCCTGAAACGGGTCAAAATTGAAGCTTTTGGGTAAGCAAAACTCTGTAAAAATGGCAATTTTGGTCATTTTGAGGGTTTAAAAAGTGGTTATTCAACATGAGGCACCATCCAATTGACATTTTGAATCATTTTTGGTACAGTCCAAAAAATCAATTTTCGGATGAAAAACGATGACTCCGGACCTGTCGAACGTTCCCAAAATGGTCTATAATGATGAAATTTTAACATTTAATCTTTTGACTCTAAATGACTGTTGGATGTGAATTATGACTTTGTCAACTAAAATAAGTGTGTTTAAAGTCATTTCTGTACCTCAAAGGGGTCAAAATTGAAGCTTTTGAGTAAGCAAAACTCTGTAAAAATGGCAATTTTGGTCACTCTGAGGGTTTAAAAAGTGGTTATTCAACATGAGGCAATATCCAATTGACATTTTGAATCATTTTTGGTACAGTCCAAAAAAATCAATTTTCGGATGAAAAACGATGACTCCGGACATGTCGAACGATCCCAAAATGGTCAATATGGATGAAATTTTAACATTAAATCTTTTGACTGTAAATGACTGTTGGATGTGAATTATGACTTTGTCAACTAAAATAAGTGTGTTTAAAGTCATTTCTGTGCCTGAAACGGGTCAAAATTGAAGCTTTTGGGTAAGCAAAACTCTGTAAAAATGGCAATTTTGGTCATTTTGAGGGTTTAAAAAGTGGTTATTCAACATGAGGCACCATCCAATTGACATTTTGAATCATTTTTGGTACAGTCCAAAAAATCAATTTTCGGATGAAAAACGATGACTCCGGACCTGTCGAACGTTTCCAAAATGGTCTATAATGATGAAATTTTAACATTTAATCTTTTGACACTAAATGAATGTTGGATGTGAATTATGACTTTGTCAACTAAAATAAGTGTGTTTAAAGTCATTTCTGTGCCTGAAACGGGTCAAAATTGAAGCTTTTGGGTAAGCAAAACTCTGTAAAAATGGCAATTTTGGTCACGCTGAGGGTTTAAAAAGTGGTTATTCAACATGAGGCACCATCCAATTGACATTTTGAATCATTTTTGGTACAGTCCAAAAAATCAATTTTCGGATGAAAAACGATGACTCCGGACATGTCGAACGATCCCAAAATGGTCAATATGGATGAAATTTTAACATTTAATCTTTTGACTGTAAATGACTGTTGGATGTGAATTATGACTTTGTCAACTAAAATAAGTGTGTTTAAAGTCATTTCAGTGCCTGAAACGGGTCAAAATTGAAGCTTTTGGGTAAGCAAAACTCTGTAAAAATGGCAATTTTGGTCATTTTGAGGGTTTAAAAAGTGGTTATTCAACATGAGGCACCATCCAATTGACATTTTGAATCATTTTTGGTACAGTCCAAAAAATCAATTTTCGGATGAAAAACGATGACTCCGGACCTGTCGAACGTTCCCAAAATGGTCTATAATGATGAAATTTTAACATTTAATCTTTTGACTCTAAATGACTGTTGGATGTGAATTATGACTTTGTCAACTAAAATAAGTGTGTTTAAAGTCATTTCTGTACCTCAAAGGGGTCAAAATTGAAGCTTTTGAGTAAGCAAAACTCTGTAAAAATGGCAATTTTGGTCACTCTGAGGGTTTAAAAAGTGGTTATTCAACATGAGGCACGATCCAATTGACATTTTGAATCATTTTTGGTACAGTCCAAAAAATCAATTTTCGGATGAAAAACAATGACTCCGGACATGTCGAACGATCCCAAAATGGTCAATATGGATGAAATTTTAACATTTAATCTTTTGACTGTAAATGACTGTTGGATGTGAATTATGACTTTGTCAACTAAAATAAGTGTGTTTAAAGTCATTTCTGTGCCTGAAACGGGTCAAAATTGAAGCTTTTGGGTAAGCAAAACTCTGTAAAAATGGCAATTTTGGTCATTTTGAGGGTTTAAAAAGTGGTTATTCAACATGAGGTACCATCCAATTGACATTTTGAATCATTTTTGGTACAGTCCAAAAAATCAATTTTCGGATGAAAAACGATGACTCCGGACATGTCGAACGTTCCCAAAATGGTCTATAATGATGACATTTTAACATTTAATCTTTTGACTCTAAATGACTGTTGGATGTGAATTATGACTTTGTCAACTAAAATAAGTGTGTTTAAAGTCATTTCTGTGCCTCAAAGGGGTCAAAATTGAAGCTTTTGAGTAAGCAAAACTCTGTAAAAATGGCAATTTTGGTCACTCTGAGGGTTTAAAAAGTGGTTATTCAACATGAGGCACGATCCAATTGACATTTTGAATCATTTTTGGTACAGTCCAAAAAATCAATTTTCGGATGAAAAACGATGACTCCGGACATGTCGAACGATCCCAAAATGGTCAATATGGATGAAATTTTAACATTTAATCTTTTGACTGTAAATGACTGTTGGATGTGAATTATGACTTTGTCAACTAAAATAAGTGTGTTTAAAGTCATTTCTGTGCCTGAAATGGGTCAAAATTGAAGATTTTGAGTAAGCAAAACTCTGTAAAAATGGCAATTTTGGTCATTTTGAGGGTTTAAAAAGTGGTTATTCAACATGAGGCACCATCCAATTGACATTTTGAATCATTTTTGGTACAGTCCAAAAAATCAATTTTCGGATGAAAAACGATGACTCCGGACCTGTCGAACGTTCCCAAAATGGTCTATAATGATGACATTTTAACATTTAATCTTTTGACTCTAAATGACTGTTGGATGTGAATTATGACTTTGTCAACTAAAATAAGTGTGTTTAAAGTCATTTCTGTGCCTCAAAGGGGTCAAAATTGAAGCTTTTGAGTAAGCAAAACTCTGTAAAAATGGCAATTTTGGTCACTCTGAGGGTTTAAAAAGTGGTTATTCAACATGAGGCACGATCCAATTGACATTTTGAATCATTTTTGGTACAGTCCAAAAACTCAATTTTCGGATGAAAAATGATGACTCCGGACATGTCGAACGATCCCAAAATGGTCAATATGGATGAAATTTTAACATTTAATCTTTTGACTGTAAATGACTGTTGGATGTGAATTATGACTTTGTCAACTAAAATAAGTGTGTTTAAAGTCATTTCTGTGCCTGAAATGGGTCAAAATTGAAGCTTTTGAGTAAGCAAAACTCTGTAAAAATTGCAATTTTGGTCACTCTGAGGGTTTAAAAAGTGGGTATTCAACATGAGGCACGATCCAATTGACATTTTGAATCATTTTTAGTACAGTCCAAAAAATAAATTTTCGGATGAAAAACGATGACTCCGGACATGTCGAACGTTCCCAAAATGGTCTATAATGATGACATTTTAACATTTAATCTTTTGACTCTAAATGACTGTTGGATGTGAATTATGACTTTGTCAACTAAAATAAGTGTGTTTAAAGTCATTTCTGTGCCTCAAAGGGGTCAAAATTGAAGCTTTTGAGTAATCAAAACTCTGTAAAAATGGCAATTTTGGTCACTGTGAGGGTTTAAAAAGTGGTTATTCAACATGAGGCACGATCCAATTGACATTTTGAATCATTTTTGGTACAGCCCAAAAAATCAATTTTCGGATGAAAAACGATGACTCCGGATCTGTCGAACGTTCCCAGAATGGTCTATAATGATGAAATTTTAACATTTAATCTTTTGACTCTAAATGACTGTTCGATGTGAATTATGACTTTGTCAACTAAAATAAGTGTGTTTAAAGTCATTTCTGTGCCTGAAATGGGTCAAAATTGAAGATTTTGAGTAAGCAAAATTCTGTAAAAATGGCAATTTTGGTCATTTTGAGGGTTTAAAAAGTGGTTATTCAACATGAGGCACCATCCAATTGACATTTTGAATCATTTTTGGTACAGTCCAAAAAATCAATTTTCGGATGAAAAACGATGACTCCGGACCTGTCGAACGTTCCCAAAATGGTCTATAATGATGACATTTTAACATTTAATCTTTTGACTCTAAATGACTGTTGGATGTGAATTATGACTTTGTCAACTAAAATAAGTGAGTTTAAAGTCATTTCTGTGCCTCAAAGGGGTCAAAATTGAAGCTTTTGAGTAAGCAAAACTCTGTAAAAATGGCAATTTTGGTCACTCTGAGGGTTTAAAAAGTGGTTATTCAACATGAGGCACGATCCAATTGACATTTTGAATCATTTTTGGTACAGTCCAAAAAATCAATTTTCGGATGAAAAACGATGAATCCGGACATGTCGAACGATCCCAAAATGGTCAATATGGATGAAATTTTAACATTTAATCTTTTGACTGTAAATGACTGTTGGATGTGAATTATGACTTTGTCAACTAAAATAAGTGTGTTTAAAGTCATTTCTGTGCCTGAAACGGGTCAAAATTGAAGCTTTTGGGTAAGCAAAACTCTGTAAAAATGGCAATTTTGGTCACTGTGAGGGTTTAAAAAGTGGTTATTCAACATGAGGCACGATCCAATTGACATTTTGAATAATTTTTGGTACAGTCCAAAAAATCAATTTTCGGATGAAAAACAATGACTCCGGACCTGTCGATTGTTCCCAAAATGGTCTATAATGATGAAATTTTAACATTTAATCTTTTGACTCTAAATGACTGTTGGATGTGAATTATGACTTTGTCAACTAAAATAAGTGTGTTTAAAGTCATTTCTGTGCCTCAAAGAGGTCAAAATTGAAGCTTTTGAGTAATCAAAACTCTGTAAAACTGGCAATTTTGGTCACTTTGAGGGTTTAAAAAGTGGTTATTCAACATGAGGCACGATCCAATTGACATTTTGAATCATTTATGGTACAGTCCAAAAAATCGATTTTCGGATGAAAAACGATGACTCCGGACCTGTCGAACGTTCCCAAAATGGTCTATAATGATGAAATTTTAACATTTAATCTTTTGACTCTAAATGATTGTTGGATGTGAATTATGACTTTGTCAACTAAAATAAGTGTGTTTAAAGTCATTTCTGTGCCTGAGATGGGTCAAAATTGAAGATTTTGAGTAAGCAAAACTCTGTAAAATTGGCAATTTTGGTCACTGTGAGGGTTTAAAAAGTGGTTATTCAACATGAGGCACGATCCAATTGACATTTTGAATCATTTTTGGTACATTTCAAAAAATCCATTTTCGGATGAAAAACGATGACTCCGGACCTGTCGAACGTTCCCAAAATGATCTATAATGATGAATTTTTAACATTAAATCTTTTGACTGTAAATGACTGTTGGATGTGAATTATGACTTTGTCAACTAAAATAAGTGTGTTTAAAGTCATTTCTGTGCCTGAAACGGGTCAAAATTGAAGCTTTTGAGTAAGCAAAATTCTGTATAAAAGGCAATTTTGGTCACTCTGAGGGTTTAAAAAGTGGTTATTCAACATGAGGCACGATCCAATTGACAGTTTGAATCATTTTTGGTACAGTCCAAAAAATCAATTTTCGGATGAAAAACGATGACTCCAGACCTGTCGAACGTTTCCAAAATGGTCTATAATGATGAAATTTTAACATTTAATCTTTTGACACTAAATGACTGTTGGATGTGAATTATGACTTTGTCAACTAAAATAAGTGTGTTTAAAGTCATTTCTGTGCCTGAAATGGGTCAAAATTGAAGCTTTTGAGTAAGCAAAACTCTGTAAAAATTGCAATTTTGGTCACTCTGAGGGTTTAAAAAGTGGGTATTCAACATGAGGCACGATCCAATTGACATTTTGAATCATTTTTGGTACTGTCCAAAAAATCAATTTTCGGATGAAAAACGATGACTCCGGACATGTCGAACGATCCCAAAATGGTCAATATGGATGAAATTTTACCATTTAATCTTTTGACTGTAAATGACTGTTGAATGTGAATTATGACTTTGTCAACTAAAATAAGTGTGTTTAAAGTCATTTCTGTGCCTGAAACGGGTCAAAATTGAAGCTTTTGAGTACGCAAAACTCTGTAAAAATGGCAATTTTGGTCACTGTGAGGGTTTAAAAAGTGGTTATTCAACATGAGGTACCATCCAATTGACATTTTGAATCATTTTTGGTACAGTCCAAAAAATCAATTTTCGGATGAAAAAGGATGACTCCGGACATGTCGAACGTTCCCAAAATGGTCTATAATGATGACATTTTAACATTTAATCTTTTGACTCTAAATGACTGTTGGATGTGAATTATGACTTTGTCAACTAAAATAAGTGTGTTTAAAGTCATTTCTGTGCCTGAAATGGGTCAAAATTGAAGATTTTGAGTAAGCAAAACTCTGTAAAAATGGCAATTTTGGTCATTTTGAGGGTTTAAAAAGTGGTTATTCAACATGAGGCACCATCCAATTGACATTTTGAATCATTTTTGGTACAGTCCAAAAAATCAATTTTCGGATGAAAAACGATGACTCCGGACCTGTCGAACGTTCCCAAAATGGTCTATAATGATGAAATTTTTACATTTAATCTTTTGACTCTAAATGACTGTTGGATGTGAATTATGACTTTGTCAACTAAAATAAGTGTGTTTAAAGTCATTTCTGTGCCTCAAAGGGGTCAAAATTGAAACTTTTGAGTAAGCAAAACTCTGTAAAAATGGCAATTTTGGTCACTCTGAGGGTTTAAAAAGTGGTTATTCAACATGAGGCACGATCCAATTGACATTTTGAATCATTTTTGGTACAGTCCAAAAAATCAATTTTCGGATGAAAAACGATGACTCCGGACATGTCGAACGTTCCCAAAATGGTCTATAATGATGACATTTTAACATTTAATCTTTTGACTCTAAATGACTGTTGGATGTGAATTATGACTTTGTCAACTAAAATAAGTGTGTTTAAAGTCATTTCTGTGCCTCAAAGGGGTCAAAATTGAAGCTTTTGAGTAATCAAAACTCTGTAAAAATGGCAATTTTGGTCACTGTGAGGGTTTAAAAAGTGGTTATTCAACATGAGGCACGATCCAATTGACATTTTGAATCATTTTTGGTACAGTCCAAAAAATCAATTTTCGGATGAAAAACGATGACTCCGGACATGTCGAACGATCCCAAAATGGTCAATATGGATGAAATTTTAACATTTAATCTTTTGACTGTAAATGACTGTTGGATGTGAATTATGACTTTGTCAACTAAAATAAGTGTGTTTAAAGTCATTTCTGTGCCTGAAACGGGTCAAAATTGAAGCTTTTGTGTAAGCAAAACTCTGTAAAAATGGCAATTTTGGTCACTCTGAGGGTTTAAAAAGTGGTTATTCAACATGAGGCACCATCCAATTGACATTTTGAATCATTTTTGGTACAGTCCAAAAAATCAATTTTCGGATGAAAAACGATGACTCCGGACATGTCGAACGATCCCAAAATGGTCAATATGGATAAAATTTTAACATTTAATCTTTTGACTGTAAATGACTGTTGGATGAGAATTATGACTTTGTCAACTAAAATAGGTGTGTTTAAAGTCATTTCTGTGCCTGAAACGGGTCAAAATTGAAGCTTTTGGGTTAGCAAAACTCTGTAAAAATGGCAATTTTGGTCACTCTGAGGGTTTAAAAAGTGGTTATTCAACATGAGGCACGATCCAATTGACATTTTGAATCATTTTTGGTACAGTCCAAAAAATCAATTTTCGGATGAAAAACGATGACTCCGGACATGTCGAACGATCCCAAAATGGTCAATATGGATGAAATTTTAACATTTAATCTTTTGACTGTAAATGACTGTTGGATGTGAATTATGACTTTGTCAACTAAAATAAGTGTGTTTAAAGTCATTTCTGTGCCTGAAACGGGTCAAAATTGAAGCTTTTGGGTAAGCAAAACTCTGTAAAAATGGCAATTTTGGTCACTCTGAGGGTTTAAAAAGTGGTTATTCAACATGAGGCACCATCCAATTGACATTTTGAATCATTTTTGGTACAGTCCAAAAAATCAATTTTCGGATGAAAAACGATGACTCCGGACATGTCGAACGATCCCAAAATGGTCAATATGGATGAAATTTTAACATTTAATCTTTTGACTGTAAATGACTGTTGGATGTGAATTATGACTTTGTCAACTAAAATAAGTGTGTTTAAAGTCATTTCTGTGCCTGAAACGGGTCAAAATTGAAGCTTTTGGGTTAGCAAAACTCTGTCAAAATGGCAATTTTGGTCACTCTGAGGGTTTAAAAAGTAGTTATTCAACATGAGGCACCATCCAATTGACATTTTGAATCATTTTTGGTACAGTCCAAAAAATCAATTTTTGGATGAAAAACGATGACTCCGGACCTGTCGAACGTTCCCAAAATGGTCTATAATGATAAAATTTTAACATTTAATCTTTTGACTCTAAATGACTGTTGGATGTGAATTATGACTTTGTCAACTAAAATAAGTGTGTTTAAAGTCATTTCTGTGCCTCAAAGAGGTCAAAATTGAAGCTTTTGAGTAATCAAAACTCTGTAAAAATGGCAATTTTGGTCACTGTGAGGGTTTAAAAAGTGGTTATTCAACATGAGGCACGATCCAATTGACATTTTGAATCATTTTTGGTACAGTCCAAAAAATCAATTTTCGGATGAAAAACGATGACTCCGGACATACCGAATTATCCAAAATGGTCAATATGGATGAAATTTTAATATTTAATCTTTTGACTGTAAATGACTGTTGGATGTGAATTATGACTTTGTCAACTAAAATAAGTGTGTTTAAAGTAATTTCTGTGCCTGAAACGGTTCAAAATCGAAGCTTTTGGGTAAGCAAAACTCTGTAAAAATGGCAATTTTGGTCACTCCGAGGGTTTAAAAAGTGGTTATTCAACATGAGGCACCATCCAATTGACATTTTGAATCATTTTTGGTACAGTCCAAAAAATCAATTTTTCGGATGAAAAACGATGACTCCGGACATGTCGAACGATCCCAAAATGGTCAATATGGATGAAATTTTAACATTTAATCTTTTGACTGTAAATGACTGTTGGATGTGAATTATGACTTTGTCAACTAAAATAAGTGTGTTTAAAGTCATTTCTGTGCCTCAAAGGGGTCAAAATTGAAGCTTTTGAGTAATCAAAACTGTAAAAATGGCAATTTTGGTCACTGTGAGGGTTTAAAAAGTGGTTATTCAACATGAGGCACGATCCAATTGACATTTTGAATCATTTTTGGTACAGCCCAAAAAATCAATTTGCGGATGAAAAACGATGACTCCGGATCTGTTGAACGTTTCCAGAATGGTCTATAATGATGAAATGTTAACATTTAATCTTTTGACTCTAAATGACTGTTCGATGTGAATTATGACTTTGTCAACTAAAATAAGTGTGTTTAAAGTCATTTATGTGCCTCAAAGGGGTCAAAATTGAAGCTTTTGAGTAAGCAAAACTCTGTAAAAATGGCAATTTTGGTCACTCTGAGGGTTTAAAAAGTGGTTATTCAACATGAGGCACGATCCAATTGACATTTTGAATCATTTTTGGTACAGTCCAAAAAATCAATTTTCGGATGAAAAACAATGACTCCGGACATGTCGAACGATCCCAAAATGGTCAATATGGATGAAATTTTAACATTTAATCTTTTGACTGTAAATGACTGTTGGATGTGAATTATGACTTTGTCAACTAAAATAAGTGTGTTTAAAGTCATTTCTGTGCCTGAAACGGGTCAAAATTGAAGCTTTTGGGTAAGCAAAACTCTGTAAAAATGGCAATTTTGGTCATTTTGAGGGTTTAAAAAATGGTTATTCAACATGAGGTACCATCCAATTGACATTTTGAATCATTTTTGGTACAGTCCAAAAAATCAATTTTCGGATGAAAAACGATGACTCCGGACATGTCGAACGTTCCCAAAATGGTCTATAATGATGACATTTTAACATTTAATCTTTTGACTCTAAATGACTGTTGGATGTGAATTATGACTTTGTCAACTAAAATAAGTGTGTTTAAAGTCATTTCTGTGCCTCAAAGGGGTCAAAATTGAAGCTTTTGAGTAAGCAAAACTCTGTAAAAATGGCAATTTTGGTCACTCTGAGGGTTTAAAAAGTGGTTATTCAACATGAGGCACGATCCAATTGACATTTTGAATCATTTTTGGTACAGTCCAAAAAATCAATTTTCGGATGAAAAACGATGACTCCGGACATGTCGAACGATCCCAAAATGGTCAATATGGATGAAATTTTAACATTTAATCTGTTGACTGTAAATGACTGTTGGATGTGAATTATGACTTTGTCAACTAAAATAAGTGTGTTTAAAGTCATTTCTGTGCCTGAAATGGGTCAAAATTGAAGATTTTGAGTAAGCAAAACTCTGTAAAAATGGCAATTTTGGTCATTTTGAGCGTTTAAAAAGTGGTTATTCAACATGAGGCACCATCCAATTGACATTTTGAATCATTTTTGGTACAGTCCAAAAAATCAATTTTCGGATGAAAAACGATGACTCCGGACCTGTCGAACGTTCCCAAAATGGTCTATAATGATGACATTTTAACATTTAATCTTTTGACTCTAAATGACTGTTGGATGTGAATTATGACTTTGTCAACTAAAATAAGTGTGTTTAAAGTCATTTCTGTGCCTCAAAGGGGTCAAAATTGAAGCTTTTGAGTAAGCAAAACTCTGTAAAAATGGCAATTTTGGTCACTGTGAGGGTTTAAAAAGTGGTTATTCAACATGAGGCACGATCCAATTGACATTTTGAATCATTTTTGGTACAGCCCAAAAAATCAATTTTCGGATGAAAAACGATGACTCCGGATCTGTCGAACGTTCCCAGAATGGTCTATAATGATGAAATTTTAACATTTAATCTTTTGACTCTAAATGACTGTTCGATGTGAATTATGACTTTGTCAACTAAAATAAGTGTGTTTAAAGTCATTTCTGTGCCTGAAATGGGTCAAAATTGAAGATTTTGAGTAAGCAAAATTCTGTAAAAATGGCAATTTTGGTCATTTTGAGGGTTTAAAAAGTGGTTATTCAACATGAGGCACCATCCAATTGACATTTTGAATCATTTTTGGTACAGTCCAAAAAATCAATTTTCGGATGAAAAACGATGACTCCGGACCTGTCGAACGTTCCCAAAATGGTCTATAATGATGACATTTTAACATTTAATCTTTGGACTCTAAATGACTGTTGGATGTGAATTATGACTTTGTCAACTAAAATAAGTGAGTTTAAAGTCATTTCTGTGCCTCAAAGGGGTCAAAATTGAAGCTTTTGAGTAAGCAAAACTCTGTAAAAATGGCAATTTTGGTCACTCTGAGGGTTTAAAAAGTGGTTATTCAACATGAGGCACGATCCAATTGACATTTTGAATCATTTTTGGTACAGTCCAAAAAATCAATTTTCGGATGAAAAACGATGAATCCGGACATGTCGAACGATCCCAAAATGGTCAATATGGATGAAATTTTAACATTTAATCTTTTGACTGTAAATGACTGTTGGATGTGAATTATGACTTTGTCAACTAAAATAAGTGTGTTTAAAGTCATTTCTGTGCCTGAAACGGGTCAAAATTGAAGCTTTTGGGTAAGCAAAACTCTGTAAAAATGGCAATTTTGGTCATTTTGAGGGTTTAAAAAGTGGTTATTCAACATGAGGTACCATCCAATTGACATTTTGAATCATTTTTGGTACAGTCCAAAAAATCAATTTTCGGATGAAAAACGATGACTCCGGACATGTCGAACGTTCCCAAAATGGTCTATAATGATGACATTTTAACATTTAATCTTTTGACTCTAAATGACTGTTGGATGTGAATTATGACTTTGTCAACTAAAATAAGTGTGTTTAAAGTCATTTCTGTGCCTCAAAGGGGTCAAAATTGAAGCTTTTGAGTAAGCAAAACTCTGTAAAAATGGCAATTTTGGTCACTCTGAGGGTTTAAAAAGTGGTTATTCAACATGAGGCACGATCCAATTGACATTTTGAATCATTTTTGGTACAGTCCAAAAAATCAATTTTCGGATGAAAAACGATGACTCCGGACATGTCGAACGATCCCAAAATGGTCAATATGGATGAAATTTTAACATTTAATCTTTTGACTGTAAATGACTGTTGGATGTGAATTATGACTTTGTCAACTAAAATAAGTGTGTTTAAAGTCATTTCTGTGCCTGAAATGGGTCAAAATTGAAGATTTTGAGTAAGCAAAACTCTGTAAAAATGGCAATTTTGGTCATTTTGAGGGTTTAAAAAGTGGTTATTCAACATGAGGCACCATCCAATTGACATTTTGAATCATTTTTGGTACAGTCCAAAAAATCAATTTTCGGATGAAAAACGATGACTCCGGACCTGTCGAACGTTCCCAAAATGGTCTATAATGATGACATTTTAACATTTAATCTTTTGACTCTAAATGACTGTTGGATGTGAATTATGACTTTGTCAACTAAAATAAGTGTGTTTAAAGTCATTTCTGTGCCTCAAAGGGGTCAAAATTGAAGCTTTTGAGTAAGCAAAACTCTGTAAAAATGGCAATTTTGGTCACTGTGAGGGTTTAAAAAGTGGTTATTCAACATGAGGCACGATCCAATTGACATTTTGAATCATTTTTGGTACAGCCCAAAAAATCAATTTTCGGATGAAAAACGATGACTCCGGATCTGTCGAACGTTCCCAGAATGGTCTATAATGATGAAATTTTAACATTTAATCTTTTGACTCTAAATGACTGTTCGATGTGAATTATGACTTTGTCAACTAAAATAAGTGTGTTTAAAGTCATTTCTGTGCCTGAAATGGGTCAAAATTGAAGATTTTGAGTTAGCAAAATTCTGTAAAAATGGCAATTTTGGTCATTTTGAGGGTTTAAAAAGTGGTTATTCAACATGAGGCACCATCCAATTGACATTTTGAATCATTTTTGGTACAGTCCAAAAAATCAATTTTCGGATGAAAAACGATGACTCCGGACCTGTCGAACGTTCCCAAAATGGTCTATAATGATGACATTTTAACATTTAATCTTTGGACTCTAAATGACTGTTGGATGTGAATTATGACTTTGTCAACTAAAATAAGTGAGTTTAAAGTCATTTCTGTGCCTCAAAGGGGTCAAAATTGAAGCTTTTGAGTAAGCAAAACTCTGTAAAAATGGCAATTTTGGTCACTCTGAGGGTTTAAAAAGTGGTTATTCAACATGAGGCACGATCCAATTGACATTTTGAATCATTTTTGGTACAGTCCAAAAAATCAATTTTCGGATGAAAAACGATGAATCCGGACATGTCGAACGATCCCAAAATGGTCAATATGGATGAAATTTTAACATTTAATCTTTTGACTGTAAATGACTGTTGGATGTGAATTATGACTTTGTCAACTAAAATAAGTGTGTTTAAAGTCATTTCTGTGCCTGAAACGGGTCAAAATTGAAGCTTTTGGGTAAGCAAAACTCTGTAAAAATGGCAATTTTGGTCACTGTGAGGGTTTAAAAAGTGGTTATTCAACATGAGGCACGATCCAATTGACATTTTGAATAATTTTTGGTACAGTCCAAAAAATCAATTTTCGGATGAAAAACAATGACTCCGGACCTGTCGATTGTTCCCAAAATGGTCTATAATGATGAAATTTTAACATTTAATCTTTTGACTCTAAATGACTGTTGGATGTGAATTATGACTTTGTCAACTAAAATAAGTGTGTTTAAAGTCATTTCTGTGCCTCAAAGAGGTCAAAATTGAAGCTTTTGAGTAATCAAAACTCTGTAAAACTGGCAATTTTGGTCACTTTGAGGGTTTAAAAAGTGGTTATTCAACATGAGGCACGATCCAATTGACATTTTGAATCATTTATGGTACAGTCCAAAAAATCGATTTTCGGATGAAAAACGATGACTCCGGACCTGTCGAACGTTCCCAAAATGGTCTATAATGATGAAATTTTAACATTTAATCTTTTGACTCTAAATGATTGTTGGATGTGAATTATGACTTTGTCAACTAAAATAAGTGTGTTTAAAGTCATTTCTGTGCCTGAGATGGGTCAAAATTGAAGATTTTGAGTAAGCAAAACTCTGTAAAATTGGCAATTTTGGTCACTGTGAGGGTTTAAAAAGTGGTTATTCAACATGAGGCACGATCCAATTGACATTTTGAATCATTTTTGGTACATTTCAAAAAATCCATTTTCGGATGAAAAACGATGACTCCGGACCTGTCGAACGTTCCCAAAATGATCTATAATGATGAATTTTTAACATTAAATCTTTTGACTGTAAATGACTGTTGGATGTGAATTATGACTTTGTCAACTAAAATAAGTGTGTTTAAAGTCATTTCTGTGCCTGAAACGGGTCAAAATTGAAGCTTTTGAGTAAGCAAAATTCTGTATAAAAGGCAATTTTGGTCACTCTGAGGGTTTAAAAAGTGGTTATTCAACATGAGGCACGATCCAATTGACAGTTTGAATCATTTTTGGTACAGTCCAAAAAATCAATTTTCGGATGAAAAACGATGACTCCAGACCTGTCGAACGTTTCCAAAATGGTCTATAATGATGAAATTTTAACATTTAATCTTTTGACACTAAATGACTGTTGGATGTGAATTATGACTTTGTCAACTAAAATAAGTGTGTTTAAAGTCATTTCTGTGCCTGAAATGGGTCAAAATTGAAGCTTTTGAGTAAGCAAAACTCTGTAAAAATTGCAATTTTGGTCACTCTGAGGGTTTAAAAAGTGGGTATTCAACATGAGGCACGATCCAATTGACATTTTGAATCATTTTTGGTACTGTCCAAAAAATCAATTTTCGGATGAAAAACGATGACTCCGGACATGTCGAACGATCCCAAAATGGTCAATATGGATGAAATTTTACCATTTAATCTTTTGACTGTAAATGACTGTTGAATGTGAATTATGACTTTGTCAACTAAAATAAGTGTGTTTAAAGTCATTTCTGTGCCTGAAACGGGTCAAAATTGAAGCTTTTGAGTACGCAAAACTCTGTAAAAATGGCAATTTTGGTCACTGTGAGGGTTTAAAAAGTGGTTATTCAACATGAGGTACCATCCAATTGACATTTTGAATCATTTTTGGTACAGTCCAAAAAATCAATTTTCGGATGAAAAAGGATGACTCCGGACATGTCGAACGTTCCCAAAATGGTCTATAATGATGACATTTTAACATTTAATCTTTTGACTCTAAATGACTGTTGGATGTGAATTATGACTTTGTCAACTAAAATAAGTGTGTTTAAAGTCATTTCTGTGCCTGAAATGGGTCAAAATTGAAGATTTTGAGTAAGCAAAACTCTGTAAAAATGGCAATTTTGGTCATTTTGAGGGTTTAAAAAGTGGTTATTCAACATGAGGCACCATCCAATTGACATTTTGAATCATTTTTGGTACAGTCCAAAAAATCAATTTTCGGATGAAAAACGATGACTCCGGACCTGTCGAACGTTCCCAAAATGGTCTATAATGATGAAATTTTTACATTTAATCTTTTGACTCTAAATGACTGTTGGATGTGAATTATGACTTTGTCAACTAAAATAAGTGTGTTTAAAGTCATTTCTGTGCCTCAAAGGGGTCAAAATTGAAACTTTTGAGTAAGCAAAACTCTGTAAAAATGGCAATTTTGGTCACTCTGAGGGTTTAAAAAGTGGTTATTCAACATGAGGCACGATCCAATTGACATTTTGAATCATTTTTGGTACAGTCCAAAAAATCAATTTTCGGATGAAAAACGATGACTCCGGACATGTCGAACGTTCCCAAAATGGTCTATAATGATGACATTTTAACATTTAATCTTTTGACTCTAAATGACTGTTGGATGTGAATTATGACTTTGTCAACTAAAATAAGTGTGTTTAAAGTCATTTCTGTGCCTCAAAGGGGTCAAAATTGAAGCTTTTGAGTAATCAAAACTCTGTAAAAATGGCAATTTTGGTCACTGTGAGGGTTTAAAAAGTGGTTATTCAACATGAGGCACGATCCAATTGACATTTTGAATCATTTTTGGTACAGTCCAAAAAATCAATTTTCGGATGAAAAACGATGACTCCGGACATGTCGAACGATCCCAAAATGGTCAATATGGATGAAATTTTAACATTTAATCTTTTGACTGTAAATGACTGTTGGATGTGAATTATGACTTTGTCAACTAAAATAAGTGTGTTTAAAGTCATTTCTGTGCCTGAAACGGGTCAAAATTGAAGCTTTTGTGTAAGCAAAACTCTGTAAAAATGGCAATTTTGGTCACTCTGAGGGTTTAAAAAGTGGTTATTCAACATGAGGCACCATCCAATTGACATTTTGAATCATTTTTGGTACAGTCCAAAAAATCAATTTTCGGATGAAAAACGATGACTCCGGACATGTCGAACGATCCCAAAATGGTCAATATGGATAAAATTTTAACATTTAATCTTTTGACTGTAAATGACTGTTGGATGAGAATTATGACTTTGTCAACTAAAATAGGTGTGTTTAAAGTCATTTCTGTGCCTGAAACGGGTCAAAATTGAAGCTTTTGGGTTAGCAAAACTCTGTAAAAATGGCAATTTTGGTCACTCTGAGGGTTTAAAAAGTGGTTATTCAACATGAGGCCCGATCCAATTGACATTTTGAATCATTTTTGGTACAGTCCAAAAAATCAATTTTCGGATGAAAAACGATGACTCCGGACATGTCGAACGATCCCAAAATGGTCAATATGGATGAAATTTTAACATTTAATCTTTTGACTGTAAATGACTGTTGGATGTGAATTATGACTTTGTCAACTAAAATAAGTGTGTTTAAAGTCATTTCTGTGCCTGAAACGGGTCAAAATTGAAGCTTTTGGGTAAGCAAAACTCTGTAAAAATGGCAATTTTGGTCACTCTGAGGGTTTAAAAAGTGGTTATTCAACATGAGGCACCATCCAATTGACATTTTGAATCATTTTTGGTACAGTCCAAAAAATCAATTTTCGGATGAAAAACGATGAGTCCGGACATGTCGAACGATCCCAAAATGGTCAATATGGATGAAATTTTAACATTTAATCTTTTGACTGTAAATGACTGTTGGATGTGAATTATGACTTTGTCAACTAAAATAAGTGTGTTTAAAGTCATTTCTGTGCCTGAAACAGGTCAAAATTGAAGCTTTTGGGTTAGCAAAACTCTGTCAAAATGGCAATTTTGGTCACTCTGAGGGTTTAAAAAGTAGTTATTCAACATGAGGCACCATCCAATTGACATTTTGAATCATTTTTGGTACAGTCCAAAAAATCAATTTTTGGATGAAAAACGATGACTCCGGACCTGTCGAACGTTCCCAAAATGGTCTATAATGATAAAATTTTAACATTTAATCTTTTGACTCTAAATGACTGTTGGATGTGAATTATGACTTTGTCAACTAAAATAAGTGTGTTTAAAGTCATTTCTGTGCCTCAAAGAGGTCAAAATTGAAGCTTTTGAGTAATCAAAACTCTGTAAAAATGGCAATTTTGGTCACTGTGAGGGTTTAAAAAGTGGTTATTCAACATGAGGCACGATCCAATTGACATTTTGAATCATTTTTGGTACAGTCCAAAAAATCAATTTTCGGATGAAAAACGATGACTCCGGACATATCGAATTATCCAAAATGGTCAATATGGATGAAATTTTAATATTTAATCTTTTGACTGTAAATGACTGTTGGATGTGAATTATGACTTTGTCAACTAAAATAAGTGTGTTTAAAGTAATTTCTGTGCCTGAAACGGTTCAAAATTGAAGCTTTTGGGTAAGCAAAACTCTGTAAAAATGGCAATTTTGGTCACTCTGAGGGTTTAAAAAGTGGTTATTCAACATGAGGCACCATCCAATTGACATTTTGAATCATTTTTGGTACAGTCCAAAAAATCAATTTTTCGGATGAAAAACGATGACTCCGGACATGTCGAACGATCCCAAAATGGTCAATATGGATGAAATTTTAACATTTAATCTTTTGACTGTAAATGACTGTTGGATGTGAATTATGACTTTGTCAACTAAAATAAGTGTGTTTAAAGTCATTTCTGTGCCTCAAAGGGGTCAAAATTGAAGCTTTTGAGTAATCAAAACTCTGTAAAAATGGCAATTTTGGTCACTGTGAGGGTTTAAAAAGTGGTTATTCAACATGAGGCACGATCCAATTGACATTTTGAATCATTTTTGGTACAGCCCAAAAAATCAATTTTCGGATGAAAAACGATGACTCCGGATCTGTTGAACGTTTCCAGAATGGTCTATAATGATGAAATTTTAACATTTAATCTTTTGACTCTAAATGACTGTTCGATGTGAATTATGACTTTGTCAACTAAAATAAGTGTGTTTAAAGTCATTTATGTGCCTCAAAGGGGTCAAAATTGAAGCTTTTGAGTAAGCAAAACTCTGTAAAAATGGCAATTTTGGTCACTCTGAGGGTTTAAAAAGTGGTTATTCAACATGAGGCACGATCCAATTGACATTTTGAATCATTTTTGGTACAGTCCAAAAAATCAATTTTCGGATGAAAAACGATGACTCCGGACATGTCGAACTATCCCAAAATGGTCAATATGAATGAAATTTTAACATTTAATCTTTTGACTCTAAATGACTGTTCGATGTGAATTATGACTTTGTCAACTAAAATAAGTGTGTTTAAAGTCATTTCTGTGCCTGAAATGGGTCAAAATTGAAGATTTTGAGTAAGCAAAACTCTGTAAAATTGGCAATTTTGGACACTGTGAGGGTTTAAAAAGTGGTTATTCAACATGAGGCACGATCCAATTGACATTTTGAATCATTTTTGGTACAGTCCAAAAAATCAATTTTCGGATGAAAAACGATGACTCCGGACCTGTCGAACGTTCCCAAAATGGTCTATAATGATGAAATTTTAATATTTAATCTTTTGACTCTAAATGACTGTTGGATGTGAATTATGACTTTGTCAACTAAAATAAGTGTGTTTAAAGTCATTTCTGTGCCTCAAGGTCAAAATTGAAGCTTTTGAGTAAGCAAAACTCTGTAAAAATGGCAATTTTGGTCACTCTGAGGGTTTAAAAAGTGGTTATTCAACATGAGGCACGATCCAATTGACATTTTGAATCATTTTTGGTACAGTCCAAAAAATCAATTTTCGGATGAAAAACAATGACTCCGGACATGTCGAACGATCCCAAAATGGTCAATATGGATGAAATTTTACCATTTAATCTTTTGACTGTAAATGACTGTTGAATGTGAATTATGACTTTGTCAACTAAAATAAGTGTGTTTAAAGTCATTTCTGTGCCTGAAACGGGTCAAAATTGAAGCTTTTGAGTACGCAAAACTCTGTAAAAATGGCAATTTTGGTCACTGTGAGGGTTTAAAAAGTGGTTATTCAACATGAGGTACCATCCAATTGACATTTTGAATCATTTTTGGTACAGTCCAAAAAATCAATTTTCGGATGAAAAAGGATGACTCCGGACATGTCGAACGTTCCCAAAATGGTCTATAATGATGACATTTTAACATTTAATCTTTTGACTCTAAATGACTGTTGGATGTGAATTATGACTTTGTCAACTAAAATAAGTGTGTTTAAAGTCATTTCTGTGCCTGAAATGGGTCAAAATTGAAGATTTTGAGTGAGCAAAACTCTGTAAAAATGGCAATTTTGGTCATTTTGAGGGTTTAAAAAGTGGTTATTCAACATGAGACACCATCCAATTGACATTTTGAATCATTTTTGGTACAGTCCAAAAAATCAATTTTCGGATGAAAAACGATGACTCCGGACCTGTCGAACGTTCCCAAAATGGTCTATAATGATGAAATTTTTACATTTAATCTTTTGACTCTAAATGACTGTTGGATGTGAATTATGACTTTGTCAACTAAAATAAGTGTGTTTAAAGTCATTTCTGTGCCTCAAAGGGGTCAAAATTGAAACTTTTGAGTAAGCAAAACTCTGTAAAAATGGCAATTTTGGTCACTCTGAGGGTTTAAAAAGTGGTTATTCAACATGAGGCACGATCCAATTGACATTTTGAATCATTTTTGGTACAGTCCAAAAAATCAATTTTCGGATGAAAAACGATGACTCCGGACATGTCGAACGTTCCCAAAATGGTCTATAATGATGACATTTTAACATTTAATCTTTTGACTCTAAATGACTGTTGGATGTGAATTATGACTTTGTCAACTAAAATAAGTGTGTTTAAAGTCATTTCTGTGCCTCAAAGGGGTCAAAATTGAAGCTTTTGAGTAATCAAAACTCTGTAAAAATGGCAATTTTGGTCACTGTGAGGGTTTAAAAAGTGGTTATTCAACATGAGGCACGATCCAATTGACATTTTGAATCATTTTTGGTACAGTCCAAAAAATCAATTTTCGGATGAAAAACGATGACTCCGGACATGTCGAACGATCCCAAAATGGTCAATATGGATGAAATTTTAACATTTAATCTTTTGACTGTAAATGACTGTTGGATGTGAATTATGACTTTGTCAACTAAAATAAGTGTGTTTAAAGTCATTTCTGTGCCTGAAACGGGTCAAAATTGAAGCTTTTGTGTAAGCAAAACTCTGTAAAAATGGCAATTTTGGTCACTCTGAGGGTTTAAAAAGTGGTTATTCAACATGAGGCACCATCCAATTGACATTTTGAATCATTTTTGGTACAGTCCAAAAAATCAATTTTCGGATGAAAAACGATGACTCCGGACATGTCGAACGATCCCAAAATGGTCAATATGGATAAAATTTTAACATTTAATCTTTTGACTGTAAATGACTGTTGGATGAGAATTATGACTTTGTCAACTAAAATAGGTGTGTTTAAAGTCATTTCTGTGCCTGAAACGGGTCAAAATTGAAGCTTTTGGGTTAGCAAAACTCTGTAAAAATGGCAATTTTGGTCACTCTGAGGGTTTAAAAAGTGGTTATTCAACATGAGGCACGATCCAATTGACATTTTGAATCATTTTTGGTACAGTCCAAAAAATCAATTTTCGGATGAAAAACGATGACTCCGGACATGTCGAACGATCCCAAAATGGTCAATATGGATGACATTTTAACATTTAATCTTTTGACTGTAAATGACTGTTGGATGTGAATTATGACTTTGTCAACTAAAATAAGTGTGTTTAAAGTCATTTCTGTGCCTGAAACGGGTCAAAATTGAAGCTTTTGGGTAAGCAAAACTCTGTAAAAATGGCAATTTTGGTCACTGTGAGGGTTTAAAAAGTGGTTATTCAACATGAGGCACGATCCAATTGACATTTTGAATCATTTTTGGTACAGCCCAAAAAATCAATTTTCGGATGAAGAACGATGACTCCGGATCTGTTGAACGTTTCCAGAATGGTCTATAATGATGAAATTTTACCATTTAATCTTTTGACTGTAAATGACTGTTGAATGTGAATTATGACTTTGTCAACTAAAATAAGTGTGTTTAAAGTCATTTCTGTGCCTGAAACGGGTCAAAATTGAAGCTTTTGAGTACGCAAAACTCTGTAAAAATGGCAATTTTGGTCACTGTGAGGGTTTAAAAAGTGGTTATTCAACATGAGGTACCATCCAATTGACATTTTGAATCATTTTTGGTACAGTCCAAAAAATCAATTTTCGGATGAAAAAGGATGACTCCGGACATGTCGAACGTTCCCAAAATGGTCTATAATGATGACATTTTAACATTTAATCTTTTGACTCTAAATGACTGTTCGATGTGAATTATGACTTTGTCAACTAAAATAAGTGTGTTTAAAGTCATTTATGTGCCTCTAAGGGGTCAAAATTGAAGCTTTTGAGTAAGCAAAACTCTGTAAAAATGGCAATTTTGGTCACTCTGAGGGTTTAAAAAGTGGTTATTCAACATGAGGCACGATCCAATTGACATTTTGAATCATTTTTGGTACAGTCCAAAAAATCAATTTTCGGATGAAAAACGATGACTCCGGACATGTCGAACTATCCCAAAATGGTCAATATGAATGAAATTTTAACATTTAATCTTTTGACTGTAAATGACTGTTGGATGTGAATTATGACTTTGTCAACTAAAATAAGTGTGTTTAAAGTCATTTCTGTACCTGAAACAGGTCAAAATTGAAGCTTTTGGGTTAGCAAAACTCTGTAAAAATGGCAATTTTGGTCACTCTGAGGGTTTAAAAAGTGGGTATTCAACATGAGGCACGATCCAATTGACATTTTGAATCATTTTTGGTACAGTCCAAAAAATCAATTTTCGGATGAAAAACGATGACTCCGGACATGTCGAACGATCCCAAAATGGTCAATATGGATGAAATTTTACCATTTAATCTTTTGACTGTAAATGACTGTTGAATGTGAATTATGACTTTGTCAACTAAAATAAGTGTGTTTAAAGTCATTTCTGTGCCTGAAACGGGTCAAAATTGAAGCTTTTGAGTAAGCAAAACTCTGTAAAAATGGCAATTTTGGTCACTGTGAGGGTTTAAAAAGTGGTTATTCAACATGAGGTACCATCCAATTGACATTTTGAATCATTTTTGGTACAGTCCAAAAAATCAATTTTCGGATGAAAAAGGATGACTCCGGACATGTCGAACGTTCCCAAAATGGTCTATAATGATGACATTTTAACATTTAATCTTTTGACTCTAAATGACTGTTGGATGTGAATTATGACTTTGTCAACTAAAATAAGTGTGTTTAAAGTCATTTCTGTGCCTGAAATGGGTCAAAATTGAAGATTTTGAGTGAGCAAAACTCTGTAAAAATGGCAATTTTGGTCATTTTGAGGGTTTAAAAAGTGGTTATTCAACATGAGGCACCATCCAATTGACATTTTGAATCATTTTTGGTACAGTCCAAAAAATCAATTTTCGGATGAAAAACGATGACTCCGGACCTGTCGAACGTTCCCAAAATGGTCTATAATGATGAAATTTTTACATTTAATCTTTTGACTCTAAATGACTGTTGGATGTGAATTATGACTTTGTCAACTAAAATAAGTGTGTTTAAAGTCATTTCTGTGCCTCAAAGGGGTCAAAATTGAAACTTTTGAGTAAGCAAAACTCTGTAAAAATGGCAATTTTGGTCACTCTGAGGGTTTAAAAAGTGGTTATTCAACATGAGGCACGATCCAATTGACATTTTGAATCATTTTTGGTACAGTCCAAAAAATCAATTTTCGGATGAAAAACGATGACTCCGGACATGTCGAACGTTCCCAAAATGGTCTATAATGATGACATTTTAACATTTAATCTTTTGACTCTAAATGACTGTTGGATGTGAATTATGACTTTGTCAACTAAAATAAGTGTGTTTAAAGTCATTTCTGTGCCTCAAAGGGGTCAAAATTGAAGCTTTTGAGTAATCAAAACTCTGTAAAAATGGCAATTTTGGTCACTGTGAGGGTTTAAAAAGTGGTTATTCAACATGAGGCACGATCCAATTGACATTTTGAATCATTTTTGGTACAGTCCAAAAAATCAATTTTCGGATGAAAAACGATGACTCCGGACATGTCGAACGATCCCAAAATGGTCAATATGGATGAAATTTTAACATTTAATCTTTTGACTGTAAATGACTGTTGGATGTGAATTATGACTTTGTCAACTAAAATAAGTGTGTTTAAAGTCATTTCTGTGCCTGAAACGGGTCAAAATTGAAGCTTTTGTGTAAGCAAAACTCTGTAAAAATGGCAATTTTGGTCACTCTGAGGGTTTAAAAAGTGGTTATTCAACATGAGGCACCATCCAATTGACATTTTGAATCATTTTTGGTACAGTCCAAAAAATCAATTTTCGGATGAAAAACGATGACTCCGGACATGTCGAACGATCCCAAAATGGTCAATATGGATGAAATTTTAACATTTAATCTTTTGACTGTAAATGACTGTTGGATGTGAATTATGACTTTGTCAACTAAAATAAGTGTGTTTAAAGTCATTTCTGTGCCTGAAACGGGTCAAAATTGAAGCTTTTGGGTTAGCAAAACTCTGTCAAAATGGCAATTTTGGTCACTCTGAGGGTTTAAAAAGTAGTTATTCAACATGAGGCACCATCCAATTGACATTTTGAATCATTTTTGGTACAGTCCAAAAAATCAATTTTTGGATGAAAAACGATGACTCCGGACCTGTCGAACGTTCCCAAAATGGTCTATAATGATAAAATTTTAACATTTAATCTTTTGACTCTAAATGACTGTTGGATGTGAATTATGACTTTGTCAACTAAAATAAGTGTGTTTAAAGTCATTTCTGTGCCTCAAAGAGGTCAAAATTGAAGCTTTTGAGTAATCAAAACTCTGTAAAAATGGCAATTTTGGTCACTGTGAGGGTTTAAAAAGTGGTTATTCAACATGAGGCACGATCCAATTGACATTTTGAATCATTTTTGGTACAGTCCAAAAAATCAATTTTCGGATGAAAAACGATGACTCCGGACATATCGAATTATCCAAAATGGTCAATATGGATGAAATTTTAATATTTAATCTTTTGACTGTAAATGACTGTTGGATGTGAATTATGACTTTGTCAACTAAAATAAGTGTGTTTAAAGTAATTTCTGTGCCTGAAACGGTTCAAAATTGAAGCTTTTGGGTAAGCAAAACTCTGTAAAAATGGCAATTTTGGTCACTCTGAGGGTTTAAAAAGTGGTTATTCAACATGAGGCACGATCCAATTGACATTTTGAATCATTTTTGGTACAGCCCAAAAAATCAATTTTCGGATGAAAAACGATGACTCCGGATCTGTTGAACGTTTCCAGAATGGTCTATAATGATGAAATTTTAACATTTAATCTTTTGACTCTAAATGACTGTTCGATGTGAATTATGACTTTGTCAACTAAAATAAGTGTGTTTAAAGTCATTTCTGTGCCTCAAAGGGGTCAAAATTGAAGCTTTTGAGTAAGCAAAACTCTGTAAAAATGGCAATTTTGGTCACTCTGAGGGTTTAAAAAGTGGTTATTCAACATGAGGCACGATCCAATTGACATTTTGAATAATTTTTGGTACAGTCCAAAAAATCAATTTTCGGATGAAAAACGATGACTCCGGACATGTCGAACTATCCCAAAATGGTCAATATGAATGAAATTTTAACATTTAATCTTTTGACTGTAAATGACTGTTGGATGTGAATTATGACTTTGTCAACTAAAATAAGTGTGTTTAAAGTCATTTCTGTACCTGAAACAGGTCAAAATTGAAGCTTTTGGGTTAGCAAAACTCTGTAAAAATGGCAATTTTGGTCACTCTGAGGGTTTAAAAAGTGGGTATTCAACATGAGGCACGATCCAATTGACATTTTGAATCATTTTTGGTACAGTCCAAAAAATCAATTTTCGGATGAAAAACGATGACTCCGGACATGTCGAACGATCCCAAAATGGTCAATATGGATGAAATGTTACCATTTAATCTTTTGACTGTAAATGACTGTTGAATGTGAATTATGACTTTGTCAACTAAAATAAGTGTGTTTAAAGTCATTTCTGTGCCTGAAACGGGTCAAAATTGAAGCTTTTGAGTAAGCAAAACTCTGTAAAAATGGCAATTTTGGTCACTGTGAGGGTTTAAAAAGTGGTTATTCAACATGAGGTCCCATCCAATTGACATTTTGAATCATTTTTGGTACAGTCCAAAAAATCAATTTTCGGATGAAAAACGATGACTCCGGACATGTCGAACGTTCCCAGAATGGTCTATAATGATGAAATTTTAACATTTAATCTTTTGACTCTAAATGACTGTTCGATGTGAATTATGACTTTGTCAACTAAAATAAGTGTGTTTAAAGTCATTTCTGTGCCTGAAATGGGTCAAAATTGAAGATTTTGAGTAAGCAAAACTCTGTAAAATTGGCAATTTTGGACACTGTGAGGGTTTAAAAAGTGGTTATTCAACATGAGGCACGATCCAATTGACATTTTGAATCATTTTTGGTACAGTCCAAAAAATCAATTTTCGGATGAAAAACGATGACTCCGGACCTGTCGAACGTTCCCAAAATGGTCTATAATGATGAAATTTTAATATTTAATCTTTTGACTCTAAATGACTGTTGGATGTGAATTATGACTTTGTCAACTAAAATAAGTGTGTTTAAAGTCATTTCTGTGCCTCAAGGTCAAAATTGAAGCTTTTGAGTAAGCAAAACTCTGTAAAAATGGCAATTTTGGTCACTCTGAGGGTTTAAAAAGTGGTTATTCAACATGAGGCACGATCCAATTGACATTTTGAATCATTTTTGGTACAGTCCAAAAAATCAATTTTCGGATGAAAAACAATGACTCCGGACATGTCGAACGATCCCAAAATGGTCAATATGGATGAAATTTTAACATTTAATCTTTTGACTGTAAATGACTGTTGGATGTGAATTATGACTTTGTCAACTAAAATAAGTGTGTTTAAAGTCATTTCTGTGCCTGAAACGGGTCAAAATTGAAGCTTTTGGGTAAGCAAAACTCTGTAAAAATGGCAATTTTGGTCACTCTGAGGGTTTAAAAAGTGGTTATTCAACATGAGGCACCATCCAATTGACATTTTGAATCATTTTTGGTACAGTCCAAAAAAATCAATTTTCGGATGAAAAACGATGACTCCGGACATGTCGAACGATCCCAAAATGGTCAATATGGATGAAATTTTAACATTTAATCTTTTGACTGTAAATGACTGTTGGATGTGAATTATGACTTTGTCAACTAAAATAAGTGTGTTTAAAGTCATTTCTGTGCCTGAAACGGGTCAAAATTGAAGCTTTTGGGTTAGCAAAACTCTGTAAAAATGGCAATTTTGGTCACTGTGAGGGTTTAAAAAGTGGTTATTCAACATGAGGCACGATCCAATTGACATTTTGAATCATTTTTGGTACAGCCCAAAAAATCAATTTTCGGATGAAAAACGATGACTCCGGATCTGTTGAACGTTTCCAGAATGGTCTATAATGATGAAATTTTAACATTTAATCTTTTGACTCTAAATGACTGTTCGATGTGAATTATGACTTTGTCAACTAAAATAAGTGTGTTTAAAGTCATTTCTGTGCCTCAAAGGGGTCAAAATTGAAGCTTTTGAGTAAGCAAAACTCTGTAAAAATGGCAATTTTGGTCACTCTGAGGGTTTAAAAAGTGGTTATTCAACATGAGGCACGATCCAATTGACATTTTGAATCATTTTTGGTACAGTCCAAAAAATCAATTTTCGGATGAAAAACGATGACTCCGGACATGTCGAACTATCCCAAAATGGTCAATATGAATGAAATTTTAACATTTAATCTTTTGACTGTAAATGACTGTTGGATGTGAATTATGACTTTGTCAACTAAAATAAGTGTGTTTAAAGTCATTTCTGTACCTGAAACAGGTCAAAATTGAAGCTTTTGGGTTAGCAAAACTCTGTAAAAATGGCAATTTTGGTCACTCTGAGGGTTTAAAAAGTGGGTATTCAACATGAGGCACGATCCAATTGACATTTTGAATCATTTTTGGTACAGTCCAAAAAATCAATTTTCGGATGAAAAACGATGACTCCGGACATGTCGAACGATCCCAAAATGGTCAATATGGATGAAATTTTACCATTTAATCTTTTGACTGTAAATGACTGTTGAATGTGAATTATGACTTTGTCAACTAAAATAAGTGTGTTTAAAGTCATTTCTGTGCCTGAAACGGGTCAAAATTGAAGCTTTTGAGTAAGCAAAACTCTGTAAAAATGGCAATTTTGGTCACTGTGAGGGTTTAAAAAGTGGTTATTCAACATGAGGTACCATCCAATTGACATTTTGAATCATTTTTGGTACAGTCCAAAAAATCAATTTTCGGATGAAAAACGATGACTCCGGACATGTCGAACGTTCCCAGAATGGTCTATAATGATGAAATTTTAACATTTAATCTTTTGACTCTAAATGACTGTTCGATGTGAATTATGACTTTGTCAACTAAAATAAGTGTGTTTAAAGTCATTTCTGTGCCTGAAATGGGTCAAAATTGAAGATTTTGAGTAAGCAAAACTCTGTAAAATTGGCAATTTTGGACACTGTGAGGGTTTAAAAAGTGGTTATTCAACATGAGGCACGATCCAATTGACATTTTGAATCATTTTTGGTACAGTCCAAAAAATCAATTTTCGGATGAAAAACGATGACTCCGGACCTGTCGAACGTTCCCAAAATGGTCTATAATGATGAAATTTTAATATTTAATCTTTTGACTCTAAATGACTGTTGGATGTGAATTATGACTTTGTCAACTAAAATAAGTGTGTTTAAAGTCATTTCTGTGCCTCAAGGTCAAAATTGAAGCTTTTGAGTAAGCAAAACTCTGTAAAAATGGCAATTTTGGTCACTCTGAGGGTTTAAAAAGTGGTTATTCAACATGAGGCACGATCCAATTGACATTTTGAATCATTTTTGGTACAGTCCAAAAAATCAATTTTCGGATGAAAAACAATGACTCCGGACATGTCGAACGATCCCAAAATGGTCAATATGGATGAAATTTTAACATTTAATCTTTTGACTGTAAATGACTGTTGGATGTGAATTATGACTTTGTCAACTAAAATAAGTGTGTTTAAAGTCATTTCTGTGCCTGAAACGGGTCAAAATTGAAGCTTTTGGGTAAGCAAAACTCTGTAAAAATGGCAATTTTGGTCACTCTGAGGGTTTAAAAAGTGGTTATTCAACATGAGGCACCATCCAATTGACATTTTGAATCATTTTTGGTACAGTCCAAAAAATCAATTTTCGGATGAAAAACGATGACTCCGGACATGTCGAACGATCCCAAAATGGTCAATATGGATGAAATTTTAACATTTAATCTTTTGACTGTAAATGACTGTTGGATGTGAATTATGACTTTGTCAACTAAAATAAGTGTGTTTAAAGTCATTTCTGTGCCTGAAACGGGTCAAAATTGAAGCTTTTGGGTTAGCAAAACTCTGTAAAAATGGCAATTTTGGTCACTCTGATGGTCTAAAAAGTAGTTATTCAACATGAGGCACCATCCAATTGATATTTTGAATCATTTTTGGTACAGTCCAAAAAATCAATTTTCGGATGAAAAACGATGACTCCGGACCTGTCGAACGTTCCCAAAATGGTCTATAATGATGAAATTTTAACATTTAATCTTTTGACTCTAAATGACTGTTGGATGTGAATTATGACTTTGTCAACTAAAATAAGTGTGTTTAAAGTCATTTCTGTGCCTCAAAGGGGTCAAAATTGAAGCTTTTGAGTAAGCAAAACTCTGTAAAAATGGCAATTTTGGTCATTCTGAGGGTTTAAAAAGTGGTTATTCAACATGAGGCACGATCCAATTGACATTTTGAATCATTTTTGGTACGGTCCAAAAAATCAATTTTCGGATGAAAAACGATGACTCCGGACATGTCGAACGATCCCAAAATGGTCAATATGGATGACATTTTAACATTTAATCTTTTGACTGTAAATGACTGTTGGATGTGAATTATGACTTTGTCAACTAAAATAAGTGTGTTTAAAGTCATTTCTGTGCCTGATACGGGTCAAAATTGAAGCTTTTGGGTAAGCAAAACTCTGTAAAAATGGCAATTTTGGTCACTCTGAGGGTTTAAAAAGTGGTTATTCAACATGAGGCACCATCCAATTGACATTTTGAATCATTTTTGGTACAGTCCAAAAAATCAATTTTCGGATGAAAAACGATGACTCCGGACATGTCGAACGATCCCAAAATGGTCAATATGGATGAAGTTTTAACATTTAATCTTTTGACTGTAAATGACTGTTGTATGTGAATTATGACTTTGTCAACTAAAATAAGTGTGTTTAAAGTCATTTCTGTGCCTGAAACGGGTCAAAATTGAAGCTTTTGGGTTAGCAAAACTCTGTCAAAATGGCAATTTTGGTCACTCTGAGGGTTTAAAAAGTAGTTATTCAACATGAGGCACCATCCAATTGACATTTTGAATCATTTTTGGTACAGTCCAAAAAATCAATTTTTGGATGAAAAACGATGATTCAGGACATGTCGAACGATCCCAAAATGGTCAATATGGATGAAATTTTAACATTAAATCTTTTGACTGTAAATGACTGTTGGATGTGAATTATGACTTTGTCAACTAAAATAAGCGTGTTTAAAGTCATTTCTGTGCCTGAAACGGGTGAAAATTGAAGCTTTTGGGTAAGCAAAACTCTGTAAAAATGGCAATTTTGGTCATTTTGAGGGTTTAAAAAGTGGTTATTCAACATGAGGCACCATCCAATTGACATTTTGAATCATTTTTGGTACAGTCCAAAAAATCAATTTTTGGATGAAAAACGATGACTCCGGACATGTCGAACGATCCCAAAATGGTCAATAATGATGAAATTTTAACATTTAATTTTTTGACTCTAAATGACTGTTGGATGTGAATTATGACTTTGTCAACTAAAATAAGTGTGTTTAAAGTCATTTCTGTGCCTCAAAGGGGTCAAAATTGAAGCTTTTGAGTAAGCAAAACTCTGTAAAAATGGCAATTTTGGTCACTGTGAGGGTTTAAAAAGTGGTTATTCAACATGAGGCACGATCCAATTGACATTTTGAATCATTTTTGGTACAGTCCAAAAAATCAATTTTCGGATGAAAAACGATGACTCCGGACATATCGAATTATCCAAAATGGTCAATATGGATGAAATTTTAATATTTAATCTTTTGACTGTAAATGACTGTTGGATGTGAATTATGACTTTGTCAACTAAAATAAGTGTGTTTAAAGTAATTTCTGTGCCTGAAACGGGTCAAAATTGAAGCTTTTGGGTAAGCAAAACTCTGTAAAAATGGCAATTTTGGTCACTCTGAGGGTTTAAAAAGTGGTTATTCAACATGAGGCACCATCCAATTGACATTTTGAATCATTTTTGGTACAGTCCAAAAAATCAATTTTCGGATGAAAAACGATGACTCCGGACATGTCGAACGATCCCAAAATGGTCAATATGGATGAAATATTAACATTTAATCTTTTGACTGTAAATGACTGTTGGATGTGAATTATGACTTTGTCAACTAAAATAAGTGTGTTTAAAGTCATTTCTGTGCCTCAAAGGGGTCAAAATTGAAGCTTTTGAGTAATCAAAACTCTGTAAAAATGGCAATTTTGGTCACTGTGAGGGTTTAAAAAGTGGTTATTCAACATGAGGCACGATCCAATTGACATTTTGAATCATTTTTGGTACAGTCCAAAAAATCAATTTTCGGATGAAAAACGATGACTCCGGACCTGTCGAACGTTCCCAAAATGGTCTATAATGATGAAATTTTTACATTTAATCTTTTGACTCTAAATGACTGTTGGATGTGAATTATGACTTTGTCAACTAAAATAAGTGTGTTTAAAGTCATTTCTGTGCCTCAAAGGGGTCAAAATTGAAACTTTTGAGTAAGCAAAACTCTGTAAAAATGGCAATTTTGGTCACTCTGAGGGTTTAAAAAGTGGTTATTCAACATGAGGCACGATCCAATTGACATTTTGAATCATTTTTGGTACAGTCCAAAAAATCAATTTTCGGATGAAAAACGATGACTCCGGACATGTCGAACGTTCCCAAAATGGTCTATAATGATGACATTTTAACATTTAATCTTTTGACTCTAAATGACTGTTGGATGTGAATTATGACTTTGTCAACTAAAATAAGTGTGTTTAAAGTCATTTCTGTGCCTCAAAGGGGTCAAAATTGAAGCTTTTGAGTAATCAAAACTCTGTAAAAATGGCAATTTTGGTCACTGTGAGGGTTTAAAAAGTGGTTATTCAACATGAGGCACGATCCAATTGACATTTTGAATCATTTTTGGTACAGTCCAAAAAATCAATTTTCGGATGAAAAACGATGACTCCGGACATGTCGAACGATCCCAAAATGGTCAATATGGATGAAATTTTAACATTTAATCTTTTGACTGTAAATGACTGTTGGATGTGAATTATGACTTTGTCAACTAAAATAAGTGTGTTTAAAGTCATTTCTGTGCCTGAAACGGGTCAAAATTGAAGCTTTTGGGTTAGCAAAACTCTGTCAAAATGGCAATTTTGGTCACTCTGAGGGTTTAAAAAGTAGTTATTCAACATGAGGCACCATCCAATTGACATTTTGAATCATTTTTGGTACAGTCCAAAAAATCAATTTTTGGATGAAAAACGATGACTCCGGACCTGTCGAACGTTCCCAAAATGGTCTATAATGATAAAATTTTAACATTTAATCTTTTGACTCTAAATGACTGTTGGATGTGAATTATGACTTTGTCAACTAAAATAAGTGTGTTTAAAGTCATTTCTGTGCCTCAAAGAGGTCAAAATTGAAGCTTTTGAGTAATCAAAACTCTGTAAAAATGGCAATTTTGGTCACTGTGAGGGTTTAAAAAGTGGTTATTCAACATGAGGCACGATCCAATTGACATTTTGAATCATTTTTGGTACAGTCCAAAAAATCAATTTTCGGATGAAAAACGATGACTCCGGACATATCGAATTATCCAAAATGGTCAATATGGATGAAATTTTAATATTTAATCTTTTGACTGTAAATGACTGTTGGATGTGAATTATGACTTTGTCAACTAAAATAAGTGTGTTTAAAGTAATTTCTGTGCCTGAAACGGTTCAAAATTGAAGCTTTTGGGTAAGCAAAACTCTGTAAAAATGGCAATTTTGGTCACTCTGAGGGTTTAAAAAGTGGTTATTCAACATGAGGCACGATCCAATTGACATTTTGAATCATTTTTGGTACAGCCCAAAAAATCAATTTTCGGATGAAAAACGATGACTCCGGATCTGTTGAACGTTTCCAGAATGGTCTATAATGATGAAATTTTAACATTTAATCTTTTGACTCTAAATGACTGTTCGATGTGAATTATGACTTTGTCAACTAAAATAAGTGTGTTTAAAGTCATTTCTGTGCCTCAAAGGGGTCAAAATTGAAGCTTTTGAGTAAGCAAAACTCTGTAAAAATGGCAATTTTGGTCACTCTGAGGGTTTAAAAAGTGGTTATTCAACATGAGGCACGATCCAATTGACATTTTGAATAATTTTTGGTACAGTCCAAAAAATCAATTTTCGGATGAAAAACGATGACTCCGGACATGTCGAACTATCCCAAAATGGTCAATATGAATGAAATTTTAACATTTAATCTTTTGACTGTAAATGACTGTTGGATGTGAATTATGACTTTGTCAACTAAAATAAGTGTGTTTAAAGTCATTTCTGTACCTGAAACAGGTCAAAATTGAAGCTTTTGGGTTAGCAAAACTCTGTAAAAATGGCAATTTTGGTCACTCTGAGGGTTTAAAAAGTGGGTATTCAACATGAGGCACGATCCAATTGACATTTTGAATCATTTTTGGTACAGTCCAAAAAATCAATTTTCGGATGAAAAACGATGACTCCGGACATGTCGAACGATCCCAAAATGGTCAATATGGATGAAATGTTACCATTTAATCTTTTGACTGTAAATGACTGTTGAATGTGAATTATGACTTTGTCAACTAAAATAAGTGTGTTTAAAGTCATTTCTGTGCCTGAAACGGGTCAAAATTGAAGCTTTTGAGTAAGCAAAACTCTGTAAAAATGGCAATTTTGGTCACTGTGAGGGTTTAAAAAGTGGTTATTCAACATGAGGTACCATCCAATTGACATTTTGAATCATTTTTGGTACAGTCCAAAAAATCAATTTTCGGATGAAAAACGATGACTCCGGACATGTCGAACGTTCCCAGAATGGTCTATAATGATGAAATTTTAACATTTAATCTTTTGACTCTAAATGACTGTTCGATGTGAATTATGACTTTGTCAACTAAAATAAGTGTGTTTAAAGTCATTTCTGTGCCTGAAATGGGTCAAAATTGAAGATTTTGAGTAAGCAAAACTCTGTAAAATTGGCAATTTTGGACACTGTGAGGGTTTAAAAAGTGGTTATTCAACATGAGGCACGATCCAATTGACATTTTGAATCATTTTTGGTACAGTCCAAAAAATCAATTTTCGGATGAAAAACGATGACTCCGGACCTGTCGAACGTTCCCAAAATGGTCTATAATGATGAAATTTTAATATTTAATCTTTTGACTCTAAATGACTGTTGGATGTGAATTATGACTTTGTCAACTAAAATAAGTGTGTTTAAAGTCATTTCTGTGCCTCAAGGTCAAAATTGAAGCTTTTGAGTAAGCAAAACTCTGTAAAAATGGCAATTTTGGTCACTCTGAGGGTTTAAAAAGTGGTTATTCAACATGAGGCACGATCCAATTGACATTTTGAATCATTTTTGGTACAGTCCAAAAAATCAATTTTCGGATGAAAAACAATGACTCCGGACATGTCGAACGATCCCAAAATGGTCAATATGGATGAAATTTTAACATTTAATCTTTTGACTGTAAATGACTGTTGGATGTGAATTATGACTTTGTCAACTAAAATAAGTGTGTTTAAAGTCATTTCTGTGCCTGAAACGGGTCAAAATTGAAGCTTTTGGGTAAGCAAAACTCTGTAAAAATGGCAATTTTGGTCACTCTGAGGGTTTAAAAAGTGGTTATTCAACATGAGGCACCATCCAATTGACATTTTGAATCATTTTTGGTACAGTCCAAAAAAATCAATTTTCGGATGAAAAACGATGACTCCGGACATGTCGAACGATCCCAAAATGGTCAATATGGATGAAATTTTAACATTTAATCTTTTGACTGTAAATGACTGTTGGATGTGAATTATGACTTTGTCAACTAAAATAAGTGTGTTTAAAGTCATTTCTGTGCCTGAAACGGGTCAAAATTGAAGCTTTTGGGTTAGCAAAACTCTGTAAAAATGGCAATTTTGGTCACTGTGAGGGTTTAAAAAGTGGTTATTCAACATGAGGCACGATCCAATTGACATTTTGAATCATTTTTGGTACAGCCCAAAAAATCAATTTTCGGATGAAAAACGATGACTCCGGATCTGTTGAACGTTTCCAGAATGGTCTATAATGATGAAATTTTAACATTTAATCTTTTGACTCTAAATGACTGTTCGATGTGAATTATGACTTTGTCAACTAAAATAAGTGTGTTTAAAGTCATTTCTGTGCCTCAAAGGGGTCAAAATTGAAGCTTTTGAGTAAGCAAAACTCTGTAAAAATGGCAATTTTGGTCACTCTGAGGGTTTAAAAAGTGGTTATTCAACATGAGGCACGATCCAATTGACATTTTGAATCATTTTTGGTACAGTCCAAAAAATCAATTTTCGGATGAAAAACGATGACTCCGGACATGTCGAACTATCCCAAAATGGTCAATATGAATGAAATTTTAACATTTAATCTTTTGACTGTAAATGACTGTTGGATGTGAATTATGACTTTGTCAACTAAAATAAGTGTGTTTAAAGTCATTTCTGTACCTGAAACAGGTCAAAATTGAAGCTTTTGGGTTAGCAAAACTCTGTAAAAATGGCAATTTTGGTCACTCTGAGGGTTTAAAAAGTGGGTATTCAACATGAGGCACGATCCAATTGACATTTTGAATCATTTTTGGTACAGTCCAAAAAATCAATTTTCGGATGAAAAACGATGACTCCGGACATGTCGAACGATCCCAAAATGGTCAATATGGATGAAATTTTACCATTTAATCTTTTGACTGTAAATGACTGTTGAATGTGAATTATGACTTTGTCAACTAAAATAAGTGTGTTTAAAGTCATTTCTGTGCCTGAAACGGGTCAAAATTGAAGCTTTTGAGTAAGCAAAACTCTGTAAAAATGGCAATTTTGGTCACTGTGAGGGTTTAAAAAGTGGTTATTCAACATGAGGTACCATCCAATTGACATTTTGAATCATTTTTGGTACAGTCCAAAAAATCAATTTTCGGATGAAAAACGATGACTCCGGACATGTCGAACGTTCCCAGAATGGTCTATAATGATGAAATTTTAACATTTAATCTTTTGACTCTAAATGACTGTTCGATGTGAATTATGACTTTGTCAACTAAAATAAGTGTGTTTAAAGTCATTTCTGTGCCTGAAATGGGTCAAAATTGAAGATTTTGAGTAAGCAAAACTCTGTAAAATTGGCAATTTTGGACACTGTGAGGGTTTAAAAAGTGGTTATTCAACATGAGGCACGATCCAATTGACATTTTGAATCATTTTTGGTACAGTCCAAAAAATCAATTTTCGGATGAAAAACGATGACTCCGGACCTGTCGAACGTTCCCAAAATGGTCTATAATGATGAAATTTTAATATTTAATCTTTTGACTCTAAATGACTGTTGGATGTGAATTATGACTTTGTCAACTAAAATAAGTGTGTTTAAAGTCATTTCTGTGCCTCAAGGTCAAAATTGAAGCTTTTGAGTAAGCAAAACTCTGTAAAAATGGCAATTTTGGTCACTCTGAGGGTTTAAAAAGTGGTTATTCAACATGAGGCACGATCCAATTGACATTTTGAATCATTTTTGGTACAGTCCAAAAAATCAATTTTCGGATGAAAAACAATGACTCCGGACATGTCGAACGATCCCAAAATGGTCAATATGGATGAAATTTTAACATTTAATCTTTTGACTGTAAATGACTGTTGGATGTGAATTATGACTTTGTCAACTAAAATAAGTGTGTTTAAAGTCATTTCTGTGCCTGAAACGGGTCAAAATTGAAGCTTTTGGGTAAGCAAAACTCTGTAAAAATGGCAATTTTGGTCACTCTGAGGGTTTAAAAAGTGGTTATTCAACATGAGGCACCATCCAATTGACATTTTGAATCATTTTTGGTACAGTCCAAAAAATCAATTTTCGGATGAAAAACGATGACTCCGGACATGTCGAACGATCCCAAAATGGTCAATATGGATGAAATTTTAACATTTAATCTTTTGACTGTAAATGACTGTTGGATGTGAATTATGACTTTGTCAACTAAAATAAGTGTGTTTAAAGTCATTTCTGTGCCTGAAACGGGTCAAAATTGAAGCTTTTGGGTTAGCAAAACTCTGTAAAAATGGCAATTTTGGTCACTCTGATGGTCTAAAAAGTAGTTATTCAACATGAGGCACCATCCAATTGATATTTTGAATCATTTTTGGTACAGTCCAAAAAATCAATTTTCGGATGAAAAACGATGACTCCGGACCTGTCGAACGTTCCCAAAATGGTCTATAATGATGAAATTTTAACATTTAATCTTTTGACTCTAAATGACTGTTGGATGTGAATTATGACTTTGTCAACTAAAATAAGTGTGTTTAAAGTCATTTCTGTGCCTCAAAGGGGTCAAAATTGAAGCTTTTGAGTAAGCAAAACTCTGTAAAAATGGCAATTTTGGTCATTCTGAGGGTTTAAAAAGTGGTTATTCAACATGAGGCACGATCCAATTGACATTTTAAATCATTTTTGGTACGGTCCAAAAAATCAATTTTCGGATGAAAAACGATGACTCCGGACATGTCGAACGATCCCAAAATGGTCAATATGGATGACATTTTAACATTTAATCTTTTGACTGTAAATGACTGTTGGATGTGAATTATGACTTTGTCAACTAAAATAAGTGTGTTTAAAGTCATTTCTGTGCCTGATACGGGTCAAAATTGAAGCTTTTGGGTAAGCAAAACTCTGTAAAAATGGCAATTTTGGTCACTCTGAGGGTTTAAAAAGTGGTTATTCAACATGAGGCACCATCCAATTGACATTTTGAATCATTTTTGGTACAGTCCAAAAAATCAATTTTCGGATGAAAAACGATGACTCCGGACATGTCGAACGATCCCAAAATGGTCAATATGGATGAAGTTTTAACATTTAATCTTTTGACTGTAAATGACTGTTGTATGTGAATTATGACTTTGTCAACTAAAATAAGTGTGTTTAAAGTCATTTCTGTGCCTGAAACGGGTCAAAATTGAAGCTTTTGGGTTAGCAAAACTCTGTCAAAATGGCAATTTTGGTCACTCTGAGGGTTTAAAAAGTAGTTATTCAACATGAGGCACCATCCAATTGACATTTTGAATCATTTTTGGTACAGTCCAAAAAATCAATTTTTGGATGAAAAACGATGATTCAGGACATGTCGAACGATCCCAAAATGGTCAATATGGATGAAATTTTAACATTAAATCTTTTGACTGTAAATGACTGTTGGATGTGAATTATGACTTTGTCAACTAAAATAAGCGTGTTTAAAGTCATTTCTGTGCCTGAAACGGGTGAAAATTGAAGCTTTTGGGTAAGCAAAACTCTGTAAAAATGGCAATTTTGGTCATTTTGAGGGTTTAAAAAGTGGTTATTCAACATGAGGCACCATCCAATTGACATTTTGAATCATTTTTGGTACAGTCCAAAAAATCAATTTTTGGATGAAAAACGATGACTCCGGACATGTCGAACGATCCCAAAATGGTCAATAATGATGAAATTTTAACATTTAATTTTTTGACTCTAAATGACTGTTGGATGTGAATTATGACTTTGTCAACTAAAATAAGTGTGTTTAAAGTCATTTCTGTGCCTCAAAGGGGTCAAAATTGAAGCTTTTGAGTAAGCAAAACTCTGTAAAAATGGCAATTTTGGTCACTGTGAGGGTTTAAAAAGTGGTTATTCAACATGAGGCACGATCCAATTGACATTTTGAATCATTTTTGGTACAGTCCAAAAAATCAATTTTCGGATGAAAAACGATGACTCCGGACATATCGAATTATCCAAAATGGTCAATATGGATGAAATTTTAATATTTAATCTTTTGACTGTAAATGACTGTTGGATGTGAATTATGACTTTGTCAACTAAAATAAGTGTGTTTAAAGTAATTTCTGTGCCTGAAACGGGTCAAAATTGAAGCTTTTGGGTAAGCAAAACTCTGTAAAAATGGCAATTTTGGTCACTCTGAGGGTTTAAAAAGTGGTTATTCAACATGAGGCACCATCCAATTGACATTTTGAATCATTTTTGGTACAGTCCAAAAAATCAATTTTCGGATGAAAAACGATGACTCCGGACATGTCGAACGATCCCAAAATGGTCAATATGGATGAAATATTAACATTTAATCTTTTGACTGTAAATGACTGTTGGATGTGAATTATGACTTTGTCAACTAAAATAAGTGTGTTTAAAGTCATTTCTGTGCCTCAAAGGGGTCAAAATTGAAGCTTTTGAGTAATCAAAACTCTGTAAAAATGGCAATTTTGGTCACTGTGAGGGTTTAAAAAGTGGTTATTCAACATGAGGCACGATCCAATTGACATTTTGAATCATTTTTGGTACAGCCCAAAAAATCAATTTTCGGATGAAAAACGATGACTCCGGATCTGTTGAACGTTTCCAGAATGGTCTATAATGATGAAATTTTAACATTTAATCTTTTGACTCTAAATGACTGTTCGATGTGAATTATGACTTTGTCAACTAAAATAAGTGTGTTTAAAGTCATTTCTGTGCCTGAAATGGGTAAAAATTGAAGATTTTGAGTAAGCAAAACTCTGTAAAATTGGCAATTTTGGACACTGTGAGGGTTTAAAAAGTGGTTATTTAACATGAGGCACGATCCAATTGACATTTTGAATCATTTTTGGTACAGTCCAAAAAATCAATTTTCGGATGAAAAACGATGACTCCGGACATGTCGAACGATCCCAAAATGGTCAATATGGATGAAATTTTAACATTTAATCTTTTGACTGTAAATGACTGTTGGATGTGAATTATGACTTTGTCAACTAAAATAAGTGTGTTTAAAGTCATTTCTGTGCCTGAAACGGGTCAAAATTGAAGCTTTTGGGTTAGCAAAACTCTGTAAAAATGGCAATTTTGGTCACTCTGAGGGTTTAAAAAGTGGTTATTCAACATGAGGCACCATCCAATTGACATTTTGAATCATTTTTGGTACAGTCCAAAAAAATCAATTTTCGGATGAAAAACGATGATTCAGGACATGTCGAACGATCCCAAAATGGTCAATATGGATGAAATTTTAACATTAAATCTTTTGACTGTAAATGACTGTTGGATGTGAATTATGACTTTGTCAACTAAAATAAGCGTGTTTAAAGTCATTTCTGTGCCTGAAACGGGTGAAAATTGAAGCTTTTGGGTAAGCAAAACTCTGTAAAAATGGCAATTTTGGTCATTTTGAGGGTTTAAAAAGTGGTTATTCAACATGAGGCACCATCCAATTGACATTTTGAATCATTTTTGGTACAGTCCAAAAAATCAATTTTTGGATGAAAAACGATGACTCCGGACATGTCGAACGTTCCCAGAATGGTCTATAATGATGAAATTTTAACATTTAATCTTTTGACTCTAAATGACTGTTCGATGTGAATTATGACTTTGTCAACTAAAATAAGTGTGTTTAAAGTCATTTCTGTGCCTGAAATGGGTCAAAATTGAAGATTTTGAGTAAGCAAAACTCTGTAAAATTGGCAATTTTGGACACTGTGAGGGTTTAAAAAGTGGTTATTCAACATGAGGCACGATCCAATTGACATTTTGAATCATTTTTGGTACAGTCCAAAAAATCAATTTTCGGATGAAAAACGATGACTCCGGACCTGTCGAACGTTCCCAAAATGGTCTATAATGATGAAATTTTAATATTTAATCTTTTGACTCTAAATGACTGTTGGATGTGAATTATGACTTTGTCAACTAAAATAAGTGTGTTTAAAGTCATTTCTGTGCCTCAAGGTCAAAATTGAAGCTTTTGAGTAAGCAAAACTCTGTAAAAATGGCAATTTTGGTCACTCTGAGGGTTTAAAAAGTGGTTATTCAACATGAGGCACGATCCAATTGACATTTTGAATCATTTTTGGTACAGTCCAAAAAATCAATTTTCGGATGAAAAACAATGACTCCGGACATGTCGAACGATCCCAAAATGGTCAATATGGATGAAATTTTAACATTTAATCTTTTGACTGTAAATGACTGTTGGATGTGAATTATGACTTTGTCAACTAAAATAAGTGTGTTTAAAGTCATTTCTGTGCCTCAAAGGGGTCAAAATTGAAGCTTTTGAGTAAGCAAAACTCTGTAAAAATGGCAATTTTGGTCACTCTGAGGGTTTAAAAAGTGGTTATTCAACATGAGGCACGATCCAATCGACATTTTGAATCATTTTTGGTACGGTCCAAAAAATCAATTTTCGGATGAAAAACGATGACTCCGGACATGTCGAACGATCCCAAAATGGTCAATATGGATGAAGTTTTAACATTTAATCTTTTGACTGTAAATGACTGTTGGATGTGAATTATGACTTTGTCAACTAAAATAAGTGTGTTTAAAGTCATTTCTGTGCCTGAAACGGGTCAAAATTGAAGCTTTTGGGTTAGCAAAACTCTGTCAAAATGGCAATTTTGGTCACTCTGAGGGTTTAAAAAGTAGTTATTCAACATGAGGCACCATCCAATTGACATTTTGAATCATTTTTGGTACAGTCCAAAAAATCAATTTTTGGATGAAAAACGATGACTCCGGACCTGTCGAACGTTCCCAAAATGGTCTATAATGATAAAATTTTAACATTTAATCTTTTGACTCTAAATGACTGTTGGATGTGAATTATGACTTTGTCAACTAAAATAAGTGTGTTTAAAGTCATTTCTGTGCCTCAAAGAGGTCAAAATTGAAGCTTTTGAGTAATCAAAACTCTGTAAAAATGGCAATTTTGGTCACTGTGAGGGTTTAAAAAGTGGTTATTCAACATGAGGCACGATCCAATTGACATTTTGAATCATTTTTGGTACAGTCCAAAAAATCAATTTTCGGATGAAAAACGATGACTCCGGACATATCGAATTATCCAAAATGGTCAATATGGATGAAATTTTAATATTTAATCTTTTGACTGTAAATGACTGTTGGATGTGAATTATGACTTTGTCAACTAAAATAAGTGTGTTTAAAGTAATTTCTGTGCCTGAAACGGGTCAAAATTGAAGCTTTTGGGTAAGCAAAACTCTGTAAAAATGGCAATTTTGGTCACTCTGAGGGTTTAAAAAGTGGTTATTCAACATGAGGCACCATCCAATTGATATTTTGAATCATTTTTGGTACAGTCCAAAAAATCAATTTTCGGATGAAAAACGATGACTCCGGACATGTCGAACGATCCCAAAATGGTCAATATGGATGAAATATTAACATTTAATCTTTTGACTGTAAATGACTGTTGGATGTGAATTATGACTTTGTCAACTAAAATAAGTGTGTTTAAAGTCATTTCTGTGCCTCAAAGGGGTCAAAATTGAAGCTTTTGAGTAATCAAAACTCTGTAAAAATGGCAATTTTGGTCACTGTGAGGGTTTAAAAAGTGGTTATTCAACATGAGGCACGATCCAATTGACATTTTGAATAATTTTTGGTACAGCCCAAAAAATCAATTTTCGGATGAAAAACGATGACTCCGGATCTGTTGAACGTTTCCAGAATGGTCTATAATGATGAAATTTTAACATTTAATCTTTTGACTCTAAATGACTGTTCGATGTGAATTATGACTTTGTCAACTAAAATAAGTGTGTTTAAAGTCATTTCTGTGCCTGAAATGGGTCAAAATTGAAGATTTTGAGTAAGCAAAACTCTGTAAAATTGGCAATTTTGGACACTGTGAGGGTTTAAAAAGTGGTTATTTAACATGAGGCACGATCCAATTGACATTTTGAATCATTTTTGGTACAGTCCAAAAAATCAATTTTCGGATGAAAAACGATGACTCCGGACATGTCGAACGATCCCAAAATGGTCAATATGGATGAAATTTTAACATTTAATCTTTTGACTGTAAATGACTGTTGGATGTGAATTATGACTTTGTCAACTAAAATAAGTGTGTTTAAAGTCATTTCTGTGCCTGAAACGGGTCAAAATTGAAGCTTTTGGGTTAGCAAAACTCTGTAAAAATGGCAATTTTGGTCACTCTGAGGGTTTAAAAAGTGGTTATTCAACATGAGGCACCATCCAATTGACATTTTGAATCATTTTTGGTACAGTCCAAAAAAATCAATTTTCGGATGAAAAACGATGATTCAGGACATGTCGAACGATCCCAAAATGGTCAATATGGATGAAATTTTAACATTAAATCTTTTGACTGTAAATGACTGTTGGATGTGAATTATGACTTTGTCAACTAAAATAAGCGTGTTTAAAGTCATTTCTGTGCCTGAAACGGGTGAAAATTGAAGCTTTTGGGTAAGCAAAACTCTGTAAAATTGGCAATTTTGGACACTGTGAGGGTTTAAAAAGTGGTTATTTAACATGAGGCACGATCCAATTGACATTTTGAATCATTTTTGGTACAGTCCAAAAAATCAATTTTCGGATGAAAAACGATGACTCCGGACATGTCGAACGATCCCAAAATGGTCAATATGGATGAAATTTTAACATTTAATCTTTTGACTGTAAATGACTGTTGGATGTGAATTATGACTTTGTCAACTAAAATAAGTGCGTTTAAAGTCATTTCTGTGCCTGAAACGGGTCAAAATTGAAGCTTTTGGGTTAGCAAAACTCTGTAAAAATGGCAATTTTGGTCACTCTGAGGGTTTAAAAAGTGGTTATTCAACATGAGGCACCATCCAATTGACATTTTGAATCATTTTTGGTACAGTCCAAAAAAATCAATTTTCGGATGAAAAACGATGATTCAGGACATGTCGAACGATCCCAAAATGGTCAATATGGATGAAATTTTAACATTAAATCTTTTGACTGTAAATGACTGTTGGATGTGAATTATGACTTTGTCAACTAAAATAAGCGTGTTTAAAGTCATTTCTGTGCCTGAAACGGGTGAAAATTGAAGCTTTTGGGTAAGCAAAACTCTGTAAAATTGGCAATTTTGGACACTGTGAGGGTTTAAAAAGTGGTTATTTAACATGAGGCACGATCCAATTGACATTTTGAATCATTTTTGGTACAGTCCAAAAAATCAATTTTCGGATGAAAAACGATGACTCCGGACATGTCGAACGATCCCAAAATGGTCAATATGGATGAAATTTTAACATTTAATCTTTTGACTGTAAATGACTGTTGGATGTGAATTATGACTTTGTCAACTAAAATAAGTGTGTTTAAAGTCATTTCTGTACCTGAAACAGGTCAAAATTGAAGCTTTTGGGTTAGCAAAACTCTGTAAAAATGGCAATTTTGGTCACTCTGAGGGTTTAAAAAGTGGGTATTCAACATGAGGCACGATCCAATTGACATTTTGAATCATTTTTGGTACAGTCCAAAAAATCAATTTTCGGATGAAAAACGATGACTCCGGACATGTCGAACGATCCCAAAATGGTCAATATGGATGAAATTTTACCATTTAATCTTTTGACTGTAAATGACTGTTGAATGTGAATTATGACTTTGTCAACTAAAATAAGTGTGTTTAAAGTCATTTCTGTGCCTGAAACGGGTCAAAATTGAAGCTTTTGAGTAAGCAAAACTCTGTAAAAATGGCAATTTTGGTCACTGTGAGGGTTTAAAAAGTGGTTATTCAACATGAGGTACCATCCAATTGACATTTTGAATCATTTTTGGTACAGTCCAAAAAATCAATTTTCGGATGAAAAACGATGACTCCGGACATGTCGAACGTTCCCAGAATGGTCTATAATGATGAAATTTTAACATTTAATCTTTTGACTCTAAATGACTGTTCGATGTGAATTATGACTTTGTCAACTAAAATAAGTGTGTTTAAAGTCATTTCTGTGCCTGAAATGGGTCAAAATTGAAGATTTTGAGTAAGCAAAACTCTGTAAAATTGGCAATTTTGGTCACTCTGAGGGTTTAAAAAGTGGTTATTCAACATGAGGCACGATCCAATTGACATTTTGAATCATTTTTGGTACAGTCCAAAAAATCAATTTTCGGATGAAAAACAATGACTCCGGACATGTCGAACGATCCCAAAATGGTCAATATGGATGAAATTTTAACATTTAATCTTTTGACTGTAAATGACTGTTGGATGTGAATTATGACTTTGTCAACTAAAATAAGTGTGTTTAAAGTCATTTCTGTGCCTGAAACGGGTCAAAATTGAAGCTTTTGGGTAAGCAAAACTCTGTAAAAATGGCAATTTTGGTCACTCTGAGGGTTTAAAAAGTGGTTATTCAACATGAGGCACCATCCAATTGACATTTTGAATCATTTTTGGTACAGTCCAAAAAATCAATTTTCGGATGAAAAACGATGACTCCGGACATGTCGAACGATCCCAAAATGGTCAATATGGATGAAATTTTAACATTTAATCTTTTGACTGTAAATGACTGTTGGATGTGAATTATGACTTTGTCAACTAAAATAAGTGTGTTTAAAGTCATTTCTGTGCCTGAAACGGGTCAAAATTGAAGCTTTTGGGTTAGCAAAACTCTGTAAAAATGGCAATTTTGGTCACTCTGATGGTCTAAAAAGTAGTTATTCAACATGAGGCACCATCCAATTGATATTTTGAATCATTTTTGGTACAGTCCAAAAAATCAATTTTCGGATGAAAAACGATGACTCCGGACCTGTCGAACGTTCCCAAAATGGTCTATAATGATGAAATTTTAACATTTAATCTTTTGACTCTAAATGACTGTTGGATGTGAATTATGACTTTGTCAACTAAAATAAGTGTGTTTAAAGTCATTTCTGTGCCTCAAAGGGGTCAAAATTGAAGCTTTTGAGTAAGCAAAACTCTGTAAAAATGGCAATTTTGGTCATTCTGAGGGTTTAAAAAGTGGTTATTCAACATGAGGCACGATCCAATTGACATTTTGAATCATTTTTGGTACGGTCCAAAAAATCAATTTTCGGATGAAAAACGATGACTCCGGACATGTCGAACGATCCCAAAATGGTCAATATGGATGACATTTTAACATTTAATCTTTTGACTGTAAATGACTGTTGGATGTGAATTATGACTTTGTCAACTAAAATAAGTGTGTTTAAAGTCATTTCTGTGCCTGATACGGGTCAAAATTGAAGCTTTTGGGTAAGCAAAACTCTGTAAAAATGGCAATTTTGGTCACTCTGAGGGTTTAAAAAGTGGTTATTCAACATGAGGCACCATCCAATTGACATTTTGAATCATTTTTGGTACAGTCCAAAAAATCAATTTTCGGATGAAAAACGATGACTCCGGACATGTCGAACGATCCCAAAATGGTCAATATGGATGAAGTTTTAACATTTAATCTTTTGACTGTAAATGACTGTTGTATGTGAATTATGACTTTGTCAACTAAAATAAGTGTGTTTAAAGTCATTTCTGTGCCTGAAACGGGTCAAAATTGAAGCTTTTGGGTTAGCAAAACTCTGTCAAAATGGCAATTTTGGTCACTCTGAGGGTTTAAAAAGTAGTTATTCAACATGAGGCACCATCCAATTGACATTTTGAATCATTTTTGGTACAGTCCAAAAAATCAATTTTTGGATGAAAAACGATGATTCAGGACATGTCGAACGATCCCAAAATGGTCAATATGGATGAAATTTTAACATTAAATCTTTTGACTGTAAATGACTGTTGGATGTGAATTATGACTTTGTCAACTAAAATAAGCGTGTTTAAAGTCATTTCTGTGCCTGAAACGGGTGAAAATTGAAGCTTTTGGGTAAGCAAAACTCTGTAAAAATGGCAATTTTGGTCATTTTGAGGGTTTAAAAAGTGGTTATTCAACATGAGGCACCATCCAATTGACATTTTGAATCATTTTTGGTACAGTCCAAAAAATCAATTTTCGGATGAAAAACGATGACTCCGGACATATCGAATTATCCAAAATGGTCAATATGGATGAAATTTTAATATTTAATCTTTTGACTGTAAATGACTGTTGGATGTGAATTATGACTTTGTCAACTAAAATAAGTGTGTTTAAAGTAATTTCTGTGCCTGAAACGGGTCAAAATTGAAGCTTTTGGGTAAGCAAAACTCTGTAAAAATGGCAATTTTGGTCACTCTGAGGGTTTAAAAAGTGGTTATTCAACATGAGGCACCATCCAATTGACATTTTGAATCATTTTTGGTACAGTCCAAAAAATCAATTTTCGGATGAAAAACGATGACTCCGGACATGTCGAACGATCCCAAAATGGTCAATATGGATGAAATATTAACATTTAATCTTTTGACTGTAAATGACTGTTGGATGTGAATTATGACTTTGTCAACTAAAATAAGTGTGTTTAAAGTCATTTCTGTGCCTCAAAGGGGTCAAAATTGAAGCTTTTGAGTAATCAAAACTCTGTAAAAATGGCAATTTTGGTCACTGTGAGGGTTTAAAAAGTGGTTATTCAACATGAGGCACGATCCAATTGACATTTTGAATCATTTTTGGTACAGCCCAAAAAATCAATTTTCGGATGAAAAACGATGACTCCGGATCTGTTGAACGTTTCCAGAATGGTCTATAATGATGAAATTTTAACATTTAATCTTTTGACTCTAAATGACTGTTCGATGTGAATTATGACTTTGTCAACTAAAATAAGTGTGTTTAAAGTCATTTCTGTGCCTGAAATGGGTAAAAATTGAAGATTTTGAGTAAGCAAAACTCTGTAAAATTGGCAATTTTGGACACTGTGAGGGTTTAAAAAGTGGTTATTTAACATGAGGCACGATCCAATTGACATTTTGAATCATTTTTGGTACAGTCCAAAAAATCAATTTTCGGATGAAAAACGATGACTCCGGACATGTCGAACGATCCCAAAATGGTCAATATGGATGAAATTTTAACATTTAATCTTTTGACTGTAAATGACTGTTGGATGTGAATTATGACTTTGTCAACTAAAATAAGTGTGTTTAAAGTCATTTCTGTGCCTGAAACGGGTCAAAATTGAAGCTTTTGGGTTAGCAAAACTCTGTAAAAATGGCAATTTTGGTCACTCTGAGGGTTTAAAAAGTGGTTATTCAACATGAGGCACCATCCAATTGACATTTTGAATCATTTTTGGTACAGTCCAAAAAAATCAATTTTCGGATGAAAAACGATGATTCAGGACATGTCGAACGATCCCAAAATGGTCAATATGGATGAAATTTTAACATTAAATCTTTTGACTGTAAATGACTGTTGGATGTGAATTATGACTTTGTCAACTAAAATAAGCGTGTTTAAAGTCATTTCTGTGCCTGAAACGGGTGAAAATTGAAGCTTTTGGGTAAGCAAAACTCTGTAAAAATGGCAATTTTGGTCATTTTGAGGGTTTAAAAAGTGGTTATTCAACATGAGGCACGATCCAATTGACATTTTGAATCATTTTTGGTACAGTCCAAAAAATCAATTTTCGGATGAAAAACGATGACTCCGGACCTGTCGAACGTTCCCAAAATGGTCTATAATGATGAAATTTTAATATTTAATCTTTTGACTCTAAATGACTGTTGGATGTGAATTATGACTTTGTCAACTAAAATAAGTGTGTTTAAAGTCATTTCTGTGCCTCAAGGTCAAAATTGAAGCTTTTGAGTAAGCAAAACTCTGTAAAAATGGCAATTTTGGTCACTCTGAGGGTTTAAAAAGTGGTTATTCAACATGAGGCACGATCCAATTGACATTTTGAATCATTTTTGGTACAGTCCAAAAAATCAATTTTCGGATGAAAAACAATGACTCCGGACATGTCGAACGATCCCAAAATGGTCAATATGGATGAAATTTTAACATTTAATCTTTTGACTGTAAATGACTGTTGGATGTGAATTATGACTTTGTCAACTAAAATAAGTGTGTTTAAAGTCATTTCTGTGCCTCAAAGGGGTCAAAATTGAAGCTTTTGAGTAAGCAAAACTCTGTAAAAATGGCAATTTTGGTCACTCTGAGGGTTTAAAAAGTGGTTATTCAACATGAGGCACGATCCAATCGACATTTTGAATCATTTTTGGTACGGTCCAAAAAATCAATTTTCGGATGAAAAACGATGACTCCGGACATGTCGAACGATCCCAAAATGGTCAATATGGATGAAGTTTTAACATTTAATCTTTTGACTGTAAATGACTGTTGGATGTGAATTATGACTTTGTCAACTAAAATAAGTGTGTTTAAAGTCATTTCTGTGCCTGAAACGGGTCAAAATTGAAGCTTTTGGGTTAGCAAAACTCTGTCAAAATGGCAATTTTGGTCACTCTGAGGGTTTAAAAAGTAGTTATTCAACATGAGGCACCATCCAATTGACATTTTGAATCATTTTTGGTACAGTCCAAAAAATCAATTTTTGGATGAAAAACGATGACTCCGGACCTGTCGAACGTTCCCAAAATGGTCTATAATGATAAAATTTTAACATTTAATCTTTTGACTCTAAATGACTGTTGGATGTGAATTATGACTTTGTCAACTAAAATAAGTGTGTTTAAAGTCATTTCTGTGCCTCAAAGAGGTCAAAATTGAAGCTTTTGAGTAATCAAAACTCTGTAAAAATGGCAATTTTGGTCACTGTGAGGGTTTAAAAAGTGGTTATTCAACATGAGGCACGATCCAATTGACATTTTGAATCATTTTTGGTACAGTCCAAAAAATCAATTTTCGGATGAAAAACGATGACTCCGGACATATCGAATTATCCAAAATGGTCAATATGGATGAAATTTTAATATTTAATCTTTTGACTGTAAATGACTGTTGGATGTGAATTATGACTTTGTCAACTAAAATAAGTGTGTTTAAAGTAATTTCTGTGCCTGAAACGGTTCAAAATTGAAGCTTTTGGGTAAGCAAAACTCTGTAAAAATGGCAATTTTGGTCACTCTGAGGGTTTAAAAAGTGGTTATTCAACATGAGGCACGATCCAATTGACATTTTGAATCATTTTTGGTACAGCCCAAAAAATCAATTTTCGGATGAAAAACGATGACTCCGGATCTGTTGAACGTTTCCAGAATGGTCTATAATGATGAAATTTTAACATTTAATCTTTTGACTCTAAATGACTGTTCGATGTGAATTATGACTTTGTCAACTAAAATAAGTGTGTTTAAAGTCATTTCTGTGCCTCAAAGGGGTCAAAATTGAAGCTTTTGAGTAAGCAAAACTCTGTAAAAATGGCAATTTTGGTCACTCTGAGGGTTTAAAAAGTGGTTATTCAACATGAGGCACGATCCAATTGACATTTTGAATAATTTTTGGTACAGTCCAAAAAATCAATTTTCGGATGAAAAACGATGACTCCGGACATGTCGAACTATCCCAAAATGGTCAATATGAATGAAATTTTAACATTTAATCTTTTGACTGTAAATGACTGTTGGATGTGAATTATGACTTTGTCAACTAAAATAAGTGTGTTTAAAGTCATTTCTGTACCTGAAACAGGTCAAAATTGAAGCTTTTGGGTTAGCAAAACTCTGTAAAAATGGCAATTTTGGTCACTCTGAGGGTTTAAAAAGTGGGTATTCAACATGAGGCACGATCCAATTGACATTTTGAATCATTTTTGGTACAGTCCAAAAAATCAATTTTCGGATGAAAAACGATGACTCCGGACATGTCGAACGATCCCAAAATGGTCAATATGGATGAAATGTTACCATTTAATCTTTTGACTGTAAATGACTGTTGAATGTGAATTATGACTTTGTCAACTAAAATAAGTGTGTTTAAAGTCATTTCTGTGCCTGAAACGGGTCAAAATTGAAGCTTTTGAGTAAGCAAAACTCTGTAAAAATGGCAATTTTGGTCACTGTGAGGGTTTAAAAAGTGGTTATTCAACATGAGGTACCATCCAATTGACATTTTGAATCATTTTTGGTACAGTCCAAAAAATCAATTTTCGGATGAAAAACGATGACTCCGGACATGTCGAACGTTCCCAGAATGGTCTATAATGATGAAATTTTAACATTTAATCTTTTGACTCTAAATGACTGTTCGATGTGAATTATGACTTTGTCAACTAAAATAAGTGTGTTTAAAGTCATTTCTGTGCCTGAAATGGGTCAAAATTGAAGATTTTGAGTAAGCAAAACTCTGTAAAATTGGCAATTTTGGACACTGTGAGGGTTTAAAAAGTGGTTATTCAACATGAGGCACGATCCAATTGACATTTTGAATCATTTTTGGTACAGTCCAAAAAAATCAATTTTCGGATGAAAAACGATGACTCCGGACCTGTCGAACGTTCCCAAAATGGTCTATAATGATGAAATTTTAATATTTAATCTTTTGACTCTAAATGACTGTTGGATGTGAATTATGACTTTGTCAACTAAAATAAGTGTGTTTAAAGTCATTTCTGTGCCTCAAGGTCAAAATTGAAGCTTTTGAGTAAGCAAAACTCTGTAAAAATGGCAATTTTGGTCACTCTGAGGGTTTAAAAAGTGGTTATTCAACATGAGGCACGATCCAATTGACATTTTGAATCATTTTTGGTACAGTCCAAAAAATCAATTTTCGGATGAAAAACAATGACTCCGGACATGTCGAACGATCCCAAAATGGTCAATATGGATGAAATTTTAACATTTAATCTTTTGACTGTAAATGACTGTTGGATGTGAATTATGACTTTGTCAACTAAAATAAGTGTGTTTAAAGTCATTTCTGTGCCTGAAACGGGTCAAAATTGAAGCTTTTGGGTAAGCAAAACTCTGTAAAAATGGCAATTTTGGTCACTCTGAGGGTTTAAAAAGTGGTTATTCAACATGAGGCACCATCCAATTGACATTTTGAATCATTTTTGGTACAGTCCAAAAAAATCAATTTTCGGATGAAAAACGATGACTCCGGACATGTCGAACGATCCCAAAATGGTCAATATGGATGAAATTTTAACATTTAATCTTTTGACTGTAAATGACTGTTGGATGTGAATTATGACTTTGTCAACTAAAATAAGTGTGTTTAAAGTCATTTCTGTGCCTGAAACGGGTCAAAATTGAAGCTTTTGGGTTAGCAAAACTCTGTAAAAATGGCAATTTTGGTCACTGTGAGGGTTTAAAAAGTGGTTATTCAACATGAGGCACGATCCAATTGACATTTTGAATCATTTTTGGTACAGCCCAAAAAATCAATTTTCGGATGAAAAACGATGACTCCGGATCTGTTGAACGTTTCCAGAATGGTCTATAATGATGAAATTTTAACATTTAATCTTTTGACTCTAAATGACTGTTCGATGTGAATTATGACTTTGTCAACTAAAATAAGTGTGTTTAAAGTCATTTCTGTGCCTCAAAGGGGTCAAAATTGAAGCTTTTGAGTAAGCAAAACTCTGTAAAAATGGCAATTTTGGTCACTCTGAGGGTTTAAAAAGTGGTTATTCAACATGAGGCACGATCCAATTGACATTTTGAATCATTTTTGGTACAGTCCAAAAAATCAATTTTCGGATGAAAAACGATGACTCCGGACATGTCGAACTATCCCAAAATGGTCAATATGAATGAAATTTTAACATTTAATCTTTTGACTGTAAATGACTGTTGGATGTGAATTATGACTTTGTCAACTAAAATAAGTGTGTTTAAAGTCATTTCTGTACCTGAAACAGGTCAAAATTGAAGCTTTTGGGTTAGCAAAACTCTGTAAAAATGGCAATTTTGGTCACTCTGAGGGTTTAAAAAGTGGGTATTCAACATGAGGCACGATCCAATTGACATTTTGAATCATTTTTGGTACAGTCCAAAAAATCAATTTTCGGATGAAAAACGATGACTCCGGACATGTCGAACGATCCCAAAATGGTCAATATGGATGAAATTTTACCATTTAATCTTTTGACTGTAAATGACTGTTGAATGTGAATTATGACTTTGTCAACTAAAATAAGTGTGTTTAAAGTCATTTCTGTGCCTGAAACGGGTCAAAATTGAAGCTTTTGAGTAAGCAAAACTCTGTAAAAATGGCAATTTTGGTCACTGTGAGGGTTTAAAAAGTGGTTATTCAACATGAGGTACCATCCAATTGACATTTTGAATCATTTTTGGTACAGTCCAAAAAATCAATTTTCGGATGAAAAACGATGACTCCGGACATGTCGAACGTTCCCAGAATGGTCTATAATGATGAAATTTTAACATTTAATCTTTTGACTCTAAATGACTGTTCGATGTGAATTATGACTTTGTCAACTAAAATAAGTGTGTTTAAAGTCATTTCTGTGCCTGAAATGGGTCAAAATTGAAGATTTTGAGTAAGCAAAACTCTGTAAAATTGGCAATTTTGGACACTGTGAGGGTTTAAAAAGTGGTTATTCAACATGAGGCACGATCCAATTGACATTTTGAATCATTTTTGGTACAGTCCAAAAAATCAATTTTCGGATGAAAAACGATGACTCCGGACCTGTCGAACGTTCCCAAAATGGTCTATAATGATGAAATTTTAATATTTAATCTTTTGACTCTAAATGACTGTTGGATGTGAATTATGACTTTGTCAACTAAAATAAGTGTGTTTAAAGTCATTTCTGTGCCTCAAGGTCAAAATTGAAGCTTTTGAGTAAGCAAAACTCTGTAAAAATGGCAATTTTGGTCACTCTGAGGGTTTAAAAAGTGGTTATTCAACATGAGGCACGATCCAATTGACATTTTGAATCATTTTTGGTACAGTCCAAAAAATCAATTTTCGGATGAAAAACAATGACTCCGGACATGTCGAACGATCCCAAAATGGTCAATATGGATGAAATTTTAACATTTAATCTTTTGACTGTAAATGACTGTTGGATGTGAATTATGACTTTGTCAACTAAAATAAGTGTGTTTAAAGTCATTTCTGTGCCTGAAACGGGTCAAAATTGAAGCTTTTGGGTAAGCAAAACTCTGTAAAAATGGCAATTTTGGTCACTCTGAGGGTTTAAAAAGTGGTTATTCAACATGAGGCACCATCCAATTGACATTTTGAATCATTTTTGGTACAGTCCAAAAAATCAATTTTCGGATGAAAAATGATGACTCCGGACATGTCGAACGATCCCAAAATGGTCAATATGGATGAAATTTTAACATTTAATCTTTTGACTGTAAATGACTGTTGGATGTGAATTATGACTTTGTCAACTAAAATAAGTGTGTTTAAAGTCATTTCTGTGCCTGAAACGGGTCAAAATTGAAGCTTTTGGGTTAGCAAAACTCTGTAAAAATGGCAATTTTGGTCACTCTGATGGTCTAAAAAGTAGTTATTCAACATGAGGCACCATCCAATTGATATTTTGAATCATTTTTGGTACAGTCCAAAAAATCAATTTTCGGATGAAAAACGATGACTCCGGACCTGTCGAACGTTCCCAAAATGGTCTATAATGATGAAATTTTAACATTTAATCTTTTGACTCTAAATGACTGTTGGATGTGAATTATGACTTTGTCAACTAAAATAAGCGTGTTTAAAGTCATTTCTGTGCCTGAAACGGGTGAAAATTGAAGCTTTTGGGTAAGCAAAACTCTGTAAAAATGGCAATTTTGGTCATTTTGAGGGTTTAAAAAGTGGTTATTCAACATGAGGCACCATCCAATTGACATTTTGAATCATTTTTGGTACAGTCCAAAAAATCAATTTTTGGATGAAAAACGATGACTCCGGACATGTCGAACGATCCCAAAATGGTCAATAATGATGAAATTTTAACATTTAATTTTTTGACTCTAAATGACTGTTGGATGTGAATTATGACTTTGTCAACTAAAATAAGTGTGTTTAAAGTCATTTCTGTGCCTCAAAGGGGTCAAAATTGAAGCTTTTGAGTAAGCAAAACTCTGTAAAAATGGCAATTTTGGTCACTGTGAGGGTTTAAAAAGTGGTTATTCAACATGAGGCACGATCCAATTGACATTTTGAATCATTTTTGGTACAGTCCAAAAAATCAATTTTCGGATGAAAAACGATGACTCCGGACATATCGAATTATCCAAAATGGTCAATATGGATGAAATTTTAATATTTAATCTTTTGACTGTAAATGACTGTTGGATGTGAATTATGACTTTGTCAACTAAAATAAGTGTGTTTAAAGTAATTTCTGTGCCTGAAACGGGTCAAAATTGAAGCTTTTGGGTAAGCAAAACTCTGTAAAAATGGCAATTTTGGTCACTCTGAGGGTTTAAAAAGTGGTTATTCAACATGAGGCACCATCCAATTGACATTTTGAATCATTTTTGGTACAGTCCAAAAAATCAATTTTCGGATGAAAAACGATGACTCCGGACATGTCGAACGATCCCAAAATGGTCAATATGGATGAAATATTAACATTTAATCTTTTGACTGTAAATGACTGTTGGATGTGAATTATGACTTTGTCAACTAAAATAAGTGTGTTTAAAGTCATTTCTGTGCCTCAAAGGGGTCAAAATTGAAGCTTTTGAGTAATCAAAACTCTGTAAAAATGGCAATTTTGGTCACTGTGAGGGTTTAAAAAGTGGTTATTCAACATGAGGCACGATCCAATTGACATTTTGAATCATTTTTGGTACAGCCCAAAAAATCAATTTTCGGATGAAAAACGATGACTCCGGATCTGTTGAACGTTTCCAGAATGGTCTATAATGATGAAATTTTAACATTTAATCTTTTGACTCTAAATGACTGTTTGATGTGAATTATGACTTTGTCAACTAAAATAAGTGTGTTTAAAGTCATTTCTGTGCCTGAAATGGGTAAAAATTGAAGATTTTGAGTAAGCAAAACTCTGTAAAATTGGCAATTTTGGACACTGTGAGGGTTTAAAAAGTGGTTATTTAACATGAGGCACGATCCAATTGACATTTTGAATCATTTTTGGTACAGTCCAAAAAATCAATTTTCGGATGAAAAACGATGACTCCGGACATGTCGAACGATCCCAAAATGGTCAATATGGATGAAATTTTAACATTTAATCTTTTGACTGTAAATGACTGTTGGATGTGAATTATGACTTTGTCAACTAAAATAAGTGTGTTTAAAGTCATTTCTGTGCCTGAAACGGGTCAAAATTGAAGCTTTTGGGTTAGCAAAACTCTGTAAAAATGGCAATTTTGGTCACTCTGAGGGTTTAAAAAGTGGTTATTCAACATGAGGCACCATCCAATTGACATTTTGAATCATTTTTGGTACAGTCCAAAAAAATCAATTTTCGGATGAAAAACGATGATTCAGGACATGTCGAACGATCCCAAAATGGTCAATATGGATGAAATTTTAACATTAAATCTTTTGACTGTAAATGACTGTTGGATGTGAATTATGACTTTGTCAACTAAAATAAGCGTGTTTAAAGTCATTTCTGTGCCTGAAACGGGTGAAAATTGAAGCTTTTGGGTAAGCAAAACTCTGTAAAAATGGCAATTTTGGTCATTTTGAGGGTTTAAAAAGTGGTTATTCAACATGAGGCACCATCCAATTGACATTTTGAATCATTTTTGGTACAGTCCAAAAAATCAATTTTTGGATGAAAAACGATGACTCCGGACATGTCGAACGTTCCCAGAATGGTCTATAATGATGAAATTTTAACATTTAATCTTTTGACTCTAAATGACTGTTCGATGTGAATTATGACTTTGTCAACTAAAATAAGTGTGTTTAAAGTCATTTCTGTGCCTGAAATGGGTCAAAATTGAAGATTTTGAGTAAGCAAAACTCTGTAAAATTGGCAATTTTGGACACTGTGAGGGTTTAAAAAGTGGTTATTCAACATGAGGCACGATCCAATTGACATTTTGAATCATTTTTGGTACAGTCCAAAAAATCAATTTTCGGATGAAAAACGATGACTCCGGACCTGTCGAACGTTCCCAAAATGGTCTATAATGATGAAATTTTAATATTTAATCTTTTGACTCTAAATGACTGTTGGATGTGAATTATGACTTTGTCAACTAAAATAAGTGTGTTTAAAGTCATTTCTGTGCCTCAAGGTCAAAATTGAAGCTTTTGAGTAAGCAAAACTCTGTAAAAATGGCAATTTTGGTCACTCTGAGGGTTTAAAAAGTGGTTATTCAACATGAGGCACGATCCAATTGACATTTTGAATCATTTTTGGTACAGTCCAAAAAATCAATTTTCGGATGAAAAACAATGACTCCGGACATGTCGAACGATCCCAAAATGGTCAATATGGATGAAATTTTAACATTTAATCTTTTGACTGTAAATGACTGTTGGATGTGAATTATGACTTTGTCAACTAAAATAAGTGTGTTTAAAGTCATTTCTGTGCCTCAAAGGGGTCAAAATTGAAGCTTTTGAGTAAGCAAAACTCTGTAAAAATGGCAATTTTGGTCACTCTGAGGGTTTAAAAAGTGGTTATTCAACATGAGGCACGATCCAATCGACATTTTGAATCATTTTTGGTACGGTCCAAAAAATCAATTTTCGGATGAAAAACGATGACTCCGGACATGTCGAACGATCCCAAAATGGTCAATATGGATGAAGTTTTAACATTTAATCTTTTGACTGTAAATGACTGTTGGATGTGAATTATGACTTTGTCAACTAAAATAAGTGTGTTTAAAGTCATTTCTGTGCCTGAAACGGGTCAAAATTGAAGCTTTTGGGTTAGCAAAACTCTGTCAAAATGGCAATTTTGGTCACTCTGAGGGTTTAAAAAGTAGTTATTCAACATGAGGCACCATCCAATTGACATTTTGAATCATTTTTGGTACAGTCCAAAAAATCAATTTTTGGATGAAAAACGATGACTCCGGACCTGTCGAACGTTCCCAAAATGGTCTATAATGATAAAATTTTAACATTTAATCTTTTGACTCTAAATGACTGTTGGATGTGAATTATGACTTTGTCAACTAAAATAAGTGTGTTTAAAGTCATTTCTGTGCCTCAAAGAGGTCAAAATTGAAGCTTTTGAGTAATCAAAACTCTGTAAAAATGGCAATTTTGGTCACTGTGAGGGTTTAAAAAGTGGTTATTCAACATGAGGCACGATCCAATTGACATTTTGAATCATTTTTGGTACAGTCCAAAAAATCAATTTTCGGATGAAAAACGATGACTCCGGACATATCGAATTATCCAAAATGGTCAATATGGATGAAATTTTAATATTTAATCTTTTGACTGTAAATGACTGTTGGATGTGAATTATGACTTTGTCAACTAAAATAAGTGTGTTTAAAGTAATTTCTGTGCCTGAAACGGGTCAAAATTGAAGCTTTTGGGTAAGCAAAACTCTGTAAAAATGGCAATTTTGGTCACTCTGAGGGTTTAAAAAGTGGTTATTCAACATGAGGCACCATCCAATTGATATTTTGAATCATTTTTGGTACAGTCCAAAAAATCAATTTTCGGATGAAAAACGATGACTCCGGACATGTCGAACGATCCCAAAATGGTCAATATGGATGAAATATTAACATTTAATCTTTTGACTGTAAATGACTGTTGGATGTGAATTATGACTTTGTCAACTAAAATAAGTGTGTTTAAAGTCATTTCTGTGCCTCAAAGGGGTCAAAATTGAAGCTTTTGAGTAATCAAAACTCTGTAAAAATGGCAATTTTGGTCACTGTGAGGGTTTAAAAAGTGGTTATTCAACATGAGGCACGATCCAATTGACATTTTGAATAATTTTTGGTACAGCCCAAAAAATCAATTTTCGGATGAAAAACGATGACTCCGGATCTGTTGAACGTTTCCAGAATGGTCTATAATGATGAAATTTTAACATTTAATCTTTTGACTCTAAATGACTGTTCGATGTGAATTATGACTTTGTCAACTAAAATAAGTGTGTTTAAAGTCATTTCTGTGCCTCAAGGTCAAAATTGAAGCTTTTGAGTAAGCAAAACTCTGTAAAAATGGCAATTTTGGTCACTCTGAGGGTTTAAAAAGTGGTTATTCAACATGAGGCACGATCCAATTGACATTTTGAATCATTTTTGGTACAGTCCAAAAAATCAATTTTCGGATGAAAAACAATGACTCCGGACATGTCGAACGATCCCAAAATGGTCAATATGGATGAAATTTTAACATTTAATCTTTTGACTGTAAATGACTGTTGGATGTGAATTATGACTTTGTCAACTAAAATAAGTGTGTTTAAAGTCATTTCTGTGCCTGAAACGGGTCAAAATTGAAGCTTTTGGGTAAGCAAAACTCTGTAAAAATGGCAATTTTGGTCACTCTGAGGGTTTAAAAAGTGGTTATTCAACATGAGGCACCATCCAATTGACATTTTGAATCATTTTTGGTACAGTCCAAAAAATCAATTTTCGGATGAAAAACGATGACTCCGGACATGTCGAACGATCCCAAAATGGTCAATATGGATGAAATTTTAACATTTAATCTTTTGACTGTAAATGACTGTTGGATGTGAATTATGACTTTGTCAACTAAAATAAGTGTGTTTAAAGTCATTTCTGTGCCTGAAACGGGTCAAAATTGAAGCTTTTGGGTTAGCAAAACTCTGTAAAAATGGCAATTTTGGTCACTCTGATGGTCTAAAAAGTAGTTATTCAACATGAGGCACCATCCAATTGATATTTTGAATCATTTTTGGTACAGTCCAAAAAATCAATTTTCGGATGAAAAACGATGACTCCGGACCTGTCGAACGTTCCCAAAATGGTCTATAATGATGAAATTTTAACATTTAATCTTTTGACTCTAAATGACTGTTGGATGTGAATTATGACTTTGTCAACTAAAATAAGTGTGTTTAAAGTCATTTCTGTGCCTCAAAGGGGTCAAAATTGAAGCTTTTGAGTAAGCAAAACTCTGTAAAAATGGCAATTTTGGTCATTCTGAGGGTTTAAAAAGTGGTTATTCAACATGAGGCACGATCCAATTGACATTTTGAATCATTTTTGGTACGGTCCAAAAAATCAATTTTCGGATGAAAAACGATGACTCCGGACATGTCGAACGATCCCAAAATGGTCAATATGGATGACATTTTAACATTTAATCTTTTGACTGTAAATGACTGTTGGATGTGAATTATGACTTTGTCAACTAAAATAAGTGTGTTTAAAGTCATTTCTGTGCCTGATACGGGTCAAAATTGAAGCTTTTGGGTAAGCAAAACTCTGTAAAAATGGCAATTTTGGTCACTCTGAGGGTTTAAAAAGTGGTTATTCAACATGAGGCACCATCCAATTGACATTTTGAATCATTTTTGGTACAGTCCAAAAAATCAATTTTCGGATGAAAAACGATGACTCCGGACATGTCGAACGATCCCAAAATGGTCAATATGGATGAAGTTTTAACATTTAATCTTTTGACTGTAAATGACTGTTGTATGTGAATTATGACTTTGTCAACTAAAATAAGTGTGTTTAAAGTCATTTCTGTGCCTGAAACGGGTCAAAATTGAAGCTTTTGGGTTAGCAAAACTCTGTCAAAATGGCAATTTTGGTCACTCTGAGGGTTTAAAAAGTAGTTATTCAACATGAGGCACCATCCAATTGACATTTTGAATCATTTTTGGTACAGTCCAAAAAATCAATTTTTGGATGAAAAACGATGATTCAGGACATGTCGAACGATCCCAAAATGGTCAATATGGATGAAATTTTAACATTAAATCTTTTGACTGTAAATGACTGTTGGATGTGAATTATGACTTTGTCAACTAAAATAAGCGTGTTTAAAGTCATTTCTGTGCCTGAAACGGGTGAAAATTGAAGCTTTTGGGTAAGCAAAACTCTGTAAAAATGGCAATTTTGGTCATTTTGAGGGTTTAAAAAGTGGTTATTCAACATGAGGCACCATCCAATTGACATTTTGAATCATTTTTGGTACAGTCCAAAAAATCAATTTTTGGATGAAAAACGATGACTCCGGACATGTCGAACGATCCCAAAATGGTCAATAATGATGAAATTTTAACATTTAATTTTTTGACTCTAAATGACTGTTGGATGTGAATTATGACTTTGTCAACTAAAATAAGTGTGTTTAAAGTCATTTCTGTGCCTCAAAGGGGTCAAAATTGAAGCTTTTGAGTAAGCAAAACTCTGTAAAAATGGCAATTTTGGTCACTGTGAGGGTTTAAAAAGTGGTTATTCAACATGAGGCACGATCCAATTGACATTTTGAATCATTTTTGGTACAGTCCAAAAAATCAATTTTCGGATGAAAAACGATGACTCCGGACATATCGAATTATCCAAAATGGTCAATATGGATGAAATTTTAATATTTAATCTTTTGACTGTAAATGACTGTTGGATGTGAATTATGACTTTGTCAACTAAAATAAGTGTGTTTAAAGTAATTTCTGTGCCTGAAACGGGTCAAAATTGAAGCTTTTGGGTAAGCAAAACTCTGTAAAAATGGCAATTTTGGTCACTCTGAGGGTTTAAAAAGTGGTTATTCAACATGAGGCACCATCCAATTGACATTTTGAATCATTTTTGGTACAGTCCAAAAAATCAATTTTCGGATGAAAAACGATGACTCCGGACATGTCGAACGATCCCAAAATGGTCAATATGGATGAAATATTAACATTTAATCTTTTGACTGTAAATGACTGTTGGATGTGAATTATGACTTTGTCAACTAAAATAAGTGTGTTTAAAGTCATTTCTGTGCCTCAAAGGGGTCAAAATTGAAGCTTTTGAGTAATCAAAACTCTGTAAAAATGGCAATTTTGGTCACTGTGAGGGTTTAAAAAGTGGTTATTCAACATGAGGCACGATCCAATTGACATTTTGAATCATTTTTGGTACAGCCCAAAAAATCAATTTTCGGATGAAAAACGATGACTCCGGATCTGTTGAACGTTTCCAGAATGGTCTATAATGATGAAATTTTAACATTTAATCTTTTGACTCTAAATGACTGTTTGATGTGAATTATGACTTTGTCAACTAAAATAAGTGTGTTTAAAGTCATTTCTGTGCCTGAAATGGGTAAAAATTGAAGATTTTGAGTAAGCAAAACTCTGTAAAATTGGCAATTTTGGACACTGTGAGGGTTTAAAAAGTGGTTATTTAACATGAGGCACGATCCAATTGACATTTTGAATCATTTTTGGTACAGTCCAAAAAATCAATTTTCGGATGAAAAACGATGACTCCGGACATGTCGAACGATCCCAAAATGGTCAATATGGATGAAATTTTAACATTTAATCTTTTGACTGTAAATGACTGTTGGATGTGAATTATGACTTTGTCAACTAAAATAAGTGTGTTTAAAGTCATTTCTGTGCCTGAAACGGGTCAAAATTGAAGCTTTTGGGTTAGCAAAACTCTGTAAAAATGGCAATTTTGGTCACTCTGAGGGTTTAAAAAGTGGTTATTCAACATGAGGCACCATCCAATTGACATTTTGAATCATTTTTGGTACAGTCCAAAAAAATCAATTTTCGGATGAAAAACGATGATTCAGGACATGTCGAACGATCCCAAAATGGTCAATATGGATGAAATTTTAACATTAAATCTTTTGACTGTAAATGACTGTTGGATGTGAATTATGACTTTGTCAACTAAAATAAGCGTGTTTAAAGTCATTTCTGTGCCTGAAACGGGTGAAAATTGAAGCTTTTGGGTAAGCAAAACTCTGTAAAAATGGCAATTTTGGTCATTTTGAGGGTTTAAAAAGTGGTTATTCAACATGAGGCACCATCCAATTGACATTTTGAATCATTTTTGGTACAGTCCAAAAAATCAATTTTTGGATGAAAAACGATGACTCCGGACATGTCGAACGTTCCCAGAATGGTCTATAATGATGAAATTTTAACATTTAATCTTTTGACTCTAAATGACTGTTCGATGTGAATTATGACTTTGTCAACTAAAATAAGTGTGTTTAAAGTCATTTCTGTGCCTGAAATGGGTCAAAATTGAAGATTTTGAGTAAGCAAAACTCTGTAAAATTGGCAATTTTGGACACTGTGAGGGTTTAAAAAGTGGTTATTCAACATGAGGCACGATCCAATTGACATTTTGAATCATTTTTGGTACAGTCCAAAAAATCAATTTTCGGATGAAAAACGATGACTCCGGACCTGTCGAACGTTCCCAAAATGGTCTATAATGATGAAATTTTAATATTTAATCTTTTGACTCTAAATGACTGTTGGATGTGAATTATGACTTTGTCAACTAAAATAAGTGTGTTTAAAGTCATTTCTGTGCCTCAAGGTCAAAATTGAAGCTTTTGAGTAAGCAAAACTCTGTAAAAATGGCAATTTTGGTCACTCTGAGGGTTTAAAAAGTGGTTATTCAACATGAGGCACGATCCAATTGACATTTTGAATCATTTTTGGTACAGTCCAAAAAATCAATTTTCGGATGAAAAACAATGACTCCGGACATGTCGAACGATCCCAAAATGGTCAATATGGATGAAATTTTAACATTTAATCTTTTGACTGTAAATGACTGTTGGATGTGAATTATGACTTTGTCAACTAAAATAAGTGTGTTTAAAGTCATTTCTGTGCCTCAAAGGGGTCAAAATTGAAGCTTTTGAGTAAGCAAAACTCTGTAAAAATGGCAATTTTGGTCACTCTGAGGGTTTAAAAAGTGGTTATTCAACATGAGGCACGATCCAATCGACATTTTGAATCATTTTTGGTACGGTCCAAAAAATCAATTTTCGGATGAAAAACGATGACTCCGGACATGTCGAACGATCCCAAAATGGTCAATATGGATGAAGTTTTAACATTTAATCTTTTGACTGTAAATGACTGTTGGATGTGAATTATGACTTTGTCAACTAAAATAAGTGTGTTTAAAGTCATTTCTGTGCCTGAAACGGGTCAAAATTGAAGCTTTTGGGTTAGCAAAACTCTGTCAAAATGGCAATTTTGGTCACTCTGAGGGTTTAAAAAGTAGTTATTCAACATGAGGCACCATCCAATTGACATTTTGAATCATTTTTGGTACAGTCCAAAAAATCAATTTTTGGATGAAAAACGATGACTCCGGACCTGTCGAACGTTCCCAAAATGGTCTATAATGATAAAATTTTAACATTTAATCTTTTGACTCTAAATGACTGTTGGATGTGAATTATGACTTTGTCAACTAAAATAAGTGTGTTTAAAGTCATTTCTGTGCCTCAAAGAGGTCAAAATTGAAGCTTTTGAGTAATCAAAACTCTGTAAAAATGGCAATTTTGGTCACTGTGAGGGTTTAAAAAGTGGTTATTCAACATGAGGCACGATCCAATTGACATTTTGAATCATTTTTGGTACAGTCCAAAAAATCAATTTTCGGATGAAAAACGATGACTCCGGACATATCGAATTATCCAAAATGGTCAATATGGATGAAATTTTAATATTTAATCTTTTGACTGTAAATGACTGTTGGATGTGAATTATGACTTTGTCAACTAAAATAAGTGTGTTTAAAGTAATTTCTGTGCCTGAAACGGGTCAAAATTGAAGCTTTTGGGTAAGCAAAACTCTGTAAAAATGGCAATTTTGGTCACTCTGAGGGTTTAAAAAGTGGTTATTCAACATGAGGCACCATCCAATTGATATTTTGAATCATTTTTGGTACAGTCCAAAAAATCAATTTTCGGATGAAAAACGATGACTCCGGACATGTCGAACGATCCCAAAATGGTCAATATGGATGAAATATTAACATTTAATCTTTTGACTGTAAATGACTGTTGGATGTGAATTATGACTTTGTCAACTAAAATAAGTGTGTTTAAAGTCATTTCTGTGCCTCAAAGGGGTCAAAATTGAAGCTTTTGAGTAATCAAAACTCTGTAAAAATGGCAATTTTGGTCACTGTGAGGGTTTAAAAAGTGGTTATTCAACATGAGGCACGATCCAATTGACATTTTGAATAATTTTTGGTACAGCCCAAAAAATCAATTTTCGGATGAAAAACGATGACTCCGGATCTGTTGAACGTTTCCAGAATGGTCTATAATGATGAAATTTTAACATTTAATCTTTTGACTCTAAATGACTGTTCGATGTGAATTATGACTTTGTCAACTAAAATAAGTGTGTTTAAAGTCATTTCTGTGCCTGAAATGGGTCAAAATTGAAGATTTTGAGTAAGCAAAACTCTGTAAAATTGGCAATTTTGGACACTGTGAGGGTTTAAAAAGTGGTTATTTAACATGAGGCACGATCCAATTGACATTTTGAATCATTTTTGGTACAGTCCAAAAAATCAATTTTCGGATGAAAAACGATGACTCCGGACATGTCGAACGATCCCAAAATGGTCAATATGGATGAAATTTTAACATTTAATCTTTTGACTGTAAATGACTGTTGGATGTGAATTATGACTTTGTCAACTAAAATAAGTGTGTTTAAAGTCATTTCTGTGCCTGAAACGGGTCAAAATTGAAGCTTTTGGGTTAGCAAAACTCTGTAAAAATGGCAATTTTGGTCACTCTGAGGGTTTAAAAAGTGGTTATTCAACATGAGGCACCATCCAATTGACATTTTGAATCATTTTTGGTACAGTCCAAAAAAATCAATTTTCGGATGAAAAACGATGATTCAGGACATGTCGAACGATCCCAAAATGGTCAATATGGATGAAATTTTAACATTAAATCTTTTGACTGTAAATGACTGTTGGATGTGAATTATGACTTTGTCAACTAAAATAAGCGTGTTTAAAGTCATTTCTGTGCCTGAAACGGGTGAAAATTGAAGCTTTTGGGTAAGCAAAACTCTGTAAAATTGGCAATTTTGGACACTGTGAGGGTTTAAAAAGTGGTTATTTAACATGAGGCACGATCCAATTGACATTTTGAATCATTTTTGGTACAGTCCAAAAAATCAATTTTCGGATGAAAAACGATGACTCCGGACATGTCGAACGATCCCAAAATGGTCAATATGGATGAAATTTTAACATTTAATCTTTTGACTGTAAATGACTGTTGGATGTGAATTATGACTTTGTCAACTAAAATAAGTGCGTTTAAAGTCATTTCTGTGCCTGAAACGGGTCAAAATTGAAGCTTTTGGGTTAGCAAAACTCTGTAAAAATGGCAATTTTGGTCACTCTGAGGGTTTAAAAAGTGGTTATTCAACATGAGGCACCATCCAATTGACATTTTGAATCATTTTTGGTACAGTCCAAAAAAATCAATTTTCGGATGAAAAACGATGATTCAGGACATGTCGAACGATCCCAAAATGGTCAATATGGATGAAATTTTAACATTAAATCTTTTGACTGTAAATGACTGTTGGATGTGAATTATGACTTTGTCAACTAAAATAAGCGTGTTTAAAGTCATTTCTGTGCCTGAAACGGGTGAAAATTGAAGCTTTTGGGTAAGCAAAACTCTGTAAAATTGGCAATTTTGGACACTGTGAGGGTTTAAAAAGTGGTTATTTAACATGAGGCACGATCCAATTGACATTTTGAATCATTTTTGGTACAGTCCAAAAAATCAATTTTCGGATGAAAAACGATGACTCCGGACATGTCGAACGATCCCAAAATGGTCAATATGGATGAAATTTTAACATTTAATCTTTTGACTGTAAATGACTGTTGGATGTGAATTATGACTTTGTCAACTAAAATAAGTGTGTTTAAAGTCATTTCTGTACCTGAAACAGGTCAAAATTGAAGCTTTTGGGTTAGCAAAACTCTGTAAAAATGGCAATTTTGGTCACTCTGAGGGTTTAAAAAGTGGGTATTCAACATGAGGCACGATCCAATTGACATTTTGAATCATTTTTGGTACAGTCCAAAAAATCAATTTTCGGATGAAAAACGATGACTCCGGACATGTCGAACGATCCCAAAATGGTCAATATGGATGAAATTTTACCATTTAATCTTTTGACTGTAAATGACTGTTGAATGTGAATTATGACTTTGTCAACTAAAATAAGTGTGTTTAAAGTCATTTCTGTGCCTGAAACGGGTCAAAATTGAAGCTTTTGAGTAAGCAAAACTCTGTAAAAATGGCAATTTTGGTCACTGTGAGGGTTTAAAAAGTGGTTATTCAACATGAGGTACCATCCAATTGACATTTTGAATCATTTTTGGTACAGTCCAAAAAATCAATTTTCGGATGAAAAACGATGACTCCGGACATGTCGAACGTTCCCAGAATGGTCTATAATGATGAAATTTTAACATTTAATCTTTTGACTCTAAATGACTGTTCGATGTGAATTATGACTTTGTCAACTAAAATAAGTGTGTTTAAAGTCATTTCTGTGCCTGAAATGGGTCAAAATTGAAGATTTTGAGTAAGCAAAACTCTGTAAAATTGGCAATTTTGGACACTGTGAGGGTTTAAAAAGTGGTTATTCAACATGAGGCACGATCCAATTGACATTTTGAATCATTTTTGGTACAGTCCAAAAAATCAATTTTCGGATGAAAAACGATGACTCCGGACCTGTCGAACGTTCCCAAAATGGTCTATAATGATGAAATTTTAATATTTAATCTTTTGACTCTAAATGACTGTTGGATGTGAATTATGACTTTGTCAACTAAAATAAGTGTGTTTAAAGTCATTTCTGTGCCTCAAGGTCAAAATTGAAGCTTTTGAGTAAGCAAAACTCTGTAAAAATGGCAATTTTGGTCACTCTGAGGGTTTAAAAAGTGGTTATTCAACATGAGGCACGATCCAATTGACATTTTGAATCATTTTTGGTACAGTCCAAAAAATCAATTTTCGGATGAAAAACAATGACTCCGGACATGTCGAACGATCCCAAAATGGTCAATATGGATGAAATTTTAACATTTAATCTTTTGACTGTAAATGACTGTTGGATGTGAATTATGACTTTGTCAACTAAAATAAGTGTGTTTAAAGTCATTTCTGTGCCTGAAACGGGTCAAAATTGAAGCTTTTGGGTAAGCAAAACTCTGTAAAAATGGCAATTTTGGTCACTCTGAGGGTTTAAAAAGTGGTTATTCAACATGAGGCACCATCCAATTGACATTTTGAATCATTTTTGGTACAGTCCAAAAAATCAATTTTCGGATGAAAAACGATGACTCCGGACATGTCGAACGATCCCAAAATGGTCAATATGGATGAAATTTTAACATTTAATCTTTTGACTGTAAATGACTGTTGGATGTGAATTATGACTTTGTCAACTAAAATAAGTGTGTTTAAAGTCATTTCTGTGCCTGAAACGGGTCAAAATTGAAGCTTTTGGGTTAGCAAAACTCTGTAAAAATGGCAATTTTGGTCACTCTGATGGTCTAAAAAGTAGTTATTCAACATGAGGCACCATCCAATTGATATTTTGAATCATTTTTGGTACAGTCCAAAAAATCAATTTTCGGATGAAAAACGATGACTCCGGACCTGTCGAACGTTCCCAAAATGGTCTATAATGATGAAATTTTAACATTTAATCTTTTGACTCTAAATGACTGTTGGATGTGAATTATGACTTTGTCAACTAAAATAAGTGTGTTTAAAGTCATTTCTGTGCCTCAAAGGGGTCAAAATTGAAGCTTTTGAGTAAGCAAAACTCTGTAAAAATGGCAATTTTGGTCATTCTGAGGGTTTAAAAAGTGGTTATTCAACATGAGGCACGATCCAATTGACATTTTGAATCATTTTTGGTACGGTCCAAAAAATCAATTTTCGGATGAAAAACGATGACTCCGGACATGTCGAACGATCCCAAAATGGTCAATATGGATGACATTTTAACATTTAATCTTTTGACTGTAAATGACTGTTGGATGTGAATTATGACTTTGTCAACTAAAATAAGTGTGTTTAAAGTCATTTCTGTGCCTGATACGGGTCAAAATTGAAGCTTTTGGGTAAGCAAAACTCTGTAAAAATGGCAATTTTGGTCACTCTGAGGGTTTAAAAAGTGGTTATTCAACATGAGGCACCATCCAATTGACATTTTGAATCATTTTTGGTACAGTCCAAAAAATCAATTTTCGGATGAAAAACGATGACTCCGGACATGTCGAACGATCCCAAAATGGTCAATATGGATGAAGTTTTAACATTTAATCTTTTGACTGTAAATGACTGTTGTATGTGAATTATGACTTTGTCAACTAAAATAAGTGTGTTTAAAGTCATTTCTGTGCCTGAAACGGGTCAAAATTGAAGCTTTTGGGTTAGCAAAACTCTGTCAAAATGGCAATTTTGGTCACTCTGAGGGTTTAAAAAGTAGTTATTCAACATGAGGCACCATCCAATTGACATTTTGAATCATTTTTGGTACAGTCCAAAAAATCAATTTTTGGATGAAAAACGATGATTCAGGACATGTCGAACGATCCCAAAATGGTCAATATGGATGAAATTTTAACATTAAATCTTTTGACTGTAAATGACTGTTGGATGTGAATTATGACTTTGTCAACTAAAATAAGCGTGTTTAAAGTCATTTCTGTGCCTGAAACGGGTGAAAATTGAAGCTTTTGGGTAAGCAAAACTCTGTAAAAATGGCAATTTTGGTCATTTTGAGGGTTTAAAAAGTGGTTATTCAACATGAGGCACCATCCAATTGACATTTTGAATCATTTTTGGTACAGTCCAAAAAATCAATTTTTGGATGAAAAACGATGACTCCGGACATGTCGAACGATCCCAAAATGGTCAATAATGATGAAATTTTAACATTTAATTTTTTGACTCTAAATGACTGTTGGATGTGAATTATGACTTTGTCAACTAAAATAAGTGTGTTTAAAGTCATTTCTGTGCCTCAAAGGGGTCAAAATTGAAGCTTTTGAGTAAGCAAAACTCTGTAAAAATGGCAATTTTGGTCACTGTGAGGGTTTAAAAAGTGGTTATTCAACATGAGGCACGATCCAATTGACATTTTGAATCATTTTTGGTACAGTCCAAAAAATCAATTTTCGGATGAAAAACGATGACTCCGGACATATCGAATTATCCAAAATGGTCAATATGGATGAAATTTTAATATTTAATCTTTTGACTGTAAATGACTGTTGGATGTGAATTATGACTTTGTCAACTAAAATAAGTGTGTTTAAAGTAATTTCTGTGCCTGAAACGGGTCAAAATTGAAGCTTTTGGGTAAGCAAAACTCTGTAAAAATGGCAATTTTGGTCACTCTGAGGGTTTAAAAAGTGGTTATTCAACATGAGGCACCATCCAATTGACATTTTGAATCATTTTTGGTACAGTCCAAAAAATCAATTTTCGGATGAAAAACGATGACTCCGGACATGTCGAACGATCCCAAAATGGTCAATATGGATGAAATATTAACATTTAATCTTTTGACTGTAAATGACTGTTGGATGTGAATTATGACTTTGTCAACTAAAATAAGTGTGTTTAAAGTCATTTCTGTGCCTCAAAGGGGTCAAAATTGAAGCTTTTGAGTAATCAAAACTCTGTAAAAATGGCAATTTTGGTCACTGTGAGGGTTTAAAAAGTGGTTATTCAACATGAGGCACGATCCAATTGACATTTTGAATCATTTTTGGTACAGCCCAAAAAATCAATTTTCGGATGAAAAACGATGACTCCGGATCTGTTGAACGTTTCCAGAATGGTCTATAATGATGAAATTTTAACATTTACTCTTTTGACTCTAAATGACTGTTCGATGTGAATTATGACTTTGTCAACTAAAATAAGTGTGTTTAAAGTCATTTCTGTGCCTGAAATGGGTAAAAATTGAAGATTTTGAGTAAGCAAAACTCTGTAAAATTGGCAATTTTGGACACTGTGAGGGTTTAAAAAGTGGTTATTTAACATGAGGCACGATCCAATTGACATTTTGAATCATTTTTGGTACAGTCCAAAAAATCAATTTTCGGATGAAAAACGATGACTCCGGACATGTCGAACGATCCCAAAATGGTCAATATGGATGAAATTTTAACATTTAATCTTTTGACTGTAAATGACTGTTGGATGTGAATTATGACTTTGTCAACTAAAATAAGTGTGTTTAAAGTCATTTCTGTGCCTGAAACGGGTCAAAATTGAAGCTTTTGGGTTAGCAAAACTCTGTAAAAATGGCAATTTTGGTCACTCTGAGGGTTTAAAAAGTGGTTATTCAACATGAGGCACCATCCAATTGACATTTTGAATCATTTTTGGTACAGTCCAAAAAAATCAATTTTCGGATGAAAAACGATGATTCAGGACATGTCGAACGATCCCAAAATGGTCAATATGGATGAAATTTTAACATTAAATCTTTTGACTGTAAATGACTGTTGGATGTGAATTATGACTTTGTCAACTAAAATAAGCGTGTTTAAAGTCATTTCTGTGCCTGAAACGGGTGAAAATTGAAGCTTTTGGGTAAGCAAAACTCTGTAAAAATGGCAATTTTGGTCATTTTGAGGGTTTAAAAAGTGGTTATTCAACATGAGGCACGATCCAATTGACATTTTGAATCATTTTTGGTACAGTCCAAAAAATCAATTTTCGGATGAAAAACGATGACTCCGGACCTGTCGAACGTTCCCAAAATGGTCTATAATGATGAAATTTTAATATTTAATCTTTTGACTCTAAATGACTGTTGGATGTGAATTATGACTTTGTCAACTAAAATAAGTGTGTTTAAAGTCATTTCTGTGCCTCAAGGTCAAAATTGAAGCTTTTGAGTAAGCAAAACTCTGTAAAAATGGCAATTTTGGTCACTCTGAGGGTTTAAAAAGTGGTTATTCAACATGAGGCACGATCCAATTGACATTTTGAATCATTTTTGGTACAGTCCAAAAAATCAATTTTCGGATGAAAAACAATGACTCCGGACATGTCGAACGATCCCAAAATGGTCAATATGGATGAAATTTTAACATTTAATCTTTTGACTGTAAATGACTGTTGGATGTGAATTATGACTTTGTCAACTAAAATAAGTGTGTTTAAAGTCATTTCTGTGCCTCAAAGGGGTCAAAATTGAAGCTTTTGAGTAAGCAAAACTCTGTAAAAATGGCAATTTTGGTCACTCTGAGGGTTTAAAAAGTGGTTATTCAACATGAGGCACGATCCAATCGACATTTTGAATCATTTTTGGTACGGTCCAAAAAATCAATTTTCGGATGAAAAACGATGACTCCGGACATGTCGAACGATCCCAAAATGGTCAATATGGATGAAGTTTTAACATTTAATCTTTTGACTGTAAATGACTGTTGGATGTGAATTATGACTTTGTCAACTAAAATAAGTGTGTTTAAAGTCATTTCTGTGCCTGAAACGGGTCAAAATTGAAGCTTTTGGGTTAGCAAAACTCTGTCAAAATGGCAATTTTGGTCACTCTGAGGGTTTAAAAAGTAGTTATTCAACATGAGGCACCATCCAATTGACATTTTGAATCATTTTTGGTACAGTCCAAAAAATCAATTTTTGGATGAAAAACGATGACTCCGGACCTGTCGAACGTTCCCAAAATGGTCTATAATGATAAAATTTTAACATTTAATCTTTTGACTCTAAATGACTGTTGGATGTGAATTATGACTTTGTCAACTAAAATAAGTGTGTTTAAAGTCATTTCTGTGCCTCAAAGAGGTCAAAATTGAAGCTTTTGAGTAATCAAAACTCTGTAAAAATGGCAATTTTGGTCACTGTGAGGGTTTAAAAAGTGGTTATTCAACATGAGGCACGATCCAATTGACATTTTGAATCATTTTTGGTACAGTCCAAAAAATCAATTTTCGGATGAAAAACGATGACTCCGGACATATCGAATTATCCAAAATGGTCAATATGGATGAAATTTTAATATTTAATCTTTTGACTGTAAATGACTGTTGGATGTGAATTATGACTTTGTCAACTAAAATAAGTGTGTTTAAAGTAATTTCTGTGCCTGAAACGGGTCAAAATTGAAGCTTTTGGGTAAGCAAAACTCTGTAAAAATGGCAATTTTGGTCACTCTGAGGGTTTAAAAAGTGGTTATTCAACATGAGGCACCATCCAATTGATATTTTGAATCATTTTTGGTACAGTCCAAAAAATCAATTTTCGGATGAAAAACGATGACTCCGGACATGTCGAACGATCCCAAAATGGTCAATATGGATGAAATATTAACATTTAATCTTTTGACTGTAAATGACTGTTGGATGTGAATTATGACTTTGTCAACTAAAATAAGTGTGTTTAAAGTCATTTCTGTGCCTCAAAGGGGTCAAAATTGAAGCTTTTGAGTAATCAAAACTCTGTAAAAATGGCAATTTTGGTCACTGTGAGGGTTTAAAAAGTGGTTATTCAACATGAGGCACGATCCAATTGACATTTTGAATAATTTTTGGTACAGCCCAAAAAATCAATTTTCGGATGAAAAACGATGACTCCGGATCTGTTGAACGTTTCCAGAATGGTCTATAATGATGAAATTTTAACATTTAATCTTTTGACTCTAAATGACTGTTCGATGTGAATTATGACTTTGTCAACTAAAATAAGTGTGTTTAAAGTCATTTCTGTGCCTGAAATGGGTCAAAATTGAAGATTTTGAGTAAGCAAAACTCTGTAAAATTGGCAATTTTGGACACTGTGAGGGTTTAAAAAGTGGTTATTTAACATGAGGCACGATCCAATTGACATTTTGAATCATTTTTGGTACAGTCCAAAAAATCAATTTTCGGATGAAAAACGATGACTCCGGACATGTCGAACGATCCCAAAATGGTCAATATGGATGAAATTTTAACATTTAATCTTTTGACTGTAAATGACTGTTGGATGTGAATTATGACTTTGTCAACTAAAATAAGTGTGTTTAAAGTCATTTCTGTGCCTGAAACGGGTCAAAATTGAAGCTTTTGGGTTAGCAAAACTCTGTAAAAATGGCAATTTTGGTCACTCTGAGGGTTTAAAAAGTGGTTATTCAACATGAGGCACCATCCAATTGACATTTTGAATCATTTTTGGTACAGTCCAAAAAAATCAATTTTCGGATGAAAAACGATGATTCAGGACATGTCGAACGATCCCAAAATGGTCAATATGGATGAAATTTTAACATTAAATCTTTTGACTGTAAATGACTGTTGGATGTGAATTATGACTTTGTCAACTAAAATAAGCGTGTTTAAAGTCATTTCTGTGCCTGAAACGGGTGAAAATTGAAGCTTTTGGGTAAGCAAAACTCTGTAAAATTGGCAATTTTGGACACTGTGAGGGTTTAAAAAGTGGTTATTTAACATGAGGCACGATCCAATTGACATTTTGAATCATTTTTGGTACAGTCCAAAAAATCAATTTTCGGATGAAAAACGATGACTCCGGACATGTCGAACGATCCCAAAATGGTCAATATGGATGAAATTTTAACATTTAATCTTTTGACTGTAAATGACTGTTGGATGTGAATTATGACTTTGTCAACTAAAATAAGTGCGTTTAAAGTCATTTCTGTGCCTGAAACGGGTCAAAATTGAAGCTTTTGGGTTAGCAAAACTCTGTAAAAATGGCAATTTTGGTCACTCTGAGGGTTTAAAAAGTGGTTATTCAACATGAGGCACCATCCAATTGACATTTTGAATCATTTTTGGTACAGTCCAAAAAAATCAATTTTCGGATGAAAAACGATGATTCAGGACATGTCGAACGATCCCAAAATGGTCAATATGGATGAAATTTTAACATTAAATCTTTTGACTGTAAATGACTGTTGGATGTGAATTATGACTTTGTCAACTAAAATAAGCGTGTTTAAAGTCATTTCTGTGCCTGAAACGGGTGAAAATTGAAGCTTTTGGGTAAGCAAAACTCTGTAAAATTGGCAATTTTGGACACTGTGAGGGTTTAAAAAGTGGTTATTTAACATGAGGCACGATCCAATTGACATTTTGAATCATTTTTGGTACAGTCCAAAAAATCAATTTTCGGATGAAAAACGATGACTCCGGACATGTCGAACGATCCCAAAATGGTCAATATGGATGAAATTTTAACATTTAATCTTTTGACTGTAAATGACTGTTGGATGTGAATTATGACTTTGTCAACTAAAATAAGTGTGTTTAAAGTCATTTCTGTGCCTGAAACGGGTCAAAATTGAAGCTTTTGGGTTAGCAAAACTCTGTCAAAATGGCAATTTTGGTCACTCTGAGGGTTTAAAAAGTGGTTATTCAACATGAGGCACCATCCAATTGACATTTTGAATCATTTTTGGTACAGTCCAAAAAATCAATTTTTGGATGAAAAACGATGATTCAGGACATGTCGAACGATCCCAAAATGGTCAATATGGATGAAATTTTAACATTAAATCTTTTGACTGTAAATGACTGTTGGATGTGAATTATGACTTTGTCAACTAAAATAAGCGTGTTTAAAGTCATTTCTGTGCCTGAAACGGGTGAAAATTGAAGCTTTTGGGTAAGCAAAACTCTGTAAAAATGGCAATTTTGGTCATTTTGAGGGTTTAAAAAGTGGTTATTCAACATGAGGCACCATCCAATTGACATTTTGAATCATTTTTGGTACAGTCCAAAAAATCAATTTTTGGATGAAAAACGATGACTCCGGACATGTCGAACGATCCCAAAATGGTCAATAATGATGAAATTTTAACATTTAATTTTTTGACTCTAAATGACTGTTGGATGTGAATTATGACTTTGTCAACTAAAATAAGTGTGTTTAAAGTCATTTCTGTGCCTCAAAGGGGTCAAAATTGAAGCTTTTGAGTAAGCAAAACTCTGTAAAAATGGCAATTTTGGTCACTGTGAGGGTTTAAAAAGTGGTTATTCAACATGAGGCACGATCCAATTGACATTTTGAATCATTTTTGGTACAGTCCAAAAAATCAATTTTCGGATGAAAAACGATGACTCCGGACATATCGAATTATCCAAAATGGTCAATATGGATGAAATTTTAATATTTAATCTTTTGACTGTAAATGACTGTTGGATGTGAATTATGACTTTGTCAACTAAAATAAGTGTGTTTAAAGTAATTTCTGTGCCTGAAACGGGTCAAAATTGAAGCTTTTGGGTAAGCAAAACTCTGTAAAAATGGCAATTTTGGTCACTCTGAGGGTTTAAAAAGTGGTTATTCAACATGAGGCACCATCCAATTGACATTTTGAATCATTTTTGGTACAGTCCAAAAAATCAATTTTCGGATGAAAAACGATGACTCCGGACATGTCGAACGATCCCAAAATGGTCAATATGGATGAAATATTAACATTTAATCTTTTGACTGTAAATGACTGTTGGATGTGAATTATGACTTTGTCAACTAAAATAAGTGTGTTTAAAGTCATTTCTGTGCCTCAAAGGGGTCAAAATTGAAGCTTTTGAGTAATCAAAACTCTGTAAAAATGGCAATTTTGGTCACTGTGAGGGTTTAAAAAGTGGTTATTCAACATGAGGCACGATCCAATTGACATTTTGAATCATTTTTGGTACAGCCCAAAAAATCAATTTTCGGATGAAAAACGATGACTCCGGATCTGTTGAACGTTTCCAGAATGGTCTATAATGATGAAATTTTAACATTTACTCTTTTGACTCTAAATGACTGTTCGATGTGAATTATGACTTTGTCAACTAAAATAAGTGTGTTTAAAGTCATTTCTGTGCCTGAAATGGGTAAAAATTGAAGATTTTGAGTAAGCAAAACTCTGTAAAATTGGCAATTTTGGACACTGTGAGGGTTTAAAAAGTGGTTATTTAACATGAGGCACGATCCAATTGACATTTTGAATCATTTTTGGTACAGTCCAAAAAATCAATTTTCGGATGAAAAACGATGACTCCGGACATGTCGAACGATCCCAAAATGGTCAATATGGATGAAATTTTAACATTTAATCTTTTGACTGTAAATGACTGTTGGATGTGAATTATGACTTTGTCAACTAAAATAAGTGTGTTTAAAGTCATTTCTGTGCCTGAAACGGGTCAAAATTGAAGCTTTTGGGTTAGCAAAACTCTGTAAAAATGGCAATTTTGGTCACTCTGAGGGTTTAAAAAGTGGTTATTCAACATGAGGCACCATCCAATTGACATTTTGAATCATTTTTGGTACAGTCCAAAAAAATCAATTTTCGGATGAAAAACGATGATTCAGGACATGTCGAACGATCCCAAAATGGTCAATATGGATGAAATTTTAACATTAAATCTTTTGACTGTAAATGACTGTTGGATGTGAATTATGACTTTGTCAACTAAAATAAGCGTGTTTAAAGTCATTTCTGTGCCTGAAACGGGTGAAAATTGAAGCTTTTGGGTAAGCAAAACTCTGTAAAAATGGCAATTTTGGTCATTTTGAGGGTTTAAAAAGTGGTTATTCAACATGAGGCACGATCCAATTGACATTTTGAATCATTTTTGGTACAGTCCAAAAAATCAATTTTCGGATGAAAAACGATGACTCCGGACCTGTCGAACGTTCCCAAAATGGTCTATAATGATGAAATTTTAATATTTAATCTTTTGACTCTAAATGACTGTTGGATGTGAATTATGACTTTGTCAACTAAAATAAGTGTGTTTAAAGTCATTTCTGTGCCTCAAGGTCAAAATTGAAGCTTTTGAGTAAGCAAAACTCTGTAAAAATGGCAATTTTGGTCACTCTGAGGGTTTAAAAAGTGGTTATTCAACATGAGGCACGATCCAATTGACATTTTGAATCATTTTTGGTACAGTCCAAAAAATCAATTTTCGGATGAAAAACAATGACTCCGGACATGTCGAACGATCCCAAAATGGTCAATATGGATGAAATTTTAACATTTAATCTTTTGACTGTAAATGACTGTTGGATGTGAATTATGACTTTGTCAACTAAAATAAGTGTGTTTAAAGTCATTTCTGTGCCTCAAAGGGGTCAAAATTGAAGCTTTTGAGTAAGCAAAACTCTGTAAAAATGGCAATTTTGGTCACTCTGAGGGTTTAAAAAGTGGTTATTCAACATGAGGCACGATCCAATCGACATTTTGAATCATTTTTGGTACGGTCCAAAAAATCAATTTTCGGATGAAAAACGATGACTCCGGACATGTCGAACGATCCCAAAATGGTCAATATGGATGAAGTTTTAACATTTAATCTTTTGACTGTAAATGACTGTTGGATGTGAATTATGACTTTGTCAACTAAAATAAGTGTGTTTAAAGTCATTTCTGTGCCTGAAACGGGTCAAAATTGAAGCTTTTGGGTTAGCAAAACTCTGTCAAAATGGCAATTTTGGTCACTCTGAGGGTTTAAAAAGTAGTTATTCAACATGAGGCACCATCCAATTGACATTTTGAATCATTTTTGGTACAGTCCAAAAAATCAATTTTTGGATGAAAAACGATGACTCCGGACCTGTCGAACGTTCCCAAAATGGTCTATAATGATAAAATTTTAACATTTAATCTTTTGACTCTAAATGACTGTTGGATGTGAATTATGACTTTGTCAACTAAAATAAGTGTGTTTAAAGTCATTTCTGTGCCTCAAAGAGGTCAAAATTGAAGCTTTTGAGTAATCAAAACTCTGTAAAAATGGCAATTTTGGTCACTGTGAGGGTTTAAAAAGTGGTTATTCAACATGAGGCACGATCCAATTGACATTTTGAATCATTTTTGGTACAGTCCAAAAAATCAATTTTCGGATGAAAAACGATGACTCCGGACATATCGAATTATCCAAAATGGTCAATATGGATGAAATTTTAATATTTAATCTTTTGACTGTAAATGACTGTTGGATGTGAATTATGACTTTGTCAACTAAAATAAGTGTGTTTAAAGTAATTTCTGTGCCTGAAACGGGTCAAAATTGAAGCTTTTGGGTAAGCAAAACTCTGTAAAAATGGCAATTTTGGTCACTCTGAGGGTTTAAAAAGTGGTTATTCAACATGAGGCACCATCCAATTGATATTTTGAATCATTTTTGGTACAGTCCAAAAAATCAATTTTCGGATGAAAAACGATGACTCCGGACATGTCGAACGATCCCAAAATGGTCAATATGGATGAAATATTAACATTTAATCTTTTGACTGTAAATGACTGTTGGATGTGAATTATGACTTTGTCAACTAAAATAAGTGTGTTTAAAGTCATTTCTGTGCCTCAAAGGGGTCAAAATTGAAGCTTTTGAGTAATCAAAACTCTGTAAAAATGGCAATTTTGGTCACTGTGAGGGTTTAAAAAGTGGTTATTCAACATGAGGCACGATCCAATTGACATTTTGAATAATTTTTGGTACAGCCCAAAAAATCAATTTTCGGATGAAAAACGATGACTCCGGATCTGTTGAACGTTTCCAGAATGGTCTATAATGATGAAATTTTAACATTTAATCTTTTGACTCTAAATGACTGTTCGATGTGAATTATGACTTTGTCAACTAAAATAAGTGTGTTTAAAGTCATTTCTGTGCCTGAAATGGGTCAAAATTGAAGATTTTGAGTAAGCAAAACTCTGTAAAATTGGCAATTTTGGACACTGTGAGGGTTTAAAAAGTGGTTATTTAACATGAGGCACGATCCAATTGACATTTTGAATCATTTTTGGTACAGTCCAAAAAATCAATTTTCGGATGAAAAACGATGACTCCGGACATGTCGAACGATCCCAAAATGGTCAATATGGATGAAATTTTAACATTTAATCTTTTGACTGTAAATGACTGTTGGATGTGAATTATGACTTTGTCAACTAAAATAAGTGTGTTTAAAGTCATTTCTGTGCCTGAAACGGGTCAAAATTGAAGCTTTTGGGTTAGCAAAACTCTGTAAAAATGGCAATTTTGGTCACTCTGAGGGTTTAAAAAGTGGTTATTCAACATGAGGCACCATCCAATTGACATTTTGAATCATTTTTGGTACAGTCCAAAAAAATCAATTTTCGGATGAAAAACGATGATTCAGGACATGTCGAACGATCCCAAAATGGTCAATATGGATGAAATTTTAACATTAAATCTTTTGACTGTAAATGACTGTTGGATGTGAATTATGACTTTGTCAACTAAAATAAGCGTGTTTAAAGTCATTTCTGTGCCTGAAACGGGTGAAAATTGAAGCTTTTGGGTAAGCAAAACTCTGTAAAATTGGCAATTTTGGACACTGTGAGGGTTTAAAAAGTGGTTATTTAACATGAGGCACGATCCAATTGACATTTTGAATCATTTTTGGTACAGTCCAAAAAATCAATTTTCGGATGAAAAACGATGACTCCGGACATGTCGAACGATCCCAAAATGGTCAATATGGATGAAATTTTAACATTTAATCTTTTGACTGTAAATGACTGTTGGATGTGAATTATGACTTTGTCAACTAAAATAAGTGCGTTTAAAGTCATTTCTGTGCCTGAAACGGGTCAAAATTGAAGCTTTTGGGTTAGCAAAACTCTGTAAAAATGGCAATTTTGGTCACTCTGAGGGTTTAAAAAGTGGTTATTCAACATGAGGCACCATCCAATTGACATTTTGAATCATTTTTGGTACAGTCCAAAAAAATCAATTTTCGGATGAAAAACGATGATTCAGGACATGTCGAACGATCCCAAAATGGTCAATATGGATGAAATTTTAACATTAAATCTTTTGACTGTAAATGACTGTTGGATGTGAATTATGACTTTGTCAACTAAAATAAGCGTGTTTAAAGTCATTTCTGTGCCTGAAACGGGTGAAAATTGAAGCTTTTGGGTAAGCAAAACTCTGTAAAATTGGCAATTTTGGACACTGTGAGGGTTTAAAAAGTGGTTATTTAACATGAGGCACGATCCAATTGACATTTTGAATCATTTTTGGTACAGTCCAAAAAATCAATTTTCGGATGAAAAACGATGACTCCGGACATGTCGAACGATCCCAAAATGGTCAATATGGATGAAATTTTAACATTTAATCTTTTGACTGTAAATGACTGTTGGATGTGAATTATGACTTTGTCAACTAAAATAAGTGTGTTTAAAGTCATTTCTGTGCCTGAAACGGGTCAAAATTGAAGCTTTTGGGTTAGCAAAACTCTGTAAAAATGGCAATTTTGGTCACTCTGAGGGTTTAAAAAGTGGTTATTCAACATGAGGCACCATCCAATTGACATTTTGAATCATTTTTGGTACAGTCCAAAAAAATCAATTTTCGGATGAAAAACGATGATTCAGGACATGTCGAACGATCCCAAAATGGTCAATATGGATGAAATTTTAACATTAAATCTTTTGACTGTAAATGACTGTTGGATGTGAATTATGACTTTGTCAACTAAAATAAGCGTGTTTAAAGTCATTTCTGTGCCTGAAACGGGTGAAAATTGAAGCTTTTGGGTAAGCAAAACTCTGTAAAAATGGCAATTTTGGTCATTTTGAGGGTTTAAAAAGTGGTTATTCAACATGAGGCACCATCCAATTGACATTTTGAATCATTTTTGGTACAGTCCAAAAAATCAATTTTTGGATGAAAAACGATGACTCCGGACATGTCGAACGATCCCAAAATGGTCAATATGGATGACATTTTAACATTTAATCTTTTGACTGTAAATGACTGTTGGATGTGAATTATGACTTTGTCAACTAAAATAAGTGTGTTTAAAGTCATTTCTGTGCCTGATACGGGTCAAAATTGAAGCTTTTGGGTAAGCAAAACTCTGTAAAAATGGCAATTTTGGTCACTCTGAGGGTTTAAAAAGTGGTTATTCAACATGAGGCACCATCCAATTGACATTTTGAATCATTTTTGGTACAGTCCAAAAAATCAATTTTCGGATGAAAAACGATGACTCCGGACATGTCGAACGATCCCAAAATGGTCAATATGGATGAAGTTTTAACATTTAATCTTTTGACTGTAAATGACTGTTGTATGTGAATTATGACTTTGTCAACTAAAATAAGTGTGTTTAAAGTCATTTCTGTGCCTGAAACGGGTCAAAATTGAAGCTTTTGGGTTAGCAAAACTCTGTCAAAATGGCAATTTTGGTCACTCTGAGGGTTTAAAAAGTAGTTATTCAACATGAGGCACCATCCAATTGACATTTTGAATCATTTTTGGTACAGTCCAAAAAATCAATTTTTGGATGAAAAACGATGACTCCGGACCTGTCGAACGTTCCCAAAATGGTCTATAATGATAAAATTTTAACATTTAATCTTTTGACTCTAAATGACTGTTGGATGTGAATTATGACTTTGTCAACTAAAATAAGTGTGTTTAAAGTCATTTCTGTGCCTCAAAGAGGTCAAAATTGAAGCTTTTGAGTAATCAAAACTCTGTAAAAATGGCAATTTTGGTCACTGTGAGGGTTTAAAAAGTGGTTATTCAACATGAGGCACGATCCAATTGACATTTTGAATCATTTTTGGTACAGTCCAAAAAAATCAATTTTCGGATGAAAAACGATGACTCCGGACATATCGAATTATCCAAAATGGTCAATATGGATGAAATTTTAATATTTAATCTTTTGACTGTAAATGACTGTTGGATGTGAATTATGACTTTGTCAACTAAAATAAGTGTGTTTAAAGTAATTTCTGTGCCTGAAACGGGTCAAAATTGAAGCTTTTGGGTAAGCAAAACTCTGTAAAAATGGCAATTTTGGTCACTCTGAGGGTTTAAAAAGTGGTTATTCAACATGAGGCACCATCCAATTGATATTTTGAATCATTTTTGGTACAGTCCAAAAAATCAATTTTCGGATGAAAATTGATGACTCCGGACATGTCGAACGATCCCAAAATGGTCAATATGGATGAAATATTAACATTTAATCTTTTGACTGTAAATGACTGTTGGATGTGAATTATGACTTTGTCAACTAAAATAAGTGTGTTTAAAGTCATTTCTGTGCCTGAAACGGGTCAAAATTGAAGCTTTTGGGTTAGCAAAACTCTGTAAAAATGGCAATTTTGGTCACTCTGAGGGTTTAAAAAGTGGTTATTCAACATGAGGCACCATCCAATTGACATTTTGAATCATTTTTGGTACAGCCCAAAAAATCAATTTTCGGATGAAAAACGATGACTCCGGATCTGTTGAACGTTTCCAGAATGGTCTATAATGATGAAATTTTAACATTTAATCTTTTGACTCTAAATGACTGTTCGATGTGAATTATGACTTTGTCAACTAAAATAAGTGTGTTTAAAGTCATTTCTGTGCCTGAAATGGGTCAAAATTTAAGATTTTGAGTAAGCAAAACTCTGTAAAATTGGCAATTTTGGACACTGTGAGGGTTTAAAAAGTGGTTATTTAACATGAGGCACGATCCAATTGACATTTTGAATCATTTTTGGTACAGTCCAAAAAATCAATTTTCGGATGAAAAACGATGACTCCGGACATGTCGAACGATCCCAAAATGGTCAATATGGATGAAATTTTAACATTTAATCTTTTGACTGTAAATGACTGTTGGATGTGAATTATGACTTTGTCAACTAAAATAAGTGTGTTTAAAGTCATTTCTGTGCCTGAAACGGGTCAAAATTGAAGCTTTTGGGTTAGCAAAACTCTGTAAAAATGGCAATTTTGGTCACTCTGAGGGTTTAAAAAGTGGTTATTCAACATGAGGCACCATCCAATTGACATTTTGAATCATTTTTGGTACAGTCCAAAAAAATCAATTTTCGGATGAAAAACGATGATTCAGGACATGTCGAACGATCCCAAAATGGTCAATATGGATGAAATTTTAACATTAAATCTTTTGACTGTAAATGACTGTTGGATGTGAATTATGACTTTGTCAACTAAAATAAGCGTGTTTAAAGTCATTTCTGTGCCTGAAACGGGTGAAAATTGAAGCTTTTGGGTAAGCAAAACTCTGTAAAAATGGCAATTTTGGTCATTTTGAGGGTTTAAAAAGTGGTTATTCAACATGAGGCACCATCCAATTGACATTTTGAATCATTTTTGGTACAGTCCAAAAAATCAATTTTTGGATGAAAAACGATGACTCCGGACATGTCGAACGATCCCAAAATGGTCAATAATGATGAAATTTTAACATTTAATTTTTTGACTCTAAATGACTGTTGGATGTGAATTATGACTTTGTCAACTAAAATAAGTGTGTTTAAAGTCATTTCTGTGCCTCAAAGGGGTCAAAATTGAAGCTTTTGAGTAAGCAAAACTCTGTAAAAATGGCAATTTTGGTCACTGTGAGGGTTTAAAAAGTGGTTATTCAACATGAGGCACGATCCAATTGACATTTTGAATCATTTTTGGTACAGTCCAAAAAATCAATTTTCGGATGAAAAACGATGACTCCGGACATATCGAATTATCCAAAATGGTCAATATGGATGAAATTTTAATATTTAATCTTTTGACTGTAAATGACTGTTGGATGTGAATTATGACTTTGTCAACTAAAATAAGTGTGTTTAAAGTAATTTCTGTGCCTGAAACGGGTCAAAATTGAAGCTTTTGGGTAAGCAAAACTCTGTAAAAATGGCAATTTTGGTCACTCTGAGGGTTTAAAAAGTGGTTATTCAACATGAGGCACCATCCAATTGACATTTTGAATCATTTTTGGTACAGTCCAAAAAATCAATTTTCGGATGAAAAACGATGACTCCGGACATGTCGAACGATCCCAAAATGGTCAATATGGATGAAATATTAACATTTAATCTTTTGACTGTAAATGACTGTTGGATGTGAATTATGACTTTGTCAACTAAAATAAGTGTGTTTAAAGTCATTTCTGTGCCTCAAAGGGGTCAAAATTGAAGCTTTTGAGTAATCAAAACTCTGTAAAAATGGCAATTTTGGTCACTGTGAGGGTTTAAAAAGTGGTTATTCAACATGAGGCACGATCCAATTGACATTTTGAATCATTTTTGGTACAGCCCAAAAAATCAATTTTCGGATGAAAAACGATGACTCCGGATCTGTTGAACGTTTCCAGAATGGTCTATAATGATGAAATTTTAACATTTAATCTTTTGACTCTAAATGACTGTTCGATGTGAATTATGACTTTGTCAACTAAAATAAGTGTGTTTAAAGTCATTTCTGTGCCTGAAATGGGTCAAAATTGAAGATTTTGAGTAAGCAAAACTCTGTAAAATTGGCAATTTTGGACACTGTGAGGGTTTAAAAAGTGGTTATTTAACATGAGGCACGATCCAATTGACATTTTGAATCATTTTTGGTACAGTCCAAAAAATCAATTTTCGGATGAAAAACGATGACTCCGGACATGTCGAACGATCCCAAAATGGTCAATATGGATGAAATTTTAACATTTAATCTTTTGACTGTAAATGACTGTTGGATGTGAATTATGACTTTGTCAACTAAAATAAGTGTGTTTAAAGTCATTTCTGTGCCTGAAACGGGTCAAAATTGAAGCTTTTGGGTTAGCAAAACTCTGTAAAAATGGCAATTTTGGTCACTCTGAGGGTTTAAAAAGTGGTTATTCAACATGAGGCACCATCCAATTGACATTTTGAATCATTTTTGGTACAGTCCAAAAAAATCAATTTTCGGATGAAAAACGATGATTCAGGACATGTCGAACGATCCCAAAATGGTCAATATGGATGAAATTTTAACATTAAATCTTTTGACTGTAAATGACTGTTGGATGTGAATTATGACTTTGTCAACTAAAATAAGCGTGTTTAAAGTCATTTCTGTGCCTGAAACGGGTGAAAATTGAAGCTTTTGGGTAAGCAAAACTCTGTAAAAATGGCAATTTTGGTCATTTTGAGGGTTTAAAAAGTGGTTATTCAACATGAGGCACCATCCAATTGACATTTTGAATCATTTTTGGTACAGTCCAAAAAATCAATTTTTGGATGAAAAACGATGACTCCGGACATGTCGAACGTTCCCAGAATGGTCTATAATGATGAAATTTTAACATTTAATCTTTTGACTCTAAATGACTGTTCGATGTGAATTATGACTTTGTCAACTAAAATAAGTGTGTTTAAAGTCATTTCTGTGCCTGAAATGGGTCAAAATTGAAGATTTTGAGTAAGCAAAACTCTGTAAAATTGGCAATTTTGGACACTGTGAGGGTTTAAAAAGTGGTTATTCAACATGAGGCACGATCCAATTGACATTTTGAATCATTTTTGGTACAGTCCAAAAAATCAATTTTCGGATGAAAAACGATGACTCCGGACCTGTCGAACGTTCCCAAAATGGTCTATAATGATGAAATTTTAATATTTAATCTTTTGACTCTAAATGACTGTTGGATGTGAATTATGACTTTGTCAACTAAAATAAGTGTGTTTAAAGTCATTTCTGTGCCTCAAAGGGGTCAAAATTGAAGCTTTTGAGTAAGCAAAACTCTGTAAAAATGGCAATTTTGGTCACTCTGAGGGTTTAAAAAGTGGTTATTCAACATGAGGCACGATCCAATCGACATTTTGAATCATTTTTGGTACGGTCCAAAAAATCAATTTTCGGATGAAAAACGATGACTCCGGACATGTCGAACGATCCCAAAATGGTCAATATGGATGAAGTTTTAACATTTAATCTTTTGACTGTAAATGACTGTTGGATGTGAATTATGACTTTGTCAACTAAAATAAGTGTGTTTAAAGTCATTTCTGTGCCTGAAACGGGTCAAAATTGAAGCTTTTGGGTTAGCAAAACTCTGTCAAAATGGCAATTTTGGTCACTCTGAGGGTTTAAAAAGTAGTTATTCAACATGAGGCACCATCCAATTGACATTTTGAATCATTTTTGGTACAGTCCAAAAAATCAATTTTTGGATGAAAAACGATGACTCCGGACCTGTCGAACGTTCCCAAAATGGTCTATAATGATAAAATTTTAACATTTAATCTTTTGACTCTAAATGACTGTTGGATGTGAATTATGACTTTGTCAACTAAAATAAGTGTGTTTAAAGTCATTTCTGTGCCTCAAAGAGGTCAAAATTGAAGCTTTTGAGTAATCAAAACTCTGTAAAAATGGCAATTTTGGTCACTGTGAGGGTTTAAAAAGTGGTTATTCAACATGAGGCACGATCCAATTGACATTTTGAATCATTTTTGGTACAGTCCAAAAAATCAATTTTCGGATGAAAAACGATGACTCCGGACATATCGAATTATCCAAAATGGTCAATATGGATGAAATTTTAATATTTAATCTTTTGACTGTAAATGACTGTTGGATGTGAATTATGACTTTGTCAACTAAAATAAGTGTGTTTAAAGTAATTTCTGTGCCTGAAACGGGTCAAAATTGAAGCTTTTGGGTAAGCAAAACTCTGTAAAAATGGCAATTTTGGTCACTCTGAGGGTTTAAAAAGTGGTTATTCAACATGAGGCACCATCCAATTGATATTTTGAATCATTTTTGGTACAGTCCAAAAAATCAATTTTCGGATGAAAAACGATGACTCCGGACATGTCGAACGATCCCAAAATGGTCAATATGGATGAAATATTAACATTTAATCTTTTGACTGTAAATGACTGTTGGATGTGAATTATGACTTTGTCAACTAAAATAAGTGTGTTTAAAGTCATTTCTGTGCCTCAAAGGGGTCAAAATTGAAGCTTTTGAGTAATCAAAACTCTGTAAAAATGGCAATTTTGGTCACTGTGAGGGTTTAAAAAGTGGTTATTCAACATGAGGCACGATCCAATTGACATTTTGAATAATTTTTGGTACAGCCCAAAAAATCAATTTTCGGATGAAAAACGATGACTCCGGATCTGTTGAACGTTTCCAGAATGGTCTATAATGATGAAATTTTAACATTTAATCTTTTGACTCTAAATGACTGTTCGATGTGAATTATGACTTTGTCAACTAAAATAAGTGTGTTTAAAGTCATTTCTGTGCCTGAAATGGGTCAAAATTGAAGATTTTGAGTAAGCAAAACTCTGTAAAATTGGCAATTTTGGACACTGTGAGGGTTTAAAAAGTGGTTATTTAACATGAGGCACGATCCAATTGACATTTTGAATCATTTTTGGTACAGTCCAAAAAATCAATTTTCGGATGAAAAACGATGACTCCGGACATGTCGAACGATCCCAAAATGGTCAATATGGATGAAATTTTAACATTTAATCTTTTGACTGTAAATGACTGTTGGATGTGAATTATGACTTTGTCAACTAAAATAAGTGTGTTTAAAGTCATTTCTGTGCCTGAAACGGGTCAAAATTGAAGCTTTTGGGTTAGCAAAACTCTGTAAAAATGGCAATTTTGGTCACTCTGAGGGTTTAAAAAGTGGTTATTCAACATGAGGCACCATCCAATTGACATTTTGAATCATTTTTGGTACAGTCCAAAAAAATCAATTTTCGGATGAAAAACGATGATTCAGGACATGTCGAACGATCCCAAAATGGTCAATATGGATGAAATTTTAACATTAAATCTTTTGACTGTAAATGACTGTTGGATGTGAATTATGACTTTGTCAACTAAAATAAGCGTGTTTAAAGTCATTTCTGTGCCTGAAACGGGTGAAAATTGAAGCTTTTGGGTAAGCAAAACTCTGTAAAATTGGCAATTTTGGACACTGTGAGGGTTTAAAAAGTGGTTATTTAACATGAGGCACGATCCAATTGACATTTTGAATCATTTTTGGTACAGTCCAAAAAATCAATTTTCGGATGAAAAACGATGACTCCGGACATGTCGAACGATCCCAAAATGGTCAATATGGATGAAATTTTAACATTTAATCTTTTGACTGTAAATGACTGTTGGATGTGAATTATGACTTTGTCAACTAAAATAAGTGCGTTTAAAGTCATTTCTGTGCCTGAAACGGGTCAAAATTGAAGCTTTTGGGTTAGCAAAACTCTGTAAAAATGGCAATTTTGGTCACTCTGAGGGTTTAAAAAGTGGTTATTCAACATGAGGCACCATCCAATTGACATTTTGAATCATTTTTGGTACAGTCCAAAAAAATCAATTTTCGGATGAAAAACGATGATTCAGGACATGTCGAACGATCCCAAAATGGTCAATATGGATGAAATTTTAACATTAAATCTTTTGACTGTAAATGACTGTTGGATGTGAATTATGACTTTGTCAACTAAAATAAGCGTGTTTAAAGTCATTTCTGTGCCTGAAACGGGTGAAAATTGAAGCTTTTGGGTAAGCAAAACTCTGTAAAATTGGCAATTTTGGACACTGTGAGGGTTTAAAAAGTGGTTATTTAACATGAGGCACGATCCAATTGACATTTTGAATCATTTTTGGTACAGTCCAAAAAATCAATTTTCGGATGAAAAACGATGACTCCGGACATGTCGAACGATCCCAAAATGGTCAATATGGATGAAATTTTAACATTTAATCTTTTGACTGTAAATGACTGTTGGATGTGAATTATGACTTTGTCAACTAAAATAAGTGTGTTTAAAGTCATTTCTGTGCCTGAAACGGGTCAAAATTGAAGCTTTTGGGTTAGCAAAACTCTGTAAAAATGGCAATTTTGGTCACTCTGAGGGTTTAAAAAGTGGTTATTCAACATGAGGCACCATCCAATTGACATTTTGAATCATTTTTGGTACAGTCCAAAAAAATCAATTTTCGGATGAAAAACGATGATTCAGGACATGTCGAACGATCCCAAAATGGTCAATATGGATGAAATTTTAACATTAAATCTTTTGACTGTAAATGACTGTTGGATGTGAATTATGACTTTGTCAACTAAAATAAGCGTGTTTAAAGTCATTTCTGTGCCTGAAACGGGTGAAAATTGAAGCTTTTGGGTAAGCAAAACTCTGTAAAAATGGCAATTTTGGTCATTTTGAGGGTTTAAAAAGTGGTTATTCAACATGAGGCACCATCCAATTGACATTTTGAATCATTTTTGGTACAGTCCAAAAAATCAATTTTTGGATGAAAAACGATGACTCCGGACATGTCGAACGATCCCAAAATGGTCAATAATGATGAAATTTTAACATTTAATTTTTTGACTCTAAATGACTGTTGGATGTGAATTATGACTTTGTCAACTAAAATAAGTGTGTTTAAAGTCATTTCTGTGCCTCAAAGGGGTCAAAATTGAAGCTTTTGAGTAATCAAAACTCTGTAAAAATGGCAATTTTGGTCACTGTGAGGGTTTAAAAAGTGGTTATTCAACATGAGGCACGATCCAATTGACATTTTGAATCATTTTTGGTACAGCCCAAAAAATCAATTTTCGGATGAAAAACGATGACTTCGGATCTGTTGAACGTTTCCAGAATGGTCTATAATGATGAAATTTTAACATTTAATCTTTTGACTCTAAATGACTGTTTGATGTGAATTATGACTTTGTCAACTAAAATAAGTGTGTTTAAAGTCATTTCTGTGCCTGAAACGGGTCAAAATTGAAGCTTTTGGGTTAGCAAAACTCTGTAAAAATGGCAATTTTGGTCACTCTGAGGGTTTAAAAAGTGGTTATTCAACATGAGGCACCATCCAATTGACATTTTGAATCATTTTTGGTACAGTCCAAAAAAATCAATTTTCGGATGAAAAACGATGATTCAGGACATGTCGAACGATCCCAAAATGGTCAATATGGATGAAATTTTAACATTAAATCTTTTGACTGTAAATGACGGTTGGATGTGAATTATGACTTTGTCAACTAAAATAAGCGTGTTTAAAGTCATTTCTGTGCCTGAAACGGGTGAAAATTGAAGCTTTTGGGTAAGCAAAACTCTGTAAAAATGGCAATTTTGGTCATTTTGAGGGTTTAAAAAGTGGTTATTCAACATGAGGCACCATCCAATTGACATTTTGAATCATTTTTGGTACAGTCCAAAAAATCAATTTTTGGATGAAAAACGATGACTCCGGACATGTCGAACGTTCCCAGAATGGTCTATAATGATGAAATTTTAACATTTAATCTTTTGACTCTAAATGACTGTTCGATGTGAATTATGACTTTGTCAACTAAAATAAGTGTGTTTAAAGTCATTTCTGTGCCTGAAATGGGTCAAAATTGAAGATTTTGAGTAAGCAAAACTCTGTAAAATTGGCAATTTTGGACACTGTGAGGGTTTAAAAAGTGGTTATTCAACATGAGGCACGATCCAATTGACATTTTGAATCATTTTTGGTACAGTCCAAAAAATCAATTTTCGGATGAAAAACGATGACTCCGGACCTGTCGAACGTTCCCAAAATGGTCTATAATGATGAAATTTTAATATTTAATCTTTTGACTCTAAATGACTGTTGGATGTGAATTATGACTTTGTCAACTAAAATAAGTGTGTTTAAAGTCATTTCTGTGCCTCAAGGTCAAAATTGAAGCTTTTGAGTAAGCAAAACTCTGTAAAAATGGCAATTTTGGTCACTCTGAGGGTTTAAAAAGTGGTTATTCAACATGAGGCACGATCCAATTGACATTTTGAATCATTTTTGGTACAGTCCAAAAAATCAATTTTCGGATGAAAAACAATGACTCCGGACATGTCGAACGATCCCAAAATGGTCAATATGGATGAAATTTTAACATTTAATCTTTTGACTGTAAATGACTGTTGGATGTGAATTATGACTTTGTCAACTAAAATAAGTGTGTTTAAAGTCATTTCTGTGCCTCAAAGGGGTCAAAATTGAAGCTTTTGAGTAAGCAAAACTCTGTAAAAATGGCAATTTTGGTCACTCTGAGGGTTTAAAAAGTGGTTATTCAACATGAGGCACGATCCAATCGACATTTTGAATCATTTTTGGTACGGTCCAAAAAATCAATTTTCGGATGAAAAACGATGACTCCGGACATGTCGAACGATCCCAAAATGGTCAATATGGATGACATTTTAACATTTAATCTTTTGACTGTAAATGACTGTTGGATGTGAATTATGACTTTGTCAACTAAAATAAGTGTGTTTAAAGTCATTTCTGTGCCTGATACGGGTCAAAATTGAAGCTTTTGGGTAAGCAAAACTCTGTAAAAATGGCAATTTTGGTCACTCTGAGGGTTTAAAAAGTGGTTATTCAACATGAGGCACCATCCAATTGACATTTTGAATCATTTTTGGTACAGTCCAAAAAATCAATTTTCGGATGAAAAACGATGACTCCGGACATGTCGAACGATCCCAAAATGGTCAATATGGATGAAGTTTTAACATTTAATCTTTTGACTGTAAATGACTGTTGGATGTGAATTATGACTTTGTCAACTAAAATAAGTGTGTTTAAAGTCATTTCTGTGCCTGAAACGGGTCAAAATTGAAGCTTTTGGGTTAGCAAAACTCTGTCAAAATGGCAATTTTGGTCACTCTGAGGGTTTAAAAAGTAGTTATTCAACATGAGGCACCATCCAATTGACATTTTGAATCATTTTTGGTACAGTCCAAAAAATCAATTTTTGGATGAAAAACGATGACTCCGGACCTGTCGAACGTTCCCAAAATGGTCTATAATGATAAAATTTTAACATTTAATCTTTTGACTCTAAATGACTGTTGGATGTGAATTATGACTTTGTCAACTAAAATAAGTGTGTTTAAAGTCATTTCTGTGCCTCAAAGAGGTCAAAATTGAAGCTTTTGAGTAATCAAAACTCTGTAAAAATGGCAATTTTGGTCACTGTGAGGGTTTAAAAAGTGGTTATTCAACATGAGGCACGATCCAATTGACATTTTGAATCATTTTTGGTACAGTCCAAAAAATCAATTTTCGGATGAAAAACGATGACTCCGGACATATCGAATTATCCAAAATGGTCAATATGGATGAAATTTTAATATTTAATCTTTTGACTGTAAATGACTGTTGGATGTGAATTATGACTTTGTCAACTAAAATAAGTGTGTTTAAAGTAATTTCTGTGCCTGAAACGGGTCAAAATTGAAGCTTTTGGGTAAGCAAAACTCTGTAAAAATGGCAATTTTGGTCACTCTGAGGGTTTAAAAAGTGGTTATTTAACATGAGGCACCATCCAATTGATATTTTGAATCATTTTTGGTACAGTCCAAAAAATCAATTTTCGGATGAAAAACGATGACTCCGGACATGTCGAACGATCCCAAAATGGTCAATATGGATGAAATATTAACATTTAATCTTTTGACTGTAAATGACTGTTGGATGTGAATTATGACTTTGTCAACTAAAATAAGTGTGTTTAAAGTCATTTCTGTGCCTCAAAGGGGTCAAAATTGAAGCTTTTGAGTAATCAAAACTCTGTAAAAATGGCAATTTTGGTCACTGTGAGGGTTTAAAAAGTGGTTATTCAACATGAGGCACGATCCAATTGACATTTTGAATAATTTTTGGTACAGCCCAAAAAATCAATTTTCAGATGAAAAACGATGACTCCGGATCTGTTGAACGTTTCCAGAATGGTCTATAATGATGAAATTTTAACATTTAATCTTTTGACTCTAAATGACTGTTCGATGTGAATTATGACTTTGTCAACTAAAATAAGTGTGTTTAAAGTCATTTCTGTGCCTGAAATGGGTCAAAATTGAAGATTTTGAGTAAGCAAAACTCTGTAAAATTGGCAATTTTGGACACTGTGAGGGTTTAAAAAGTGGTTATTTAACATGAGGCACGATCCAATTGACATTTTGAATCATTTTTGGTACAGTCCAAAAAATCAATTTTCGGATGAAAAACGATGACTCCGGACATGTCGAACGATCCCAAAATGGTCAATATGGATGAAATTTTAACATTTAATCTTTTGACTGTAAATGACTGTTGGATGTGAATTATGACTTTGTCAACTAAAATAAGTGTGTTTAAAGTCATTTCTGTGCCTGAAACGGGTCAAAATTGAAGCTTTTGGGTTAGCAAAACTCTGTAAAAATGGCAATTTTGGTCACTCTGAGGGTTTAAAAAGTGGTTATTCAACATGAGGCACCATCCAATTGACATTTTGAATCATTTTTGGTACAGTCCAAAAAAATCAATTTTCGGATGAAAAACGATGATTCAGGACATGTCGAACGATCCCAAAATGGTCAATATGGATGAAATTTTAACATTAAATCTTTTGACTGTAAATGACTGTTGGATGTGAATTATGACTTTGTCAACTAAAATAAGTGTGTTTAAAGTCATTTCTGTGCCTGAAACGGGTCAAAATTGAAGCTTTTGGGTTAGCAAAACTCTGTAAAAATGGCAATTTTGGTCACTCTGAGGGTTTAAAAAGTGGTTATTCAACATGAGGCACCATCCAATTGATATTTTGAATCATTTTTGGTACAGTCCAAAAAATCAATTTTCGGATGAAAAACGATGACTCCGGACATGTCGAACGATCCCAAAATGGTCAATATGGATGAAATTTTAACATTTAATCTTTTGACTGTAAATGACTGTTGGATGTGAATTATGACTTTGTCAACTAAAATAAGTGTGTTTAAAGTCATTTCTGTGCCTCAAAGGGGTCAAAATTGAAGCTTTTGAGTAAGCAAAACTCTGTAAAAATGGCAATTTTGGTCACTCTGAGGGTTTAAAAAGTGGTTATTCAACATGAGGCACGATCCAATCGACATTTTGAATCATTTTTGGTACGGTCCAAAAAATCAATTTTCGGATGAAAAACGATGACTCCGGACATGTCGAACGATCCCAAAATGGTCAATATGGATGACATTTTAACATGTAATCTTTTGACTGTAAATGACTGTTGGATGTGAATTATGACTTTGTCAACTAAAATAAGTGTGTTTAAAGTCATTTCTGTGCCTGATACGGGTCAAAATTGAAGCTTTTGGGTAAGCAAAACTCTGTAAAAATGGCAATTTTGGTCACTCTGAGGGTTTAAAAAGTGGTTATTCAACATGAGGCACCATCCAATTGACATTTTGAATCATTTTTGGTACAGTCCAAAAAATCAATTTTCGGATGAAAAACGATGACTCCTGACATGTCGAACGATCCCAAAATGGTCAATATGGATGAAGTTTTAACATTTAATCTTTTGACTGTAAATGACTGTTGGATGTGAATTATGACTTTGTCAACTAAAATAAGTGTGTTTAAAGTCATTTCTGTGCCTGAAACGGGTCAAAATTGAAGCTTTTGGGTTAGCAAAACTCTGTCAAAATGGCAATTTTGGTCACTCTGAGGGTTTAAAAAGTGGTTATTCAACATGAGGCACGATCCAATCGACATTTTGAATCATTTTTGGTACGGTCCAAAAAATCAATTTTCGGATGAAAAACGATGACTCCGGACATGTCGAACGATCCCAAAATGGTCAATATGGATGAAGTTTTAACATTTAATCTTTTGACTGTAAATGACTGTTGGATGTGAATTATGACTTTGTCAACTAAAATAAGTGTGTTTAAAGTCATTTCTGTGCCTGAAACGGGTCAAAATTGAAGCTTTTGAGTAATCAAAACTCTGTAAAAATGGCAATTTTGGTCACTGTGAGGGTTTAAAAAGTGGTTATTCAACATGAGGCACGATCCAATTGACATTTTGAATAATTTTTGGTACAGCCCAAAAAATCAATTTTCGGATGAAAAACGATGACTCCGGATCTGTTGAACGTTTCCAGAATGGTCTATAATGATGAAATTTTAACATTTAATCTTTTGACTCTAAATGACTGTTCGATGTGAATTATGACTTTGTCAACTAAAATAAGTGTGTTTAAAGTCATTTCTGTGCCTGAAATGGGTCAAAATTGAAGATTTTGAGTAAGCAAAACTCTGTAAAATTGGCAATTTTGGACACTGTGAGGGTTTAAAAAGTGGTTATTTAACATGAGGCACGATCCAATTGACATTTTGAATCATTTTTGGTACAGTCCAAAAAATCAATTTTCGGATGAAAAACGATGACTCCGGACATGTCGAACGATCCCAAAATGGTCAATATGGATGAAATTTTAACATTTAATCTTTTGACTGTAAATGACTGTTGGATGTGAATTATGACTTTGTCAACTAAAATAAGTGTGTTTAAAGTCATTTCTGTGCCTGAAACGGGTCAAAATTGAAGCTTTTGGGTTAGCAAAACTCTGTAAAAATGGCAATTTTGGTCACTCTGAGGGTTTAAAAAGTGGTTATTCAACATGAGGCACCATCCAATTGACATTTTGAATCATTTTTGGTACAGTCCAAAAAAATCAATTTTCGGATGAAAAACGATGATTCAGGACATGTCGAACGATCCCAAAATGGTCAATATGGATGAAATTTTAACATTAAATATTTTGACTGTAAATGACTGTTGGATGTGAATTATGACTTTGTCAACTAAAATAAGCGTGTTTAAAGTCATTTCTGTGCCTGAAACGGGTGAAAATTGAAGCTTTTGGGTAAGCAAAACTCTGTAAAAATGGCAATTTTGGTCATTTTGAGGGTTTAAAAAGTGGTTATTCAACATGAGGCACCATCCAATTGACATTTTGAATCATTTTTGGTACAGTCCAAAAAATCAATTTTTGGATGAAAAACGATGACTCCGGACATGTCGAACGATCCCAAAATGGTCAATAATGATGAAATTTTAACATTTAATTTTTTGACTCTAAATGACTGTTGGATGTGAATTATGACTTTGTCAACTAAAATAAGTGTGTTTAAAGTCATTTCTGTGCCTCAAAGGGGTCAAAATTGAAGCTTTTGAGTAAGCAAAACTCTGTAAAAATGGCAATTTTGGTCACTGTGAGGGTTTAAAAAGTGGTTATTCAACATGAGGCACGATCCAATTGACATTTTGAATCATTTTTGGTACAGTCCAAAAAATCAATTTTCGGATGAAAAACGATGACTCCGGACATATCGAATTATCCAAAATGGTCAATATGGATGAAATTTTAATATTTAATCTTTTGACTGTAAATGACTGTTGGATGTGAATTATGACTTTGTCAACTAAAATAAGTGTGTTTAAAGTAATTTCTGTGCCTGAAACGGGTCAAAATTGAAGCTTTTGGGTAAGCAAAACTCTGTAAAAATGGCAATTTTGGTCACTCTGAGGGTTTAAAAAGTGGTTATTCAACATAAGGCACCATCCAATTGACATTTTGAATCATTTTTGGTACAGTCCAAAAAATCAATTTTCGGATGAAAAACGATGACTCCGGACATGTCGAACGATCCCAAAATGGTCAATATGGATGAAATATTAACATTTAATCTTTTGACTGTAAATGACTGTTGGATGTGAATTATGACTTTGTCAACTAAAATAAGTGTGTTTAAAGTCATTTCTGTGCCTCAAAGGGGTCAAAATTGAAGCTTTTGAGTAATCAAAACTCTGTAAAAATGGCAATTTTGGTCACTGTGAGGGTTTAAAAAGTGGTTATTCAACATGAGGCACGATCCAATTGACATTTTGAATCATTTTTGGTACAGCCCAAAAAATCAATTTTCGGATGAAAAACGATGACTCCGGATCTGTTGAACGTTTCCAGAATGGTCTATAATGATGAAATTTTAACATTTAATCTTTTGACTCTAAATGACTGTTCGATGTGAATTATGACTTTGTCAACTAAAATAAGTGTGTTTAAAGTCATTTCTGTGCCTGAAATGGGTCAAAATTGAAGATTTTGAGTAAGCAAAACTCTGTAAAATTGGCAATTTTGGACACTGTGAGGGTTTAAAAAGTGGTTATTTAACATGAGGCACGATCCAATTGACATTTTGAATCATTTTTGGTACAGTCCAAAAAATCAATTTTCGGATGAAAAACGATGACTCCGGACATGTCGAACGATCCCAAAATGGTCAATATGGATGAAATTTTAACATTTAATCTTTTGACTGTAAATGACTGTTGGATGTGAATTATGACTTTGTCAACTAAAATAAGTGTGTTTAAAGTCATTTCTGTGCCTGAAACGGGTCAAAATTGAAGCTTTTGGGTTAGCAAAACTCTGTAAAAATGGCAATTTTGGTCACTCTGAGGGTTTAAAAAGTGGTTATTCAACATGAGGCACCATCCAATTGACATTTTGAATCATTTTTGGTACAGTCCAAAAAAATCAATTTTCGGATGAAAAACGATGATTCAGGACATGTCGAACGATCCCAAAATGGTCAATATGGATGAAATTTTAACATTAAATCTTTTGACTGTAAATGACTGTTGGATGTGAATTATGACTTTGTCAACTAAAATAAGCGTGTTGAAAGTCATTTCTGTGCCTGAAACGGGTGAAAATTGAAGCTTTTGGGTAAGCAAAACTCTGTAAAAATGGCAATTTTGGTCATTTTGAGGGTTTAAAAAGTGGTTATTCAACATGAGGCACCATCCAATTGACATTTTGAATCATTTTTGGTACAGTCCAAAAAATCAATTTTTGGATGAAAAACGATGACTCCGGACATGTCGTACGTTCCCAGAATGGTCTATAATGATGAAATTTTAACATTTAATCTTTTGACTCTAAATGACTGTTCGATGTGAATTATGACTTTGTCAACTAAAATAAGTGTGTTTAAAGTCATTTCTGTGCCTGAAATGGGTCAAAATTGAAGATTTTGAGTAAGCAAAACTCTGTAAAATTGGCAATTTTGGACACTGTGAGGGTTTAAAAAGTGGTTATTCAACATGAGGCACGATCCAATTGACATTTTGAATCATTTTTGGTACAGTCCAAAAAATCAATTTTCGGATGAAAAACGATGACTCCGGACCTGTCGAACGTTCCCAAAATGGTCTATAATGATGAAATTTTAATATTTAATCTTTTGACTCTAAATGACTGTTGGATGTGAATTATGACTTTGTCAACTAAAATAAGTGTGTTTAAAGTCATTTCTGTGCCTCAAGGTCAAAATTGAAGCTTTTGAGTAAGCAAAACTCTGTAAAAATGGCAATTTTGGTCACTCTGAGGGTTTAAAAAGTGGTTATTCAACATGAGGCACGATCCAATTGACATTTTGAATCATTTTTGGTACAGTCCAAAAAATCAATTTTCGGATGAAAAACAATGACTCCGGACATGTCGAACGATCCCAAAATGGTCAATATGAATGAAATTTTAACATTTAATCTTTTGACTGTAAATGACTGTTGGATGTGAATTATGACTTTGTCAACTAAAATAAGTGTGTTTAAAGTCATTTCTGTGCCTGAAACGGGTCAAAATTGAAGCTTTTGGGTAAGCAAAACTCTGTAAAAATGGCAATTTTGGTCACTCTGAGGGTTTAAAAAGTGGTTATTCAACATGAGGCACCATCCAATTGACATTTTGAATCATTTTTGGTACAGTCCAAAAAATCAATTTTCGGATGAAAAACGATGACTCCGGACATGTCGAACGATCCCAAAATGGTCAATATGGATGAAATTTTAACATTTAATCTTTTGACTGTAAATGACTGTTGGATGTGAATTATGACTTTGTCAACTAAAATAAGTGTGTTTAAAGTCATTTCTGTGCCTGAAACGGGTCAAAATTGAAGCTTTTGGGTTAGCAAAACTCTGTAAAAATGGCAATTTTGGTCACTCTGAGGGTCTAAAAAGTAGTTATTCAACATGAGGCACCATCCAATTGATATTTTGAATCATTTTTGGTACAGTCCAAAAAATCAATTTTCGGATGAAAAACGATGACTCCGGACCTGTCGAACGTTCCCAAAATGGTCTATAATGATGAAATTTTAACATTTAATCTTTTGACTCTAAATGACTGTTGGATGTGAATTATGACTTTGTCAACTAAAATAAGTGTGTTTAAAGTCATTTCTGTGCCTCAAAGGGGTCAAAATTGAAGCTTTTGAGTAGGCAAAACTCTGTAAAAATGGCAATTTTGGCCACTCTGAGGGTTTAAAAAGTGGTTATTCAACATGAGGCACGATCCAATTGACATTTTGAATCATTTTTGGTACGGTCCAAAAAATCAATTTTCGGATGAAAAACGATGACTCCGGACATGTCGAACGATCCCAAAATGGTCAATATGGATGACATTTTAACATTTAATCTTTTGACTGTAAATGACTGTTGGATGTGAATTATGACTTTGTCAACTAAAATAAGTGTGTTTAAAGTCATTTCTGTGCCTGATACGGGTCAAAATTGAAGCTTTTGGGTAAGCAAAACTCTGTAAAAATGGCAATTTTGGTCACTCTGAGGGTTTAAAAAGTGGTTATTCAACATGAGGCACCATCCAATTGACATTTTGAATCATTTTTGGTACAGTCCAAAAAATCAATTTTCGGATGAAAAACGATGACTCCGGACATGTCGAACGATCCCAAAATGGTCAATATGGATGAAGTTTTAACATTTAATCTTTTGACTGTAAATGACTGTTGGATGTGAATTATGACTTTGTCAACTAAAATAAGTGTGTTTAAAGTCATTTCTGTGCCTGAAACGGGTCAAAATTGAAGCTTTTGGGTTAGCAAAACTCTGTCAAAATGGCAATTTTGGTCACTCTGAGGGTTTAAAAAGTAGTTATTCAACATGAGGCACCATCCAATTGACATTTTGAATCATTTTTGGTACAGTCCAAAAAATCAATTTTTGGATGAAAAACGGTGACTCCGGACCTGTCGAACGTTCCCAAAATGGTCTATAATGATAAAATTTTAACATTTAATCTTTTGACTCTAAATGACTGTTGGATGTGAATTATGACTTTGTCAACTAAAATAACTGTGTTTAAAGTCATTTCTGTGCCTCAAAGAGGTCAAAATTGAAGCTTTTGAGTAATCAAAACTCTGTAAAAATGGCAATTTTGGTCACTGTGAGGGTTTAAAAAGTGGTTATTCAACATGAGGCACGATCCAATTGACATTTTGAATCATTTTTGGTACAGTCCAAAAAATCAATTTTCGGATGAAAAACGATGACTCCGGACATATCGAATTATCCAAAATGGTCAATATGGATGAAATTTTAATATTTAATCTTTTGACTGTAAATGACTGTTGGATGTGAATTATGACTTTGTCAACTAAAATAAGTGTGTTTAAAGTAACTTCTGTGCCTGAAACGGGTCAAAATTGAAGCTTTTGGGTAAGCAAAACTCTGTAAAAATGGCAATTTTGGTCACTGTGAGGGTTTAAAAAGTGGTTATTCAACATGAGGCACGATCCAATTGACATTTTGAATCATTTTTGGTACAGTCCAAAAAATCAATTTTCGGATGAAAAACGATGACTCCGGACATGTCGAACGATCCCAAAATGGTCAATATGGATGAAATATTAACATTTAATCTTTTGACTGTAAATGACTGTTGGATGTGAATTATGACTTTGTCAACTAAAATAAGTGTGTTTAAAGTCATTTCTGTGCCTCAAAGGGGTCAAAATTGAAGCTTTTGAGTAATCAAAACTCTGTAAAAATGGCAATTTTGGTCACTGTGAGGGTTTAAAAAGTGGTTATTCAACATGAGGCACGATCCAATTGACATTTTGAATCATTTTTGGTACAGTCCAAAAAATCAATTTTCGGATGAAAAACGATGACTCCGGATCTGTTGAACGTTTCCAGAATGGTCTATAATGATAAAATTTTAACATTTAATCTTTTGACTCTAAATGACTGTTGGATGTGAATTATGACTTTGTCAACTAAAATAACTGTGTTTAAAGTCATTTCTGTGCCTCAAAGAGGTCAAAATTGAAGCTTTTGAGTAATCAAAACTCTGTAAAAATGGCAATTTTGGTCACTCTGAGGGTTTAAAAAGTGGTTATTCAACATGAGGCACCATCCAATTGATATTTTGAATCATTTTTGGTACAGTCCAAAAAATCAATTTTCGGATGAAAAACGATGACTCCGGACATGTCGAACGATCCCAAAATGGTCAATATGGATGAAATATTAACATTTAATCTTTTGACTGTAAATGACTGTTGGATGTGAATTATGACTTTGTCAACTAAAATAAGTGTGTTTAAAGTCATTTCTGTGCCTCAAAGGGGTCAAAATTGAAGCTTTTGAGTAATCAAAACTCTGTAAAAATGGCAATTTTGGTCACTGTGAGGGTTTAAAAAGTGGTTATTCAACATGAGGCACGATCCAATTGACATTTTGAATCATTTTTGGTACAGTCCAAAAAATCAATTTTCGGATGAAAAACGATGACTCCGGACATGTCGAACGATCCCAAAATGGTCAATATGGATGAAATATTAACATTTAATCTTTTGACTGTAAATGACTGTTGGATGTGAATTATGACTTTGTCAACTAAAATAAGTGTGTTTAAAGTCATTTCTGTGCCTCAAAGGGGTCAAAATTGAAGCTTTTGAGTAATCAAAACTCTGTAAAAATGGCAATTTTGGTCACTGTGAGGGTTTAAAAAGTGGTTATTCAACATGAGGCACGATCCAATTGACATTTTGAATCATTTTTGGTACAGCCCAAAAAATCAATTTTCGGATGAAAAACGATGACTCCGGATCTGTTGAACGTTTCCAGAATGGTCTATAATGATGAAATTTTAACATTTAATCTTTTGACTCTAAATGACTGTTCGATGTGAATTATGACTTTGTCAACTAAAATAAGTGTGTTTAAAGTCATTTCTGTGCCTGAAATGGGTCAAAATTGAAGATTTTGAGTAAGCAAAACTCTGTAAAATTGGCAATTTTGGACACTGTGAGGGTTTAAAAAGTGGTTATTTAACATGAGGCACGATCCAATTGACATTTTGAATCATTTTTTGGTACAGTCCAAAAAATCAATTTTCGGATGAAAAACGATGACTCCGGACATGTCGAACGATCCCAAAATGGTCAATATGGATGAAATTTTAACATTTAATCTTTTGACTGTAAATGACTGTTGGATGTGAATTATGACTTTGTCAACTAAAATAAGTGTGTTTAAAGTCATTTCTGTGCCTGAAACGGGTCAAAATTGAAGCTTTTGGGTTAGCAAAACTCTGTAAAAATGGCAATTTTGGTCACTCTGAGGGTTTAAAAAGTGGTTATTCAACATGAGGCACCATCCAATTGACATTTTGAATCCTTTTTGGTACAGTCCAAAAAAATCAATTTTCGGATGAAAAACGATGATTCAGGACATGTCGAACGATCCCAAAATGGTCAATATGGATGAAATTTTAACATTAAATCTTTTGACTGTAAATGACTGTTGGATGTGAATTATGACTTTGTCAACTAAAATAAGCGTGTTTAAAGTCATTTCTGTGCCTGAAACGGGTGAAAATTGAAGCTTTTGGGTAAGCAAAACTCTGTAAAAATGGCAATTTTGGTCATTTTGAGGGTTTAAAAAGTGGTTATTCAACATGAGGCACCATCCAATTGACATTTTGAATCATTTTTGGTACAGTCCAAAAAATCAATTTTTGGATGAAAAACGATGACTCCGGACATGTCGTACGTTCCCAGAATGGTCTATAATGATGAAATTTTAACATTTAATCTTTTGACTCTAAATGACTGTTCGATGTGAATTATGACTTTGTCAACTAAAATAAGTGTGTTTAAAGTCATTTCTGTGCCTGAAATGGGTCAAAATTGAAGATTTTGAGTAAGCAAAACTCTGTAAAATTGGCAATTTTGGACACTGTGAGGGTTTAAAAAGTGGTTATTCAACATGAGGCACGATCCAATTGACATTTTGAATCATTTTTGGTACAGTCCAAAAAATCAATTTTCGGATGAAAAACGATGACTCCTGACCTGTCGAACGTTCCCAAAATGGTCTATAATGATGAAATTTTAATATTTAATCTTTTGACTCTAAATGACTGTTGGATGTGAATTATGACTTTGTCAACTAAAATAAGTGTGTTTAAAGTCATTTCTGTGCCTCAAGGTCAAAATTGAAGCTTTTGAGTAAGCAAAACTCTGTAAAAATGGCAATTTTGGTCACTCGGAGGGTTTAAAAAGTGGTTATTCAACATGAGGCACGATCCAATTGACATTTTGAATCATTTTTGGTACAGTCCAAAAAATCAATTTTCGGATGAAAAACAATGACTCCGGACATGTCGAACGATCCCAAAATGGTCAATATGGATGAAATTTTAACATTTAATCTTTTGACTGTAAATGACTGTTGGATGTGAATTATGACTTTGTCAACTAAAATAAGTGTGTTTAAAGTCATTTCTGTGCCTGAAACGGGTCAAAATTGAAGCTTTTGGGTAAGCAAAACTCTGTAAAAATGGCAATTTTGGTCACTCTGAGGGTTTAAAAAGTGGTTATTCAACATGAGGCACCATCCAATTGACATTTTGAATCATTTTTGGTACAGTCCAAAAAATCAATTTTCGGATGAAAAACGATGACTCCGGACATGTCGAACGATCCCAAAATGGTCAATATGGATGAAATTTTAACATTTAATCTTTTGACTGTAAATGACTGTTGGATGTGAATTATGACTTTGTCAACTAAAATAAGTGTGTTTAAAGTCATTTCTGTGCCTGAAACGGGTCAAAATTGAAGCTTTTGGGTTAGCAAAACTCTGTAAAAATGGCAATTTTGGTCACTCTGAGGGTCTAAAAAGTAGTTATTCAACATGAGGCACCATCCAATTGATATTTTGAATCATTTTTGGTACAGTCCAAAAAATCAATTTTCGGATGAAAAACGATGACTCCGGACCTGTCGAACGTTCCCAAAATGGTCTATAATGATGAAATTTTAACATTTAATCTTTTGACTCTAAATGACTGTTGGATGTGAATTATGACTTTGTCAACTAAAATAAGTGTGTTTAAAGTCATTTCTGTGCCTCAAAGGGGTCAAAATTGAAGCTTTTGAGTAAGCAAAACTCTGTAAAAATGGCAATTTTGGTCACTCTGAGGGTTTAAAAAGTGGTTATTCAACATGAGGCACGATCCAATTGACATTTTGAATCATTTTTGGTACGGTCCAAAAAATCAATTTTCGGATGAAAAACGATGACTCCGGACATGTCGAACGATCCCAAAATGGTCAATATGGATGACATTTTAACATTTAATCTTTTGACTGTAAATGACTGTTGGATGTGAATTATGACTTTGTCAACTAAAATAAGTGTGTTTAAAGTCATTTCTGTGCCTGATACGGGTCAAAATTGAAGCTTTTGGGTAAGCAAAACTCTGTAAAAATGGCAATTTTGGTCACTCTGAGGGTTTAAAAAGTGGTTATTCAACATGAGGCACCATCCAATTGACATTTTGAATCATTTTTGGTACAGTCCAAAAAATCAATTTTCGGATGAAAAACGATGACTCCGGACATGTCGAACGATCCCAAAATGGTCAATATGGATGAAGTTTTAACATTTAATCTTTTGACTGTAAATGACTGTTGGATGTGAATTATGACTTTGTCAACTAAAATAAGTGTGTTTAAAGTCATTTCTGTGCCTGAAACGGGTCAAAATTGAAGCTTTTGGGTTAGCAAAACTCTGTCAAAATGGCAATTTTGGTCACTCTGAGGGTTTAAAAAGTAGTTATTCAACATGAGGCACCATCCAATTGACATTTTGAATCATTTTTGGTACAGTCCAAAAAATCAATTTTTGGATGAAAAACGATGACTCCGGACCTGTCGAACGTTCCCAAAATGGTCTATAATGATAAAATTTTAACATTTAATCTTTTGACTCTAAATGACTGTTGGATGTGAATTATGACTTTGTCAACTAAAATAACTGTGTTTAAAGTCATTTCTGTGCCTCAAAGAGGTCAAAATTGAAGCTTTTGAGTAATCAAAACTCTGTAAAAATGGCAATTTTGGTCACTGTGAGGGTTTAAAAAGTGGTTATTCAACATGAGGCACGATCCAATTGACATTTTGAATCATTTTTGGTACAGTCCAAAAAATCAATTTTCGGATGAAAAACGATGACTCCGGACATATCGAATTATCCAAAATGGTCAATATGGATGAAATTTTAATATTTAATCTTTTGACTGTAAATGACTGTTGGATGTGAATTATGACTTTGTCAACTAAAATAAGTGTGTTTAAAGTAATTTCTGTGCCTGAAACGGGTCAAAATTGAAGCTTTTGGGTAAGCAAAACTCTGTAAAAATGGCAATTTTGGTCACTCTGAGGGTTTAAAAAGTGGTTATTCAACATGAGGCACCATCCAATTGATATTTTGAATCATTTTTGGTACAGTCCAAAAAATCAATTTTCGGATGAAAAACGATGACTCCGGACATGTCGAACGATCCCAAAATGGTCAATATGGATGAAATATTAACATTTAATCTTTTGACTGTAAATGACTGTTGGATGTGAATTATGACTTTGTCAACTAAAATAAGTGTGTTTAAAGTCATTTCTGTGCCTCAAAGGGGTCAAAATTGAAGCTTTTGAGTAATCAAAACTCTGTAAAAATGGCAATTTTGGTCACTGTGAGGGTTTAAAAAGTGGTTATTCAACATGAGGCACGATCCAATTGACATTTTGAATCATTTTTGGTACAGCCCAAAAAATCAATTTTCGGATGAAAAACGATGACTCCGGATCTGTTGAACGTTTCCAGAATGGTCAATATGGATGAAATATTAACATTTAATCTTTTGACTGTAAATGACTGTTGGATGTGAATTATGACTTTGTCAACTAAAATAAGTGTGTTTAAAGTCATTTCTGTGCCTGAAATGGGTCAAAATTGAAGATTTTGAGTAAGCAAAACTCTGTAAAATTGGCAATTTTGGACACTGTGAGGGTTTAAAAAGTGGTTATTTAACATGAGGCACGATCCAATTGACATTTTGAATCATTTTTGGTACAGTCCAAAAAATCAATTTTCGGATGAAAAACGATGACTCCGGACATGTCGAACGATCCCAAAATGGTCAATATGGATGAAATTTTAACATTTAATCTTTTGACTGTAAATGACTGTTGGATGTGAATTATGACTTTGTCAACTAAAATAAGTGTGTTTAAAGTCATTTCTGTGCCTGAAACGGGTCAAAATTGAAGCTTTTGGGTTAGCAAAACTCTGTAAAAATGGCAATTTTGGTCACTCTGAGGGTTTAAAAAGTGGTTATTCAACATGAGGCACCATCCAATTGACATTTTGAATCATTTTTGGTACAGTCCAAAAAAATCAATTTTCGGATGAAAAACGATGATTCAGGACATGTCGAACGATCCCAAAATGGTCAATATGGATGAAATTTTAACATTAAATCTTTTGACTGTAAATGACTGTTGGATGTGAATTATGACTTTGTCAACTAAAATAAGCGTGTTTAAAGTCATTTCTGTGCCTGAAACGGGTGAAAATTGAAGCTTTTGGGTAAGCAAAACTCTGTAAAAATGGCAATTTTGGTCATTTTTAGGGTTTAAAAAGTGGTTATTCAACATGAGGCACCATCCAATTGACATTTTGAATCATTTTTGGTACAGTCCAAAAAATCAATTTTTGGATGAAAAACGATGACTCCGGACATGTCGAACGATCCCAAAATGGTCAATAATGATGAAATTTTAACATTTAATTTTTTGACTCTAAATGACTGTTGGATGTGAATTATGACTTTGTCAACTAAAATAAGTGTGTTTAAAGTCATTTCTGTGCCTCAAAGGGGTCAAAATTGAAGCTTTTGAGTAAGCAAAACTCTGTAAAAATGGCAATTTTGGTCACTGTGAGGGTTTAAAAAGTGGTTATTCAACATGAGGCACGATCCAATTGACATTTTGAATCATTTTTGGTACAGTCCAAAAAATCAATTTTCGGATGAAAAACGATGACTCCGGACATATCGAATTATCCAAAATGGTCAATATGGATGAAATTTTAATATTTAATCTTTTGACTGTAAATGACTGTTGGATGTGAATTATGACTTTGTCAACTAAAATAAGTGTGTTTAAAGTAATTTCTGTGCCTGAAACGGGTCAAAATTGAAGCTTTTGGGTAAGCAAAACTCTGTAAAAATGGCAATTTTGGTCACTCTGAGGGTTTAAAAAGTGGTTATTCAACATGAGGCACCATCCAATTGACATTTTGAATCATTTTTGGTACAGTCCAAAAAATCAATTTTCGGATGAAAAACGATGACTCCGGACATGTCGAACGATCCCAAAATGGTCAATATGGATGAAATATTAACATTTAATCTTTTGACTGTAAATGACTGTTGGATGTGAATTATGACTTTGTCAACTAAAATAAGTGTGTTTAAAGTCATTTCTGTGCCTCAAAGGGGTCAAAATTGAAGCTTTTGAGTAATCAAAACTCTGTAAAAATGGCAATTTTGGTCACTGTGAGGGTTTAAAAAGTGGTTATTCAACATGAGGCACGATCCAATTGACATTTTGAATCATTTTTGGTACAGCCCAAAAAATCAATTTTCGGATGAAAAACGATGACACCGGATCTGTTGAACGTTTCCAGAATGGTCTATAATGATGAAATTTTAACATTTAATCTTTTGACTCTAAATGACTGTTCGATGTGAATTATGACTTTATCAACTAAAATAAGTGTGTTTAAAGTCATTTCTGTGCCTGAAATGGGTCAAAATTGAAGATTTTGAGTAAGCAAAACTCTGTAAAATTGGCAATTTTGGACACTGTGAGGGTTTAAAAAGTGGTTATTTAACATGAGGCACGATCCAATTGACATTTTGAATCATTTTTGGTACAGTTCAAAAAATCAATTTTCGGATGAAAAACGATGACTCCGGACATGTCGAACGATCCCAAAATGGTCAATATGGATGAAATTTTAACATTTAATCTTTTGACTGTAAATGACTGTTGGATGTGAATTATGACTTTGTCAACTAAAATAAGTGTGTTTAAAGTCATTTCTGTGCCTTAAACGGGTCAAAATTGAAGCTTTTGGGTTAGCAAAACTCTGTAAAAATGGCAATTTTGGTCACTCTGAGGGTTTAAAAAGTGGTTATCCAACATGAGGCACCATCCAATTGACATTTTGAATCATTTTTGGTACAGTCCAAAAAAATCAATTTTCGGATGAAAAACGATGATTCAGGACATGTCGAACGATCCCAAAATGGTCAATATGGATGAAATTTTAACATTAAATCTTTTGACTGTAAATGACTGTTGGATGTGAATTATGACTTTGTCAACTAAAATAAGCGTGTTTAAAGTCATTTCTGTGCCTGAAACGGGTCAAAATTGAAGCTTTTGGGTTAGCAAAACTCTGTCAAAATGGCAATTTTGGTCACTCTGAGGGTTTAAAAAGTAGTTATTCAACATGAGGCACCATCCAATTGACATTTTGAATCATTTTTGGTACAGTCCAAAAAATCAATTTTTGGATGAAAAACGATGACTCCGGACCTGTCGAACGTTCCCAAAATGGTCTATAATGATAAAATTTTAACATTTAATCTTTTGACTCTAAATGACTGTTGGATGTGAATTATGACTTTGTCAACTAAAATAACTGTGTTTAAAGTCATTTCTGTGCCTCAAAGAGGTCAAAATTGAAGCTTTTGAGTAATCAAAACTCTGTAAAAATGGCAATTTTGGTCACTGTGAGGGTTTAAAAAGTGGTTATTCAACATGAGGCACGATCCAATTGACATTTTGAATCATTTTTGGTACAGTCCAAAAAATCAATTTTCGGATGAAAAACGATGACTCCGGACATATCGAATTATCCAAAATGGTCAATATGGATGAAATTTTAATATTTAATCTTTTGACTGTAAATGACTGTTGGATGTGAATTATGACTTTGTCAACTAAAATAAGTGTGTTTAAAGTAATTTCTGTGCCTGAAACGGGTCAAAATTGAAGCTTTTGGGTAAGCAAAACTCTGTAAAAATGGCAATTTTGGTCACTGTGAGGGTTTAAAAAGTGGTTATTCAACATGAGGCACGATCCAATTGACATTTTGAATCATTTTTGGTACAGCCCAAAAAATCAATTTTCGGATGAAAAACGATGACTCCGGATCTGTTGAACGTTTCCAGAATGGTCTATAATGATGAAATTTTAACATTTAATCTTTTGACTCTAAATGACTGTTCGATGTGAATTATGACTTTGTCAACTAAAATAAGTGTGTTTAAAGTCATTTCTGTGCCTGAAATGGGTCAAAATTGAAGATTTTGAGTAAGCAAAACTCTGTAAAATTGGCAATTTTGGACACTGTGAGGGTTTAAAAAGTGGTTATTTAACATGAGGCACGATCCAATTGACATTTTGAATCATTTTTGGTACAGTCCAAAAAATCAATTTTCGGATGAAAAACGATGACTCCGGACATGTCGAACGATCCCAAAATGGTCAATATGGATGAAATTTTAACATTTAATCTTTTGACTGTAAATGACTGTTGGATGTGAATTATGACTTTGTCAACTAAAATAAGTGTGTTTAAAGTCATTTCTGTGCCTGAAACGGGTCAAAATTGAAGCTTTTGGGTTAGCAAAACTCTGTAAAAATGGCAATTTTGGTCACTCTGAGGGTTTAAAAAGTGGTTATTCAACATGAGGCACCATCCAATTGACATTTTGAATCATTTTTGGTACAGTCCAAAAAAATCAATTTTCGGATGAAAAACGATGATTCAGGACATGTCGAACGATCCCAAAATGGTCAATATGGATGAAATTTTAACATTAAATCTTTTGACTGTAAATGACTGTTGGATGTGAATTATGACTTTGTCAACTAAAATAAGCGTGTTGAAAGTCATTTCTGTGCCTGAAACGGGTGAAAATTGAAGCTTTTGGGTAAGCAAAACTCTGTAAAAATGGCAATTTTGGTCATTTTGAGGGTTTAAAAAGTGGTTATTCAACATGAGGCACCATCCAATTGACATTTTGAATCATTTTTGGTACAGTCCAAAAAATCAATTTTTGGATGAAAAACGATGACTCCGGACATGTCGTACGTTCCCAGAATGGTCTATAATGATGAAATTTTAACATTTAATCTTTTGACTCTAAATGACTGTTCGATGTGAATTATGACTTTGTCAACTAAAATAAGTGTGTTTAAAGTCATTTCTGTGCCTGAAATGGGTCAAAATTGAAGATTTTGAGTAAGCAAAACTCTGTAAAATTGGCAATTTTGGACACTGTGAGGGTTTAAAAAGTGGTTATTCAACATGAGGCACGATCCAATTGACATTTTGAATCATTTTTGGTACAGTCCAAAAAATCAATTTTCGGATGAAAAACGATGACTCCGGACCTGTCGAACGTTCCCAAAATGGTCTATAATGATGAAATTTTAATATTTAATCTTTTGACTCTAAATGACTGTTGGATGTGAATTATGACTTTGTCAACTAAAATAAGTGTGTTTAAAGTCATTTCTGTGCCTCAAGGTCAAAATTGAAGCTTTTGAGTAAGCAAAACTCTGTAAAAATGGCAATTTTGGTCACTCTGAGGGTTTAAAAAGTGGTTATTCAACATGAGGCACGATCCAATTGACATTTTGAATCATTTTTGGTACAGTCCAAAAAATCAATTTTCGGATGAAAAACAATGACTCCGGACATGTCGAACGATCCCAAAATGGTCAATATGAATGAAATTTTAACATTTAATCTTTTGACTGTAAATGACTGTTGGATGTGAATTATGACTTTGTCAACTAAAATAAGTGTGTTTAAAGTCATTTCTGTGCCTGAAACGGGTCAAAATTGAAGCTTTTGGGTAAGCAAAACTCTGTAAAAATGGCAATTTTGGTCACTCTGAGGGTTTAAAAAGTGGTTATTCAACATGAGGCACCATCCAATTGACATTTTGAATCATTTTTGGTACAGTCCAAAAAATCAATTTTCGGATGAAAAACGATGACTCCGGACATGTCGAACGATCCCAAAATGGTCAATATGGATGAAATTTTAACATTTAATCTTTTGACTGTAAATGACTGTTGGATGTGAATTATGACTTTGTCAACTAAAATAAGTGTGTTTAAAGTCATTTCTGTGCCTGAAACGGGTCAAAATTGAAGCTTTTGGGTTAGCAAAACTCTGTAAAAATGGCAATTTTGGTCACTCTGAGGGTCTAAAAAGTAGTTATTCAACATGAGGCACCATCCAATTGATATTTTGAATCATTTTTGGTACAGTCCAAAAAATCAATTTTCGGATGAAAAACGATGACTCCGGACCTGTCGAACGTTCCCAAAATGGTCTATAATGATGAAATTTTAACATTTAATCTTTTGACTCTAAATGACTGTTGGATGTGAATTATGACTTTGTCAACTAAAATAAGTGTGTTTAAAGTCATTTCTGTGCCTCAAAGGGGTCAAAATTGAAGCTTTTGAGTAAGCAAAACTCTGTAAAAATGGCAATTTTGGCCACTCTGAGGGTTTAAAAAGTGGTTATTCAACATGAGGCACGATCCAATTGACATTTTGAATCATTTTTGGTACGGTCCAAAAAATCAATTTTCGGATGAAAAACGATGACTCCGGACATGTCGAACGATCCCAAAATGGTCAATATGGATGACATTTTAACATTTAATCTTTTGACTGTAAATGACTGTTGGATGTGAATTATGACTTTGTCAACTAAAATAAGTGTGTTTAAAGTCATTTCTGTGCCTGATACGGGTCAAAATTGAAGCTTTTGGGTAAGCAAAACTCTGTAAAAATGGCAATTTTGGTCACTCTGAGGGTTTAAAAAGTGGTTATTCAACATGAGGCACCATCCAATTGACATTTTGAATCATTTTTGGTACAGTCCAAAAAATCAATTTTCGGATGAAAAACGATGACTCCGGACATGTCGAACGATCCCAAAATGGTCAATATGGATGAAGTTTTAACATTTAATCTTTTGACTGTAAATGACTGTTGGATGTGAATTATGACTTTGTCAACTAAAATAAGTGTGTTTAAAGTCATTTCTGTGCCTGAAACGGGTCAAAATTGAAGCTTTTGGGTTAGCAAAACTCTGTCAAAATGGCAATTTTGGTCACTCTGAGGGTTTAAAAAGTAGTTATTCAACATGAGGCACCATCCAATTGACATTTTGAATCATTTTTGGTACAGTCCAAAAAATCAATTTTCGGATGAAAAACGATGACTCCGGACATATCGAATTATCCAAAATGGTCAATATGGATGAAATTTTAATATTTAATCTTTTGACTGTAAATGACTGTTGGATGTGAATTATGACTTTGTCAACTAAAATAAGTGTGTTTAAAGTAACTTCTGTGCCTGAAACGGGTCAAAATTGAAGCTTTTGGGTAAGCAAAACTCTGTAAAAATGGCAATTTTGGTCACTGTGAGGGTTTAAAAAGTGGTTATTCAACATGAGGCACGATCCAATTGACATTTTGAATCATTTTTGGTACAGTCCAAAAAATCAATTTTCGGATGAAAAACGATGACTCCGGACATGTCGAACGATCCCAAAATGGTCAATATGGATGAAATATTAACATTTAATCTTTTGACTGTAAATGACTGTTGGATGTGAATTATGACTTTGTCAACTAAAATAAGTGTGTTTAAAGTCATTTCTGTGCCTCAAAGGGGTCAAAATTGAAGCTTTTGAGTAATCAAAACTCTGTAAAAATGGCAATTTTGGTCACTGTGAGGGTTTAAAAAGTGGTTATTCAACATGAGGCACGATCCAATTGACATTTTGAATCATTTTTGGTACAGTCCAAAAAATCAATTTTCGGATGAAAAACGATGACTCCGGATCTGTTGAACGTTTCCAGAATGGTCTATAATGATAAAATTTTAACATTTAATCTTTTGACTCTAAATGACTGTTGGATGTGAATTATGACTTTGTCAACTAAAATAACTGTGTTTAAAGTCATTTCTGTGCCTCAAAGAGGTCAAAATTGAAGCTTTTGAGTAATCAAAACTCTGTAAAAATGGCAATTTTGGTCACTCTGAGGGTTTAAAAAGTGGTTATTCAACATGAGGCACCATCCAATTGATATTTTGAATCATTTTTGGTACAGTCCAAAAAATCAATTTTCGGATGAAAAACGATGACTCCGGACATGTCGAACGATCCCAAAATGGTCAATATGGATGAAATATTAACATTTAATCTTTTGACTGTAAATGACTGTTGGATGTGAATTATGACTTTGTCAACTAAAATAAGTGTGTTTAAAGTCATTTCTGTGCCTCAAAGGGGTCAAAATTGAAGCTTTTGAGTAATCAAAACTCTGTAAAAATGGCAATTTTGGTCACTGTGAGGGTTTAAAAAGTGGTTATTCAACATGAGGCACGATCCAATTGACATTTTGAATCATTTTTGGTACAGTCCAAAAAATCAATTTTCGGATGAAAAACGATGACTCCGGACATGTCGAACGATCCCAAAATGGTCAATATGGATGAAATATTAACATTTAATCTTTTGACTGTAAATGACTGTTGGATGTGAATTATGACTTTGTCAACTAAAATAAGTGTGTTTAAAGTCATTTCTGTGCCTCAAAGGGGTCAAAATTGAAGCTTTTGAGTAATCAAAACTCTGTAAAAATGGCAATTTTGGTCACTGTGAGGGTTTAAAAAGTGGTTATTCAACATGAGGCACGATCCAATTGACATTTTGAATCATTTTTGGTACAGCCCAAAAAATCAATTTTCGGATGAAAAACGATGACTCCGGATCTGTTGAACGTTTCCAGAATGGTCTATAATGATGAAATTTTAACATTTAATCTTTTGACTCTAAATGACTGTTCGATGTGAATTATGACTTTGTCAACTAAAATAAGTGTGTTTAAAGTCATTTCTGTGCCTGAAATGGGTCAAAATTGAAGATTTTGAGTAAGCAAAACTCTGTAAAATTGGCAATTTTGGACACTGTGAGGGTTTAAAAAGTGGTTATTTAACATGAGGCACGATCCAATTGACATTTTGAATCATTTTTTGGTACAGTCCAAAAAATCAATTTTCGGATGAAAAACGATGACTCCGGACATGTCGAACGATCCCAAAATGGTCAATATGGATGAAATTTTAATATTTAATCTTTTGACTGTAAATGACTGTTGGATGTGAATTATGACTTTGTCAACTAAAATAAGTGTGTTTAAAGTCATTTCTGTGCCTGAAACGGGTCAAAATTGAAGCTTTTGGGTTAGCAAAACTCTGTAAAAATGGCAATTTTGGTCACTCTGAGGGTTTAAAAAGTGGTTATTCAACATGAGGCACCATCCAATTGACATTTTGAATCCTTTTTGGTACAGTCCAAAAAAATCAATTTTCGGATGAAAAACGATGATTCAGGACATGTCGAACGATCCCAAAATGGTCAATATGGATGAAATTTTAACATTAAATCTTTTGACTGTAAATGACTGTTGGATGTGAATTATGACTTTGTCAACTAAAATAAGCGTGTTTAAAGTCATTTCTGTGCCTGAAACGGGTGAAAATTGAAGCTTTTGGGTAAGCAAAACTCTGTAAAAATGGCAATTTTGGTCATTTTGAGGGTTTAAAAAGTGGTTATTCAACATGAGGCACCATCCAATTGACATTTTGAATCATTTTTAGTACAGTCCAAAAAATCAATTTTTGGATGAAAAACGATGACTCCGGACATGTCGTACGTTCCCAGAATGGTCTATAATGATGAAATTTTAACATTTAATCTTTTGACTCTAAATGACTGTTCGATGTGAATTATGACTTTGTCAACTAAAATAAGTGTGTTTAAAGTCATTTCTGTGCCTGAAATGGGTCAAAATTGAAGATTTTGAGTAAGCAAAACTCTGTAAAATTGGCAATTTTGGACACTGTGAGGGTTTAAAAAGTGGTTATTCAACATGAGGCACGATCCAATTGACATTTTGAATCATTTTTGGTACAGTCCAAAAAATCAATTTTCGGATGAAAAACGATGACTCCTGACCTGTCGAACGTTCCCAAAATGGTCTATAATGATGAAATTTTAATATTTAATCTTTTGACTCTAAATGACTGTTGGATGTGAATTATGACTTTGTCAACTAAAATAAGTGTGTTTAAAGTCATTTCTGTGCCTCAAGGTCAAAATTGAAGCTTTTGAGTAAGCAAAACTCTGTAAAAATGGCAATTTTGGTCACTCGGAGGGTTTAAAAAGTGGTTATTCAACATGAGGCACGATCCAATTGACATTTTGAATCATTTTTGGTACAGTCCAAAAAATCAATTTTCGGATGAAAAACAATGACTCCGGACATGTCGAACGATCCCAAAATGGTCAATATGGATGAAATTTTAACATTTAATCTTTTGACTGTAAATGACTGTTGGATGTGAATTATGACTTTGTCAACTAAAATAAGTGTGTTTAAAGTCATTTCTGTGCCTGAAACGGGTCAAAATTGAAGCTTTTGGGTAAGCAAAACTCTGTAAAAATGGCAATTTTGGTCACTCTGAGGGTTTAAAAAGTGGTTATTCAACATGAGGCACCATCCAATTGACATTTTGAATCATTTTTGGTACAGTCCAAAAAATCAATTTTCGGATGAAAAACGATGACTCCGGACATGTCGAACGATCCCAAAATGGTCAATATGGATGAAATTTTAACATTTAATCTTTTGACTGTAAATGACTGTTGGATGTGAATTATGACTTTGTCAACTAAAATAAGTGTGTTTAAAGTCATTTCTGTGCCTGAAACGGGTCAAAATTGAAGCTTTTGGGTTAGCAAAACTCTGTAAAAATGGCAATTTTGGTCACTCTGAGGGTCTAAAAAGTAGTTATTCAACATGAGGCACCATCCAATTGATATTTTGAATCATTTTTGGTACAGTCCAAAAAATCAATTTTCGGATGAAAAACGATGACTCCGGACCTGTCGAACGTTCCCAAAATGGTCTATAATGATGAAATTTTAACATTTAATCTTTTGACTCTAAATGACTGTTGGATGTGAATTATGACTTTGTCAACTAAAATAAGTGTGTTTAAAGTCATTTCTGTGCCTCAAAGGGGTCAAAATTGAAGCTTTTGAGTAAGCAAAACTCTGTAAAAATGGCAATTTTGGTCACTCTGAGGGTTTAAAAAGTGGTTATTCAACATGAGGCACGATCCAATTGACATTTTGAATCATTTTTGGTACGGTCCAAAAAATCAATTTTCGGATGAAAAACGATGACTCCGGACATGTCGAACGATCCCAAAATGGTCAATATGGATGACATTTTAACATTTAATCTTTTGACTGTAAATGACTGTTGGATGTGAATTATGACTTTGTCAACTAAAATAAGTGTGTTTAAAGTCATTTCTGTGCCTGATACGGGTCAAAATTGAAGCTTTTGGGTAAGCAAAACTCTGTAAAAATGGCAATTTTGGTCACTCTGAGGGTTTAAAAAGTGGTTATTCAACATGAGGCACCATCCAATTGACATTTTGAATCATTTTTGGTACAGTCCAAAAAATCAATTTTCGGATGAAAAACGATGACTCCGGACATGTCGAACGATCCCAAAATGGTCAATATGGATGAAGTTTTAACATTTAATCTTTTGACTGTAAATGACTGTTGGATGTGAATTATGACTTTGTCAACTAAAATAAGTGTGTTTAAAGTCATTTCTGTGCCTGAAACGGGTCAAAATTGAAGCTTTTGGGTTAGCAAAACTCTGTCAAAATGGCAATTTTGGTCACTCTGAGGGTTTAAAAAGTAGTTATTCAACATGAGGCACCATCCAATTGACATTTTGAATCATTTTTGGTACAGTCCAAAAAATCAATTTTTGGATGAAAAACGATGACTCCGGACCTGTCGAACGTTCCCAAAATGGTCTATAATGATAAAATTTTAACATTTAATCTTTTGACTCTAAATGACTGTTGGATGTGAATTATGACTTTGTCAACTAAAATAACTGTGTTTAAAGTCATTTCTGTGCCTCAAAGAGGTCAAAATTGAAGCTTTTGAGTAATCAAAACTCTGTAAAAATGGCAATTTTGGTCACTGTGAGGGTTTAAAAAGTGGTTATTCAACATGAGGCACGATCCAATTGACATTTTGAATCATTTTTGGTACAGTCCAAAAAATCAATTTTCGGATGAAAAACGATGACTCCGGACATATCGAATTATCCAAAATGGTCAATATGGATGAAATTTTAATATTTAATCTTTTGACTGTAAATGACTGTTGGATGTGAATTATGACTTTGTCAACTAAAATAAGTGTGTTTAAAGTAATTTCTGTGCCTGAAACGGGTCAAAATTGAAGCTTTTGGGTAAGCAAAACTCTGTAAAAATGGCAATTTTGGTCACTCTGAGGGTTTAAAAAGTGGTTATTCAACATGAGGCACCATCCAATTGATATTTTGAATCATTTTTGGTACAGTCCAAAAAATCAATTTTCGGATGAAAAACGATGACTCCGGACATGTCGAACGATCCCAAAATGGTCAATATGGATGAAATATTAACATTTAATCTTTTGACTGTAAATGACTGTTGGATGTGAATTATGACTTTGTCAACTAAAATAAGTGTGTTTAAAGTCATTTCTGTGCCTCAAAGGGGTCAAAATTGAAGCTTTTGAGTAATCAAAACTCTGTAAAAATGGCAATTTTGGTCACTGTGAGGGTTTAAAAAGTGGTTATTCAACATGAGGCACGATCCAATTGACATTTTGAATCATTTTTGGTACAGCCCAAAAAATCAATTTTCGGATGAAAAACGATGACTCCGGATCTGTTGAACGTTTCCAGAATGGTCAATATGGATGAAATATTAACATTTAATCTTTTGACTGTAAATGACTGTTGGATGTGAATTATGACTTTGTCAACTAAAATAAGTGTGTTTAAAGTCATTTCTGTGCCTGAAATGGGTCAAAATTGAAGATTTTGAGTAAGCAAAACTCTGTAAAATTGGCAATTTTGGACACTGTGAGGGTTTAAAAAGTGGTTATTTAACATGAGGCACGATCCAATTGACATTTTGAATCATTTTTGGTACAGTCCAAAAAATCAATTTTCGGATGAAAAACGATGACTCCGGACATGTCGAACGATCCCAAAATGGTCAATATGGATGAAATTTTAACATTTAATCTTTTGACTGTAAATGACTGTTGGATGTGAATTATGACTTTGTCAACTAAAATAAGTGTGTTTAAAGTCATTTCTGTGCCTGAAACGGGTCAAAATTGAAGCTTTTGGGTTAGCAAAACTCTGTAAAAATGGCAATTTTGGTCACTCTGAGGGTTTAAAAAGTGGTTATTCAACATGAGGCACCATCCAATTGACATTTTGAATCATTTTTGGTACAGTCCAAAAAAATCAATTTTCGGATGAAAAACGATGATTCAGGACATGTCGAACGATCCCAAAATGGTCAATATGGATGAAATTTTAACATTAAATCTTTTGACTGTAAATGACTGTTGGATGTGAATTATGACTTTGTCAACTAAAATAAGCGTGTTTAAAGTCATTTCTGTGCCTGAAACGGGTGAAAATTGAAGCTTTTGGGTAAGCAAAACTCTGTAAAAATGGCAATTTTGGTCATTTTTAGGGTTTAAAAAGTGGTTATTCAACATGAGGCACCATCCAATTGACATTTTGAATCATTTTTGGTACAGTCCAAAAAATCAATTTTTGGATGAAAAACGATGACTCCGGACATGTCGAACGATCCCAAAATGGTCAATAATGATGAAATTTTAACATTTAATTTTTTGACTCTAAATGACTGTTGGATGTGAATTATGACTTTGTCAACTAAAATAAGTGTGTTTAAAGTCATTTCTGTGCCTCAAAGGGGTCAAAATTGAAGCTTTTGAGTAAGCAAAACTCTGTAAAAATGGCAATTTTGGTCACTGTGAGGGTTTAAAAAGTGGTTATTCAACATGAGGCACGATCCAATTGACATTTTGAATCATTTTTGGTACAGTCCAAAAAATCAATTTTCGGATGAAAAACGATGACTCCGGACATATCGAATTATCCAAAATGGTCAATATGGATGAAATTTTAATATTTAATCTTTTGACTGTAAATGACTGTTGGATGTGAATTATGACTTTGTCAACTAAAATAAGTGTGTTTAAAGTAATTTCTGTGCCTGAAACGGGTCAAAATTGAAGCTTTTGGGTAAGCAAAACTCTGTAAAAATGGCAATTTTGGTCACTCTGAGGGTTTAAAAAGTGGTTATTCAACATGAGGCACCATCCAATTGACATTTTGAATCATTTTTGGTACAGTCCAAAAAATCAATTTTCGGATGAAAAACGATGACTCCGGACATGTCGAACGATCCCAAAATGGTCAATATGGATGAAATATTAACATTTAATCTTTTGACTGTAAATGACTGTTGGATGTGAATTATGACTTTGTCAACTAAAATAAGTGTGTTTAAAGTCATTTCTGTGCCTCAAAGGGGTCAAAATTGAAGCTTTTGAGTAATCAAAACTCTGTAAAAATGGCAATTTTGGTCACTGTGAGGGTTTAAAAAGTGGTTATTCAACATGAGGCACGATCCAATTGACATTTTGAATCATTTTTGGTACAGCCCAAAAAATCAATTTTCGGATGAAAAACGATGACACCGGATCTGTTGAACGTTTCCAGAATGGTCTATAATGATGAAATTTTAACATTTAATCTTTTGACTCTAAATGACTGTTCGATGTGAATTATGACTTTATCAACTAAAATAAGTGTGTTTAAAGTCATTTCTGTGCCTGAAATGGGTCAAAATTGAAGATTTTGAGTAAGCAAAACTCTGTAAAATTGGCAATTTTGGACACTGTGAGGGTTTAAAAAGTGGTTATTTAACATGAGGCACGATCCAATTGACATTTTGAATCATTTTTGGTACAGTTCAAAAAATCAATTTTCGGATGAAAAACGATGACTCCGGACATGTCGAACGATCCCAAAATGGTCAATATGGATGAAATTTTAACATTTAATCTTTTGACTGTAAATGACTGTTGGATGTGAATTATGACTTTGTCAACTAAAATAAGTGTGTTTAAAGTCATTTCTGTGCCTTAAACGGGTCAAAATTGAAGCTTTTGGGTTAGCAAAACTCTGTAAAAATGGCAATTTTGGTCACTCTGAGGGTTTAAAAAGTGGTTATCCAACATGAGGCACCATCCAATTGACATTTTGAATCATTTTTGGTACAGTCCAAAAAAATCAATTTTCGGATGAAAAACGATGATTCAGGACATGTCGAACGATCCCAAAATGGTCAATATGGATGAAATTTTAACATTAAATCTTTTGACTGTAAATGACTGTTGGATGTGAATTATGACTTTGTCAACTAAAATAAGCGTGTTTAAAGTCATTTCTGTGCCTGAAACGGGTCAAAATTGAAGCTTTTGGGTTAGCAAAACTCTGTCAAAATGGCAATTTTGGTCACTCTGAGGGTTTAAAAAGTAGTTATTCAACATGAGGCACCATCCAATTGACATTTTGAATCATTTTTGGTACAGTCCAAAAAATCAATTTTTGGATGAAAAACGATGACTCCGGACCTGTCGAACGTTCCCAAAATGGTCTATAATGATAAAATTTTAACATTTAATCTTTTGACTCTAAATGACTGTTGGATGTGAATTATGACTTTGTCAACTAAAATAACTGTGTTTAAAGTCATTTCTGTGCCTCAAAGAGGTCAAAATTGAAGCTTTTGAGTAATCAAAACTCTGTAAAAATGGCAATTTTGGTCACTGTGAGGGTTTAAAAAGTGGTTATTCAACATGAGGCACGATCCAATTGACATTTTGAATCATTTTTGGTACAGTCCAAAAAATCAATTTTCGGATGAAAAACGATGACTCCGGACATATCGAATTATCCAAAATGGTCAATATGGATGAAATTTTAATATTTAATCTTTTGACTGTAAATGACTGTTGGATGTGAATTATGACTTTGTCAACTAAAATAAGTGTGTTTAAAGTAATTTCTGTGCCTGAAACGGGTCAAAATTGAAGCTTTTGGGTAAGCAAAACTCTGTAAAAATGGCAATTTTGGTCACTCTGAGGGTTTAAAAAGTGGTTATTCAACATGAGGCACCATCCAATTGATATTTTGAATCATTTTTGGTACAGTCCAAAAAATCAATTTTCGGATGAAAAACGATGACTCCGGACATGTCGAACGATCCCAAAATGGTCAATATGGATGAAATATTAACATTTAATCTTTTGACTGTAAATGACTGTTGGATGTGAATTATGACTTTGTCAACTAAAATAAGTGTGTTTAAAGTCATTTCTGTGCCTCAAAGGGGTCAAAATTGAAGCTTTTGAGTAATCAAAACTCTGTAAAAATGGCAATTTTGGTCACTGTGAGGGTTTAAAAAGTGGTTATTCAACATGAGGCACGATCCAATTGACATTTTGAATCATTTTTGGTACAGCCCAAAAAATCAATTTTCGGATGAAAAACGATGACTCCGGATCTGTTGAACGTTTCCAAAATGGTCTATAATGATGAAATTTTAACATTTAATCTTTTGACTCTAAATGACTGTTCGATGTGAATTATGACTTTGTCAACTAAAATAAGTGTGTTTAAAGTCATTTCTGTGCCTGAAATGGGTCAAAATTGAAGATTTTGAGTAAGCAAAACTCTGTAAAATTGGCAATTTTGGACACTGTGAGGGTTTAAAAAGTGGTTATTTAACATGAGGCACGATCCAATTGACATTTTGAATCATTTTTGGTACAGTCCAAAAAATCAATTTTCGGATGAAAAACGATGACTCCGGACATGTCGAACGATCCCAAAATGGTCAATATGGATGAAATTTTAACATTTAATCTTTTGACTGTAAATGACTGTTGGATGTGAATTATGACTTTGTCAACTAAAATAAGTGTGTTTAAAGTCATTTCTGTGCCTGAAACGGGTCAAAATTGAAGCTTTTGGGTTAGCAAAACTCTGTAAAAATGGCAATTTTGGTCACTCTGAGGGTTTAAAAAGTGGTTATTCAACATGAGGCACCATCCAATTGACATTTTGAATCATTTTTGGTACAGTCCAAAAAAATCAATTTTCGGATGAAAAACGATGATTCAGGACATGTCGAACGATCCCAAAATGGTCAATATGGATGAAATTTTAACATTAAATCTTTTGACTGTAAATGACTGTTGGATGTGAATTATGACTTTGTCAACTAAAATAAGCGTGTTTAAAGTCATTTCTGTGCCTGAAACGGGTGAAAATTGAAGCTTTTGGGTAAGCAAAACTCTGTAAAAATGGCAATTTTGGTCATTTTTAGGGTTTAAAAAGTGGTTATTCAACATGAGGCACCATCCAATTGACATTTTGAATCATTTTTGGTACAGTCCAAAAAATCAATTTTTGGATGAAAAACGATGACTCCGGACATGTCGAACGATCCCAAAATGGTCAATAATGATGAAATTTTAACATTTAATTTTTTGACTCTAAATGACTGTTGGATGTGAATTATGACTTTGTCAACTAAAATAAGTGTGTTTAAAGTCATTTCTGTGCCTCAAAGGGGTCAAAATTGAAGCTTTTGAGTAAGCAAAACTCTGTAAAAATGGCAATTTTGGTCACTGTGAGGGTTTAAAAAGTGGTTATTCAACATGAGGCACGATCCAATTGACATTTTGAATCATTTTTGGTACAGTCCAAAAAATCAATTTTCGGATGAAAAACGATGACTCCGGACATATCGAATTATCCAAAATGGTCAATATGGATGAAATTTTAATATTTAATCTTTTGACTGTAAATGACTGTTGGATGTGAATTATGACTTTGTCAACTAAAATAAGTGTGTTTAAAGTAATTTCTGTGCCTGAAACGGGTCAAAATTGAAGCTTTTGGGTAAGCAAAACTCTGTAAAAATGGCAATTTTGGTCACTCTGAGGGTTTAAAAAGTGGTTATTCAACATGAGGCACCATCCAATTGACATTTTGAATCATTTTTGGTACAGTCCAAAAAATCAATTTTCGGATGAAAAACGATGACTCCGGACATGTCGAACGATCCCAAAATGGTCAATATGGATGAAATATTAACATTTAATCTTTTGACTGTAAATGACTGTTGGATGTGAATTATGACTTTGTCAACTAAAATAAGTGTGTTTAAAGTCATTTCTGTGCCTCAAAGGGGTCAAAATTGAAGCTTTTGAGTAATCAAAACTCTGTAAAAATGGCAATTTTGGTCACTGTGAGGGTTCAAAAAGTGGTTATTCAACATGAGGCACGATCCAATTGACATTTTGAATCATTTTTGGTACAGCCCAAAAAATCAATTTTCGGATGAAAAACGATGACACCGGATCTGTTGAACGTTTCCAGAATGGTCTATAATGATGAAATTTTAACATTTAATCTTTTGACTCTAAATGACTGTTCGATGTGAATTATGACTTTGTCAACTAAAATAAGTGTGTTTAAAGTCATTTCTGTGCCTGAAATGGGTCAAAATTGAAGATTTTGAGTAAGCAAAACTCTGTAAAATTGGCAATTTTGGACACTGTGAGGGTTTAAAAAGTGGTTATTTAACATGAGGCACGATCCAATTGACATTTTGAATCATTTTTGGTACAGTCCAAAAAATCAATTTTCGGATGAAAAACGATGACTCCGGACATGTCGAACGATCCCAAAATGGTCAATATGGATGAAATTTTAACATTTAATCTTTTGACTGTAAATGACTGTTGGATGTGAATTATGACTTTGTCAACTAAAATAAGTGTGTTTAAAGTCATTTCTGTGCCTGAAACGGGTCAAAATTGAAGCTTTTGGGTTAGCAAAACTCTGTAAAAATGGCAATTTTGGTCACTCTGAGGGTTTAAAAAGTGGTTATTCAACATGAGGCACCATCCAATTGACATTTTGAATCATTTTTGGTACAGTCCAAAAAAATCAATTTTCGGATGAAAAACGATGATTCAGGACATGTCGAACGATCCCAAAATGGTCAATATGGATGAAATTTTAACATTAAATCTTTTGACTGTAAATGACTGTTGGATGTGAATTATGACTTTGTCAACTAAAATAGGCGTGTTTAAAGTCATTTCTGTGCCTGAAACGGGTGAAAATTGAAGCTTTTGGGTAAGCAAAACTCTGTAAAAATGGCAATTTTGGTCATTTTGAGGGTTTAAAAAGTGGTTATTCAACATGAGGCACCATCCAATTGACATTTTGAATCATTTTTGGTACAGTCCAAAAAATCAATTTTTGGATGAAAAACGATGACTCCGGACATGTCGAACGATCCCAAAATGGTCAATAATGATGAAATTTTAACATTTAATTTTTTGACTCTAAATGACTGTTGGATGTGAATTATGACTTTGTCAACTAAAATAAGTGTGTTTAAAGTCATTTCTGTGCCTCAAAGGGGTCAAAATTGAAGCTTTTGAGTAAGCAAAACTCTGTAAAAATGGCAATTTTGGTCACTATGAGGGTTTAAAAAGTGGTTATTCAACATGAGGCACGATCCAATTGACATTTTGAATCATTTTTGGTACAGTCCAAAAAATCAATTTTCGGATGAAAAACGATGACTCCGGACATGTCGAACGATCCCAAAATGGTCAATATGGATGAAATTTTAACATTAAATCTTTTGACTGTAAATGACTGTTGGATGTGAATTATGACTTTGTCAACTAAAATAAGCGTGTTTAAAGTCATTTCTGTGCCTGAAACGGGTCAAAATTGAAGCTTTTGGGTAAGCAAAACTCTGTAAAAATGGCAATTTTGGTCACTCTGAGGGTTTAAAAAGTGGTTATTCAACATGAGGCACCATCCAATTGACATTTTGAATAATTTTTGGTACAGTCCAAAAAATCAATTTTCGGATGAAAAATGATGACTCCGGACCTGTCGAACGTTCCCAAAATGGTCTATAATGATGAAATTTTAACATTTAATCTTTTGACACTAAATGACTGTTGGATGTGAATTATGACTTTGTCAACTAAAATACGTGTGTTTAAAGTCATTTCTGTGCCTCAAAGAGGTCAAAATTGAAGCTTTTGAGTAATCAAAACTCTGTAAAAATGGCAACTTTGGTCACTGTGAGGGTTTAAAAAGTGGTTATTCAGCATGAGGCACGATCCAATTGACATTTTGAATCATTTTTGGTACAGTCCAAAAAATCAATTTTCGGATGAAAAACAATGACTCCGGACCTGTCGAACGTTCCCAAAATGGTCTATAATGATGAAATTTTAACATTTAATCTTTTGACTCTAAATGACTGTTGGATGTGAATTATGACTTTGTCAACTAAAATAAGTGTGTTTAAAGTCATTTATGTGCCTCAAAGAGGTCAAAATTGAAGCTTTTGAGTAATCAAAAGTCTGTAAAAATGGCAATTTTGGTCACTGTGAGGGTTTAAAAAGTGGTTATTCAACATGAGGCACGATCCAATTGACATTTTGAATCATTTATGGTACAGTCCAAAAAATCAATTTTCGGATGAAAAACGATGACTCCGGACCTGTCGAACGTTCCCAAAATGGTCTATAATGATGAAATTTTAACATTTAATCTTTTGACTCTAAATGACTGTTGGATGTGAATTCTGACTTTGTCAACTAAAATAAGTGTGTTTAAAGTCATTTCTGTGCCTCAAAGTGGTCAAAATTGAAGCTTTTGAGTAAGCAAAACTCTGTAAAAATGGCAATTTTGGTCACTCTGAGGGTTTAAAAAGTGGTTATTCAACATGAGGCACGATCCAATTGACATTTTGAATCATTTTTGGTACAGTCCAAAAAATCTATTTTCGGATGAAAAACGATGACTCCGGACATGTCGAACGATCCCAAAATGGTCAATATGGATGAAATTTTAACATTTAATCTTTTGACTGTAAATGACTGTTGGGTGTAAATTATGACTTTGTCAACTAAAATAAGTGTGTTTAAAGTCATTTCTGTGCCTCAAAGGGGTCAAAATTGAAGCTTTTGAGTAATCAAAACTCTGTAAAAATGGCAATTTTGGTCACTGTGAGGGTTTAAAAAGTGGTTATTCAACATGAGGCACGATCCAATTGACATTTTGAATCATTTTTGGTACAGCCCAAAAAATCAATTTTCGGATGAAAAACGATGACTCGGGATCTGTTGAACGTTTCCAGAATGGTCTATAATGATGAAATTTTAACATTTAATCTTTTGACTCTAAATGACTGTTCGATGTGAATTATGACTTTGTCAACTAAAATAAGTGTGTTTAAAGTAATTTCTGTGCCTGAAATGGGTCAAAATTGAAGATTTTGAGTAAGCAAAACTCTGTAAAATTGGCAATTTTGGACACTGTGAGGGTTTAAAAAGTGGTTATTCAACATGAGGCACGATCCAATTGACATTTTGAATCATTTTTGGTACAGTCCAAAAAATCAATTTTCGGATGAAAAACGATGACTCCGGACCTGTCGAACGTTCCCAAAATGGTCTATAATGATGAAATTTTAACATTTAATCTTTTGACTCTAAATGACTGTTGAATGTGAATTATGACTTTGTCAACTAAAATAAGTGTGTTTAAAGTCATTTCTGTGCCTCAAAGGGGTCAAAATTGAAGCTTTTCAGTAAACAAAACCCTGTAAAAATGGCAATTTTGGTCACTCTGAGGGTTTAAAAAGTGGTTATTCAACATGAGGCACGATCCAATTGACATTTTGAATCATTTTTGGTACAGTCCAAAAAATCAATTTTCGGATGAAAAACGATGACTCCGGACCTGTCGAACGTTCCCAAAATGGTCTATAATGATGAAATTTTAACATTTAATCTTTTGACTCTAAATGACTGTTGGATGTGAATTATGACTTTGTCAACTAAAATAAGTGTGTTTAAAGTCATTTCTGTGCCTGAGATGGGTCAAAATTGAAGATTTTGAGTAAGCAAAACTCTGTAAAATTGGCAATTTTGGTCACTGTGAGGGTTTAAAAAGTGGTTATTCAACATGAGGCACGATCCAATTGACATTTTGAATCATTTTTGGTACATTTCAAAAAATCCATTTTCGGATGAAAAACGATGACTCCGGACCTGTCGAACGTTCCCAAAATGATCTATAATGATGAATTTTTAACATTTAATCTTTTGACTGTAAATGACTGTTGGATGTGAATTATGACTTTGTCAACTAAAATAAGTGTGTTTAAAGTCGTTTCTGTGCCTGAAACAGGTCAAAATTGAAGCTTTTGAGTAAGCAAAATTCTGTAAAAAAGGCAATTTTGGTCACTCTGAGGGTTTAAAAAGTGGTTATTCAACATGAGGCACGATCCAATTGACAGTTTGAATCATTTTTGGTACAGTCCAAAAAATCAATTTTCGGATGAAAAACGATGACTCCGGACCTGTCGAACGTTTCCAAAATGGTCTATAATGATGAAATTTTAACATTTAATCTTTTGACACTAAATGACTGTTGGATGTGAATTATGACTTTGTCAACTAAAATAAGTGTGTTTAAAGTCATTTCTGTGCCTGAAATGGGTCAAAATTGAAGCTTTTGAGTAAGCAAAACTCTGTAAAAATTGCAATTTTGGTCACTCTGAGGGTTTAAAAAGTGGGTATTCAACATGAGGCACGATCCAATTGACATTTTGAATCATTTTTGGTACAGTCCAAAAAATCAATTTTCGGATGAAAAACGATGACTCCGGACATGTCGAACGATCCCAAAATGGTCAATATGGATGAAATTTTAACATTTAATCTTTTGACTGTAAATGACTGTTGGATGTGAATTATGACTTTGTCAACTAAAATAAGTGTGTTTAAAGTCATTTCTGTGCCTGAAACGGGTCAAAATTGAAGCTTTTGGGTAAGCAAAACTCTGTAAAAATGGCAATTTTGGTCACTGTGAGGGTTTAAAAAGTGGTTATTCAACATGAGGCACGATCCAATTGACATTTTGAATCATTTTTAGTACAGTCCAAAAAATCAATTTTCGGATGAAAAACAATTACTCCGGACCTGTCGAACGTTCCCAAAATGGTCTATAATGATGAAATTTTAACATTTAATCTTTTGACTCTAAATGACTGTTGGATGTGAATTATGACTTTGTCAACTAAAATAAGTGTGTTTAAAGTCATTTCTGTGCCTGAAATGGGTCAAAATTGAAGATTTTGAGTAAGCAAAACTATGTAAAATTGGCAATTTTGGACACTGTGAGGGTTTAAAAAGTGGTTATTCAACATGAGGCACGATCCAATTGACATTTTGAATCATTTTTGGTACAGTCCAAAAAATCAATTTTCGGATGAAAAACGATGACTCCGGACCTGTCGAACATTCCCAAAATGGTCTATAATGATGAAATTTTAACATGTAATCTTTTGACTCTAAATGACTGTTGGATGTGAATTATGACTTTGTCAACTAAAATAAGTGTGTTTAAAGTCATTTCTGTGCCTGAAACGGGTCAAAATTGAAGCTTTTGGGTAAGCAAAACTCTGTAAAAATGGCAATTTTGGTCACTCTGAGGGTTTAAAAAGTGGTTATTCAACATGAGGCACCATCCAATTGACATTTTGAATCATTTTTGGTACAGTCCAAAAAATCAATTTTCGGATGAAAAACGATGACTCCGGACATGTCGAACGATCCCAAAATGGTCAATATGGATGAAATTTTAACATTTAATCTTTTGACTGTAAATGACTGTTGGATGTGAATTATGACTTTGTCAACTAAAATAAGTGTGTTTAAAGTCATTTCTGTGCCTGAAACGGGTCAAAATTGAAGCTTTTGAGTAAGCAAAACTCTGTAAAAATTGCAATTTTGGTCACTCTGAGGGTTTAAAAAGTGGGTATTCAACATGAGGCACGATCCAATTGACATTTTGAATCATTTTTGGTACAGTCCAAAAAATCAATTTTCGGATGAAAAACGATGACTCCGGACATGTCGAACGATCCCAAAATGGTCAATATGGATGAAATTTTAACATTTAATCTTTTGACTGTAAATGACTGTTGGATGTGAATTATGACTTTGTCAACTAAAATAAGTGTGTTTAAAGTCATTTCTGTGCCTGAAACGGGTCAAAATTGAAGCTTTTGGGTAAGCAAAACTCTGTAAAAATGGCAATTTTGGTCACTCTGAGGGTTTAAAAAGTGGTTATTCAACATGAGGCACCATCCAATTGACATTTTGAATCATTTTAGGTACAGTCCAAAAAATCAATTTTTGGATGAAAAACGATGACTCCGGACCTGTCGAACGTTCCCAAAATGGTCTATAATGATGAAATTTTAACATTTAATCTTTTGACTCTAAATGACTGTTAGATGTGAATTATGACTTTGTCAACTAAAATAAGTGTGTTTAAAGTCATTTCTGTGCCTCAAAGGGGTCAAAATTGAAGCTTTTGAGTAAGCAAAACTCTGTAAAAATGGCAATTTTGGTCACTCTGAGGGTTTAAAAAGTGGTTATTCAACATGAGGCACGATCCAATTGACATTTTGAATCATTATTGGTACAGTCCAAAAAATCAATTTTCGGATGAAAAACGATGACTCCGGACATGTCGAACGATCCCAAAATGGTCAATATGGATGAAATTTTAACATTTAATCTTTTGACTGTAAATGACTGTTGGATGTGAATTATGACTTTGTCAACTAAAATAAGTGTGTTTAAAGTCATTTCTGTGCCTGAAAGGGGTCAAAATTGAAGCTTTTGGGTTAGCAAAACTCTGTAAAAATGGCAATTTTGGTCACTCTGAGGGTTTAAAAAGTAGTTATTCAACATGAGGCACCATCCAATTGACATTTTGAATCATTTTTGGTACAGTCCAAAAAATCAATTTTTGGATGAAAAACGATGACTCCGGACCTGTCGAACGATCCCAAAATGGTCAATATGGATGAAATTTTAACATTTAATCTTTTGACTGTAAATGACTGTTGGATGTGAATTATGACTTTGTCAACTAAAATAAGTGTGTTTAAAGTCATTTCTGTGCCTGAAACGGGTCAAAATTGAAGCTTTTGGGTAAGCAAAACTCTGTAAAAATGGCAATTTTGGTCACTCTGAGGGTTTAAAAAGTGGTTATTCAACATGAGGCACCATCCAATTGACATTTTGAATAATTTTTGGTACAGTCCAAAAAATCAATTTTCGGATGAAAAACGATGACTCCGGACATGTCGAACGATCCCAAAATGGTCAATATGGATGAAATTTTAACATTTAATCTTTTGACTGTAAATGACTGTTGGATGTGAATTATGACTTTGTCAACTAAAATAAGTGTGTTTAAAGTCATTTCTGTGCCTGAAAGGGGTCAAAATTGAAGCTTTTGGGTTAGCAAAACTCTGTAAAAATGGCAATTTTGGTCACTCTGAGGGTTTAAAAAGTAGTTATTCAACATGAGGCACCATCCAATTGACATTTTGAATCATTTTTGGTACAGTCCAAAAAATCAATTTTCGGATGAAAAACGATGACTCCGGACCTGTGGAACGTTCCCAAAATGGTATATAATGATGAAATTTTAACATTTAATCTTTTGACTCTAAATGACTGTTGGATGTGAATTATGACTTTGTCAACTAAAATAAGTGTGTTTAAAGTCATTTCTGGTCCTGAGATGGGTCAAAATTGAAGATTTTGAGTAAGCAAAACTCTGTAAAATTGGCAATTTTGGTCACTGTGAGGGTTTAAAAAGTGGTTATTCAACATGAGGCACGATCCAATTGACATTTTGAATCATTTTTGGTACATTTCAAAAAATCCATTTTCGGATGAAAAACGATGACTCCGGACCTGTCGAACGTTCCCAAAATGATCTATAATGATGAATTTTTAACATTTAATCTTTTGACTGTAAATGACTGTTGGATGTGAATTATGACTTTGTCAACTAAAATAAGTGTGTTTAAAGTCGTTTCTGTGCCTGAAACAGGTCAAAATTGAAGCTTTTGAGTAAGCAAAATTCTGTAAAAAAAGGCAATTTTGGTCACTCTGAGGGTTTAAAAAGTGGTTATTCAACATGAGGCACGATCCAATTGACAGTTTGAATCATTTTTGGTACAGTCCAAAAAATCAATTTTCGGATGAAAAACGATGACTCCGGACCTGTCGAACGTTTCCAAAATGGTCTATAATGATGAAATTTTAACATTTAATCTTTTGACACTAAATGACTGTTGGATGTGAATTATGACTTTGTCAACTAAAATAAGTGTGTTTAAAGTCATTTCTGTGCCTGAAATGGGTCAAAATTGAAGCTTTTGAATAAGCAAAACTCTGTAAAAATTGCAATTTTGGTCACTCTGAGGGTTTAAAAAGTGGGTATTCAACATGAGGCACGATCCAATTGACATTTTGAATCATTTTTGGTACAGTCCAAAAAATCAATTTTCGGATGAAAAACGATGACTCCGGACATGTCGAACGAACCCAAAATGGTCAATATGGATGAAATTTTAACATTTAATCTTTTGACTGTAAATGACTGTTGGATGTGAATTATGACTTTGTCAACTAAAATAAGTGTGTTTAAAGTCATTTCTGTGCCTGAAACGGGTCAAAATTGAAGCTTTTGGGTAAGCAAAACTCTGTAAAAATGGCAATTTTGGTCACTCTGAGGGTTTAAAAAGTGGTTATTCAACATGAGGCACGATCCAATTGCATTTTGAATCATTTTTGGTACAGTCCAAAAAATCAATTTTCGGATGAAAAACAATGACTCCGGACCTGTCGAACGTTCCCAAAATGGTCTATAATGATGAAATTTTAACATTTAATCTTTTGACTCTAAATGACTGTTGGATGTGAATTATGACTTTGTCAACTAAAATAAGTGTGTTTAAAGTCATTTCTGTGCCTGAAATGGGTCAAAATTGAAGATTTTGAGTAAGCAAAACTATGTAAAATTGGCAATTTTGGACACTGTGAGGGTTTAAAAAGTGGTTATTCAACATGAGGCACGATCCAATTGACATTTTGAATCATTTTTGGTACAGTCCAAAAAATCAATTTTCGGATGAAAAACGATGACTCCGGACCTGTCGAACGTTCCCAAAATGGTCTATAATGATGAAATTTTAACATGTAATCTTTTGACACTAAATGACTGTTGGATGTGAATTCTGACTTTGTCAACTAAAATAAGTGTGTTTAAAGTCATTTCTGTGCCTCAAAGGGGTCAAAATTGAAGCTTTTGAGTAAGCAAAACTCTGTAAAAATGGCAATTTTGGTCACTCTGAGGGTTTAAAAAGTGGTTATTCAACATGAGGCAGGATCCAATTGACATTTTGAATCATTTTTGGTACAGTCCAAAAAATCAATTTTCGGATGAAAAACGATGACTCCGGATCTGTTGAACGTTTCCAGAATGGTCTATAATGATGAAATTTTAACATTTAATCTTTTGACTCTAAATGACTGTTGGATGTGAATTATGACTTTGTCAACTAAAATAAGTGTGTTTAACGTCATTTCTGTGCCTGAAATGGGTCAAAATTGAAGATTTTGAGTAAGCAAAACTATGTAAAATTGGCAATTTTGGACACTGTGAGGGTTTAAAAAGTGGTTATTCAACATGAGGCACGATCCAATTGACATTTTGAATCATTTTTGGTACAGTCCAAAAAATCAATTTTCGGATGAAAAACGATGACTCCGGACCTGTCGAACGTTCCCAAAATGGTCTATAATGATGAAATTTTAACATTTAATCTTTTGACTCTAAATGACTGTTGGATGTGAATTCTGACTTTGTCAACTAAAATAAGTGTGTTTAAAGTCATTTCTGTGCCTCAAAGGGGTCAAAATTGAAGCTTTTGAGTAAGCAAAACTCTGTAAAAATGGCAATTTTGGTCACTCTGAGGGTTTAAAAAGTGGTTATTCAACATGAGGCACGATCCAATTGACATTTTGAATCATTTTTGGTACAGTCCAAAAAATCTATTTTCGGATGAAAAACGATGACTCCGGACATGTCGAACGATCCCAAAATGGTCAATATGGATGAAATTTTAACATTTAATCTTTTGACTGTTAATGACTGTTGGGTGTGAATTATGACTTTGTCAACTAAAATAAGTGTGTTTAAAGTCATTTCTGTGCCTCAAAGGGGTCAAAATTGAAGCTTTTGAGTAATCAAAACTCTGTAAAAATGGCAATTTTGGTCACTGTGAGGGTTTAAAAAGTGGTTATTCAACATGAGGCACGATCCAATTGACATTTTGAATCATTTTTGGTACAGCCCAAAAAATCAATTTTCGGATGAAAAACGATGACTCCGGATCTGTTGAACGTTTCCAGAATGGTCTATAATGATGAAATTTTAACATTTAATCTTTTGACTCTAAATGACTGTTCGATGTGAATTATGACTTTGTCAACTAAAATAAGTGTGTTTAAAGTCATTTCTGTGCCTGAAATGGGTCAAAATTGAAGATTTTGAGTAAGCAAAACTCTGTAAAATTGGCAATTTTGGACACTGTGAGGGTTTAAAAAGTGGTTATTCAACATGAGGCACGATCCAATTGACATTTTGAATCATTTTTGGTACAGTCCAAAAAATCAATTTTCGGATGAAAAACGATGACTCCGGACCTGTCGAACGTTCCCAAAATGGTCTATAATGATGAAATTTTAACATTTAATCTTTTGACTCTAAATGACTGTTGAATGTGAATTATGACTTTGTCAACTAAAATAAGTGTGTTTAAAGTCATTTCTGTGCCTCAAAGGGGTCAAAATTGAAGCTTTTCAGTAAGCAAAACTCTGTAAAAATGGCAATTGTGGTCACTCTGAGGGTTTAAAAAGTGGTTATTCAACATGAGGCACGATCCAATTGACATTTTGAATCATTTTTGGTACAGTCCAAAAAATCAATTTTCGGATGAAAAACGATGACTCCGGACATGTCGAACGATCCCAAATTGGTCAATATGGATGAAATTTTAACATTTAATCTTTTGACTGTAAATGACTGTTGGATGTGAATTATGACTTTGTCAACTAAAATAAGTGTGTTTAAAGTCATTTCTGTGCATCAAAGGGGTCAAAATTGAAGCTTTTGAGTAATCAAAACTCTGTAAAAATGGCAATTTTGGTCACTGTGAGGGTTTAAAAAGTGGTTATTCAACATGAGGCACGATCCAATTGACATTTTGAATCATTTTTGGTACAGCCCAAAAAATCAATTTTCGGATGAAAAACGATGACTCCGGATCTGTTGAACGTTTCCAGAATGGTCTATAATGATGAAATTTTAACATTTAATCTTTTGACTCTAAATGACTGTTCGATGTGAATTATGACTTTGTCAACTAAAATAAGTGTGTTTAAAGTCATTTCTGTGCCTGAAATGGGTCAAAATTGAAGATTTTGAGTAAGCAAAACTCTGTAAAATTGGCAATTTTGGACACTGTGAGGGTTTAAAAAGTGGTTATTCAACATGAGGCACGATCCAATTGACATTTTGAATCATTTTTGGTACAGTCCAAAAAATCAATTTTCGGATGAAAAACGATGACTCCGGACCTGTCGAACGTTCCCAAAATGGTCTATAATGATGAAATTTTAACATTTAATCTTTTGACTCTAAATGACTGTTGAATGTGAATTATGACTTTGTCAACTAAAATAAGTGTGTTTAAAGTCATTTCTGTGCCTCAAAGGGGTCAAAATTGAAGCTTTTCAGTAAACAAAACTCTGTAAAAATGGCAATTTTGGTCACTCTGAGGGTTTAAAAAGTGGTTATTCAACATGAGGCACGATCCAATTGACATTTTGAATCATTTTTGGTACAGTCCAAAAAATCAATTTTCGGATGAAAAACGATGACTCCGGACATGTCGAACGATCCCAAAATGGTCAATATGGATGAAATTTTAACATTTAATCTTTTGACTGTAAATGACTGTTGGATGTGAATTATGACTTTGTCAACTAAAATAAGTGTGTTTAAAGTCATTTCTGTGCCTGAAACGGGTCAAAATTGAAGCTTTTGGGTTAGCAAAACTCTGTAAAAATGGCAATTTTGGTCACTCTGAGGGTTTAAAAAGTGGTTATTCAACATGAGGCACCATCCAATTGACATTTTGAATCATTTTTGGTACAGTCCAAAAAAATCAATTTTCGGATGAAAAACGATGACTCAGGACATGTCGAACGATCCCAAAATGGTCAATATGGATGAAATTTTAACATTAAATCTTTTGACTGTAAATGACTGTTGGATGTGAATTATGACTTTGTCAACTAAAATAAGCGTGTTTAAAGTCATTTCTGTGCCTGAAACGGGTCAAAATTGAAGCTTTTGGGTAAGCAAAACTCTGTAAAAATGGCAATTTTGGTCACTCTGAGGGTTTAAAAAGTGGTTATTCAACATGAGGCACGATCCAATTGACATTTTGAATCATTTTTGGTACAGTCCAAAAAATCAATTTTCGGATGAAAAACAATGACTCCGGACCTGTCGAACGTTCCCAAAATGGTCTATAATGATGAAATTTTAACATTTAATCTTTTGACTCTAAATGACTGTTGGATGTGAATTATGACTTTGTCAACTAAAATAAGTGTGTTTAAAGTCATTTCTGTGCCTGAAATGGGTCAAAATTGAAGATTTTGAGTAAGCAAAACTATGTAAAATTGGCAATTTTGGACACTGTGAGGGTTTAAAAAGTGGTTATTCAACATGAGGCACGATCCAATTGACATTTTGAATCATTTTTGGTACAGTCCAAAAAATCAATTTTCGGATGAAAAACGATGACTCCGGACCTGTCGAACGTTCCCAAAATGGTCTATAATGATGAAATTTTAACATGTAATCTTTTGACACTAAATGACTGTTGGATGTGAATTCTGACTTTGTCAACTAAAATAAGTGTGTTTAAAGTCATTTCTGTGCCTCAAAGGGGTCAAAATTGAAGCTTTTGAGTAAGCAAAACTCTGTAAAAATGGCAATTTTGGTCACTCTGAGGGTTTAAAAAGTGGTTATTCAACATGAGGCAGGATCCAATTGACATTTTGAATCATTTTTGGTACAGTCCAAAAAATCAATTTTCGGATGAAAAACGATGACTCCGGATCTGTTGAACGTTTCCAGAATGGTCTATAATGATGAAATTTTAACATTTAATCTTTTGACTCTAAATGACTGTTGGATGTGAATTATGACTTTGTCAACTAAAATAAGTGTGTTTAACGTCATTTCTGTGCCTGAAATGGGTCAAAATTGAAGATTTTGAGTAAGCAAAACTATGTAAAATTGGCAATTTTGGACACTGTGAGGGTTTAAAAAGTGGTTATTCAACATGAGGCACGATCCAATTGACATTTTGAATCATTTTTGGTACAGTCCAAAAAATCAATTTTCGGATGAAAAACGATGACTCCGGACCTGTCGAACGTTCCCAAAATGGTCTATAATGATGAAATTTTAACATTTAATCTTTTGACTCTAAATGACTGTTGGATGTGAATTCTGACTTTGTCAACTAAAATAAGTGTGTTTAAAGTCATTTCTGTGCCTCAAAGGGGTCAAAATTGAAGCTTTTGAGTAAGCAAAACTCTGTAAAAATGGCAATTTTGGTCACTCTGAGGGTTTAAAAAGTGGTTATTCAACATGAGGCACGATCCAATTGACATTTTGAATCATTTTTGGTACAGCCCAAAAAATCTATTTTCGGATGAAAAACGATGACTCCGGACATGTCGAACAATCCCAAAATGGTCAATATGGATGAAATTTTAACATTTAATCTTTTGACTCTAAATGACTGTTGGATGTGAATTATGACTTTGTCAACTAAAATAAGTGTGTTTAACGTCATTTCTGTGCCTGAAATGGGTCAAAATTGAAGATTTTGAGTAAGCAAAACTCTGTAAAAATGGCAATTTTGGTCACTCTGAGGGTTTAAAAAGTGGTTATTCAACATGAGGCACGGTCCAATTGACATTTTGAATCATTTTTGGTACAGTCCAAAAAAATCAATTTTCGGATGAAAAACGATGACTCAGGACATGTCGAACGATCCCAAAATGGTCTATAATGATGAAATTTTAACATTTAATCTTTTGACTCTAAATGACTGTTGGATGTGAATTATGACTTTGTCAACTAAAATAAGTGTGTTTAAAGTCATTTATGTGCCTCAAAGAGGTCAAAATTGAAGCTTTTGAGTAATCAAAAGTCTGTAAAAATGGCAATTTTGGTCACTGTGAGGGTTTAAAAAGTGGTTATTCAACATGAGGCACGATCCAATTGACATTTTGAATCATTTATGGTACAGTCCAAAAAATCAATTTTCGGATGAAAAACGATGACTCCGGACCTGTCGAACGTTCCCAAAATGGTCTATAATGATGAAATTTTAACATTTAATCTTTTGACTCTAAATGACTGTTGGATGTGAATTATGACTTTGTCAACTAAAATAAGTGTGTTTAACGTCATTTCTGTGCCTGAAATGGGTCAAAATTGAAGATTTTGAGTAAGCAAAACTCTGTAAAATTGGCAATTTTGGACACTGTGAGGGTTTAAAAAGTGGTTATTCAACATGAGGCACGATCCAATTGACATTTTGAATCATTTTTGGTACAGTCCAAAAAATCAATTTTCGGATGAAAAACGATGACTCCGGACCTCTCGAACGTTCCCAAAATGGTCTATAATGATGAAATTTTAACATTTAATCTTTTGACTCTAAATGACTGTTGAATGTGAATTATGACTTTGTCAACTAAAATAAGTGTGTTTAAAGTCATTTCTGTGCCTCAAAGGGGTCAAAATTGAAGCTTTTGAGTAAGCAAAACTCTGTAAAAATGGCAATTTTGGTCACTCTGAGGGTTTAAAAAGTGATTATTCAACATGAGGCACCATCCAATTGACATTTTGAATCATTTTTGGTACAGTCCAAAAATTAAATTTTCGGATGAAAAACGATGACTCCGGACATGTCGAACGATCCCAAAATGGTCAATATGGATGAAATTTTAACATTTAATCTTTTGACTGTAAATGACTGTTGGATGTGAATTATGACTTTGTCAACTAAAATAAGTGTGTTTAAAGTCATTTCTGTGCCTGAAACGGGTCAAAATTGAAGCTTTTGGGTTAGCAAAACTCTGTAAAAAATGGCAATTTTGGTCATTTTGAGGGTTTAAAAAGTGGTTATTCAACATGAGGCACGATCCAATTGACATTTTGAATCATTTTTGGTACAGTCCAAAAAATCAATTTTCGGATGAAAAACAATGACTCCGGACCTGTCGAACGTTCCCAAAATGGTCTATAATGATGAAATTTTAACATTTAATCTTTTGACTCTAAATGACTGTTGGATGTGAATTATGACTTTGTCAACTAAAATAAGTGTGTTTAAAGTCATTTATGTGCCTCAAAGAGGTCAAAATTGAAGCTTTTGAGTAATCAAAACTCTGTAAAAATGGCAATTTTGGTCACTGTGAGGGTTTAAAAAGTGGTTATTCAACATGAGGCACGATCCAATTGACATTTTGAATCATTTTTGGTACAGCCCAAAAAATCAATTTTCGGATGAAAAACGATGACTCCGGATCTGTTGAACGTTTCCAGAATGGTCTATAATGATGACATTTTAACATTTAATCTTTTGACTCTAAATGACTGTTCGATGTGAATTATGACTTTGTCAACTAAAATAAGTGTGTTTAAAGTCATTTCTGTGCCTGAAATGGGTCAAAATTGAAGATTTTGAGTAAGCAAAACTCTGTAAAATTGGCAATTTTGGACACTGTGAGGGTTTAAAAAGTGGTTATTCAACATGAGGCACGATCCAATTGACATTTTGAATCATTTTTGGTACAGTCCAAAAAATCAATTTTCGGATGAAAAACGATGACTCCGGACCTCTCGAACGTTCCCAAAATGGTCTATAATGATGAAATTTTAACATTTAATCTTTTGACTCTAAATGACTGTTGGATGTGAATTATGACTTTGTCAACTAAAATAAGTGTGTTTAAAGTCATTTATGTGCCTCAAAGAGGTCAAAATTGAAGCTTTTGAGTAATCAAAAGTCTGTAAAAATGGCAATTTTGGTCACTGTGAGGGTTTAAAAAGTGGTTATTCAACATGAGGCACGATCCAATTGACATTTTGAATCATTTATGGTACAGTCCAAAAAATCAATTTTCGGATGAAAAACGATGACTCCGGACCTGTCGAACGTTCCCAAAATGGTCTATAATGATGAAATTTTAACATTTAATCTTTTGACTCTAAATGACTGTTGGATGTGAATTATGACTTTGTCAACTAAAATAAGTGTGTTTAACGTCATTTCTGTGCCTGAAATGGGTCAAAATTGAAGATTTTGAGTAAGCAAAACTATGTAAAATTGGCAATTTTGGACACTGTGAGGGTTTAAAAAGTGGTTATTCAACATGAGGCACGATCCAATTGACATTTTGAATCATTTTTGGTACAGTCCAAAAAATCAATTTTCGGATGAAAAACGATGACTCCGGACCTGTCGAACGTTCCCAAAATGGTCTATAATGATGAAATTTTAACATTTAATCTTTTGACTCTAAATGACTGTTGAATGTGAATTCTGACTTTGTCAACTAAAATAAGTGTGTTTAAAATCATTTCTGTGCCTCAAAGGGGTCAAAATTGAAGCTTTTGAGTAAGCAAAACTCTGTAAAAAATGGCAATTTTGGTCACTCTGAGGGTTTAAAAAGTGGTTTTTCAACATGAGGCACCATCCAATTGACATTTTGAATCATTTTTGGTACAGTCCAAAAAAATCAATTTTCGGATAAAAAACGATGACTCAGGACATGTCTAACGATCCCAAAATGGTCAATATGGATGAAATTTTAACATTAAATCTTTTGACTGTAAATGACTGTTGGATGTGAATTATGACTTTGTCAACTAAAATAAGCGTGTTTAAAGTCATTTCTGTGCCTCAAAGAGGTCAAAATTGAAGCTTTTGAGTAATCAAAACTCTGTAAAAATGGCAACTTTGGTCACTGTGAGGGTTTAAAAAGTGGTTATTCAACATGAGGCACGATCCAATTGACATTTTGAATCATTTTTGGTACAGTCCAAAAAATCAATTTTCGGATGAAAAACAATGACTCCGGACCTGTCGAACGTTCCCAAAATGGTCTATAATGATGAAATTTTAACATTTAATCTTTTGACTCTAAATGACTGTTGGATGTGAATTATGACTTTGTCAACTAAAATAAGTGTGTTTAAAGTCATTTATGTGCCTCAAAGAGGTCAAAATTGAAGCTTTTGAGTAATCAAAACTCTGTAAAAATGGCAATTTTGGTCACTGTGAGGGTTTAAAAAGTGGTTATTCAACATGAGGCACGATCCAATTGACATTTTGAATCATTTTTGGTACAGCCCAAAAAATCAATTTTCGGATGAAAAACGATGACTCCGGATCTGTTGAACGTTTCCAGAATGGTCTATAATGATGAAATTTTAACATTTAATCTTTTGACTCTAAATGACTGTTCGATGTGAATTATGACTTTGTCAACTAAAATAAGTGTGTTTAAAGTCATTTCTGTGCCTGAAATGGGTCAAAATTGAAGATTTTGAGTAAGCAAAACTCTGTAAAATTGGCAATTTTGGACACTGTGAGGGTTTAAAAAGTGGTTATTCAACATGAGGCACGATCCAATTGACATTTTGAATCATTTTTGGTACAGTCCAAAAAATCAATTTTCGGATGAAAAACGATGACTCCGGACCTCTCGAACGTTCCCAAAATGGTCTATAATGATGAAATTTTAACATTTAATCTTTTGACTCTAAATGACTGTTGGATGTGAATTATGACTTTGTCAACTAAAATAAGTGTGTTTAAAGTCATTTATGTGCCTCAAAGAGGTCAAAATTGAAGCTTTTGAGTAATCAAAAGTCTGTAAAAATGGCAATTTTGGTCACTGTGAGGGTTTAAAAAGTGGTTATTCAACATGAGGCACGATCCAATTGACATTTTGAATCATTTATGGTACAGTCCAAAAAATCAATTTTCGGATGAAAAACGATGACTCCGGACCTGTCGAACGTTCCCAAAATGGTCTATAATGATGAAATTTTAACATTTAATCTTTTGACTCTAAATGACTGTTGGATGTGAATTATGACTTTGTCAACTAAAATAAGTGTGTTTAACGTCATTTCTGTGCCTGAAATGGGTCAAAATTGAAGATTTTGAGTAAGCAAAACTATGTAAAATTGGCAATTTTGGACACTGTGAGGGTTTAAAAAGTGGTTATTCAACATGAGGCACGATCCAATTGACATTTTGAATCATTTTTGGTACAGTCCAAAAAATCAATTTTCGGATGAAAAACGATGACTCCGGACCTGTCGAACGTTCCCAAAATGGTCTATAATGATGAAATTTTAACATTTAATCTTTTGACTCTAAATGACTGTTGAATGTGAATTCTGACTTTGTCAACTAAAATAAGTGTGTTTAAAATCATTTCTGTGCCTCAAAGGGGTCAAAATTGAAGCTTTTGAGTAAGCAAAACTCTGTAAAAATGGCAATTTTGGTCACTCTGAGGGTTTAAAAAGTGATTATTCAACATGAGGCACCATCCAATTGACATTTTGAATCATTTTTGGTACAGTCCAAAAAATCAATTTTCGGATGAAAAACGATGACTCCGGACATGTCGAACGATCCCAAAATGGTCAATATGGATGAAATTTTAACATTTAATCTTTTGACTGTAAATGACTGTTGGATGTGAATTATGACTTTGTCAACTAAAATAAGTGTGTTTAAAGTCATTTCTGTGCCTGAAACGGGTCAAAATTGAAGCATTTGGGTTAGCAAAACTCTGTAAAAATGGCAATTTTGGTCACTGTGAGGGTTTAAAAAGTGGTTATTCAACATGAGGCACGATCCAATTGACATTTTGAATCATTTTTGGTACAGCCCAAAAAATCAATTTTCGGATGAAAAACGATGACTCGGGATCTGTTGAACGTTTCCAGAATGGTCTATAATGATGAAATTTTAACATTTAATCTTTTGACTCTAAATGACTGTTCGATGTGAATTATGACTTTGTCAACTAAAATAAGTGTGTTTAAAGTCATTTCTGTGCCTGAAATGGGTCAAAATTGAAGATTTTGAGTAAGCAAAACTCTGTAAAATTGGCAATTTTTGACACTGTGAGGGTTTAAAAAGTGGTTATTCAACATGAGGCACGATCCAATTGACATTTTGAATCATTTTTGGTACAGTCCAAAAAATCAATTTTCGGATGAAAAACGATGACTCCGGACCTGTCGAACGTTCCCAAAATGGTCTATAATGATGAAATTTTAACATTTAATCTTTTGACTCTAAATGACTGTTGAATGTGAATTATGACTTTGTCAACTAAAATAAGTGTGTTTAAAGTCATTTCTGTGCCTCAAAGGGGTCAAAATTGAAGCTTTTCAGTAAGCAAAACTCTGTAAAAATGGCAATTTTGGTCACTCTGAGGGTTTAAACAGTGGTTATTCAACATGAGGCACGATCCAATTGACATTTTGAATCATTTTTGGTACAGTCCAAAAAATCAATTTTCGGATGAAAAACGATGACTCCGGACATGTCGAACGATCCCAAATTGGTCAATATGGATGAAATTTTAACATTTAATCTTTTGACTGTAAATGACTGTTGGATGTGAATTATGACTTTGTCAACTAAAATAAGTGTGTTTAAAGTCATTTCTGTGCCTCAAAGGGGTCAAAATTGAAGCTTTTGAGTAATCAAAATTCTGTAAAAATGGCAATTTTGGTCACTGTGAGGGTTTAAAAAGTGGTTATTCAACATGAGGCACGATCCAATTGACATTTTGAATCATTTTTGGTACAGCCCAAAAAATCAATTTTCGGATGAAAAACGATGACTCCGGATCTGTTGAACGTTTCCAGAATGGTCTATAATGATGAAATTTTAACATTTAATCTTTTGACTCTAAATGACTGTTCGATGTGAATTATGACTTTGTCAACTAAAATAAGTGTGTTTAAAGTCATTTCTGTGCCTGAAATGGGTCAAAATTGAAGATTTTGAGTAAGCAAAACTCTGTAAAATTGGCAATTTTGGACACTGTGAGGGTTTAAAAAGTGGTTATTCAACATGAGGCACCATCCAATTGACATTTTGAATCATTTTTGGTACAGTCCAAAAAATAAATTTTCGGATGAAAAACGATGACTCCGGACATGTCGAACGATCCCAAAATGGTCAATATGGATGAAATTTTAACATTTAATCTTTTGACTGTAAATGACTGTTGGATGTGAATTATGACTTTGTCAACTAAAATAAGTGTGTTTAAAGTCATTTCTGTGCCTGAAACGGGTCAAAATTGAAGCTTTTGGGTTAGCAAAACTCTGTAAAAATGGCAATTTTGGTCACTCTGAGGGTTTAAAAAGTGGTTATTCAACATGAGGCACCATCCAATTGACATTTTGAATCATTTTTGGTACAGTCCAAAAAAATCAATTTTCGGATGAAAAACGATGACTCAGGACATGTCGAACGATCCCAAAATGGTCAATATGGATGAAATTTTAACATTAAATCTTTTGACTGTAAATGACTGTTGGATGTGAATTATGACTTTGTCAACTAAAATAAGCGTGTTTAAAGTCATTTCTGTGCCTGAAACGGGTCAAAATTGAAGCTTTTGGGTAAGCAAAACTCTGTAAAAATGGCAATTTTGGTCATTTTGAGGGTTTAAAAAGTGGTTATTTAACATGAGGCACCATCCAATTGACATTTTGAATCATTTTTGGTACAGTCCAAAAAATCAATTTTCGGATGAAAAACGATGACTCCGGACCTGTCGAACGTTCCCAAAATGGTCTATAATGATGAAATTTTAACATTCAATTTTTTGACTCTAAATGACTGTTGGATGTGAATTATGACTTTGTCAACTAAAATACGTGTGTTTAAAGTCATTTCTGTGCCTCAAAGAGGTCAAAATTGAAGCTTTTGAGTAATCAAAACTCTGTAAAAATGGCAACTTTGGTCACTGTGAGGGTTTAAAAAGTGGTTATTCAACATGAGGCACGATCCAATTGACATTTTGAATCATTTTTGGTACAGTCCAAAAAATCAATTTTCGGATGAAAAACAATGACTCCGGACCTGTCGAACGTTCCCAAAATGGTCTATAATGATGAAATTTTAACATTTAATCTTTTGACTCTAAATGACTGTTGGATGTGAATTATGACTTTGTCAACTAAAATAAGTGTGTTTAAAGTCATTTATGTGCCTCAAAGAGGTCAAAATTGAAGCTTTTGAGTAATCAAAACTCTGTAAAAATGGCAATTTTGGTCACTGTGAGGGTTTAAAAAGTGGTTATTCAACATGAGGCACGATCCAATTGACATTTTGAATCATTTATGGTACAGTCCAAAAAATCAATTTTCGGATGAAAAACGATGACTCCGGACCTGTCGAACATTCCCAAAATGGTCTATAATGATGAAATTTTAACATTTAATCTTTTGACTCTAAATGACTGTTGGATGTGAATTATGACTTTGTCAACTAAAATAAGTGTGTTTAACGTCATTTCTGTGCCTGAAATGGGTCAAAATTGAAGATTTTGAGTAAGCAAAACTATGTAAAATTGGCAATTTTGGACACTGTGAGGGTTTAAAAAGTGGTTATTCAACATGAGGCACGACCCAATTGACATTTTGAATCATTTTTGGTACAGTCCAAAAAATCAATTTTCGGATGAAAAACGATGACTCCGGACCTGTCGAACGTTCCCAAAATGGTCTATAATGATGAAATTTTAACATTTAATCTTTTGACTCTAAATGACTGTTGGATGTGAATTCTGACTTTGTCAACTAAAATAAGTGTGTTTAAAGTCATTTCTGTGCCTCAAAGGGGTCAAAATTGAAGCTTTTGAGTAAGCAAAACTCTGTAAAAATGGCAATTTTGGTCACTCTGAGGGTTTAAAAAGTGATTATTCAACATGAGGCACCATCCAATTGACATTTTGAATCATTTTTGGTACAGTCCAAAAAATCAATTTTCGGATGAAAAACGATGACTCCGGACATGTCGAACGATCCCAAAATGGTCAATATGGATGAAATTTTAACATTTAATCTTTTGACTGTAAATGACTGTTGGATGTGAATTATGACTTTGTCAACTAAAATAAGTGTGTTTAAAGTCATTTCTGTGCCTGAAATGGGTCAAAATTGAAGATTTTGAGTAAGCAAAACTCTGTAAAATTGGCAATTTTGGACACTGTGAGGGTTTAAAAAGTGGTTATTCAACATGAGGCACGATCCAATTGACATTTTGAATCATTTTTGGTACAGTCCAAAAAATCAATTTTCGGATGAAAAACGATGACTCCGGACCTGTCGAACGTTCCCAAAATGGTCTATAATGATGAAATTTTAACATTTAATCTTTTGACTCTAAATGACTGTTGAATGTGAATTATGACTTTGTCAACTAAAATAAGTGTGTTTAAAGTCATTTCTGTGCCTCAAAGGGGTCAAAATTGAAGCTTTTCAGTAAGCAAAACTCTGTAAAAATGGCAATTTTGGTCACTCTGAGGGTTTAAAAAGTGGTTATTCAACATGAGGCACGATCCAATTGACATTTTGAATCATTTTTGGTACAGTCCAAAAAATCAATTTTCGGATGAAAAACGATGACTCCGGACATGTCGAACGATCCCAAATTGGTCAATATGGATGAAATTTTAACATTTAATCTTTTGACTGTAAATGACTGTTGGATGTGAATTATGACTTTGTCAACTAAAATAAGTGTGTTTAAAGTCATTTCTGTGCCTCAAAGGGGTCAAAATTGAAGCTTTTGAGTAATCAAAACTCTGTAAAAATGGCAATTTTGGTCACTGTGAGGGTTTAAAAAGTGGTTATTCAACATGAGGCACGATCCAATTGACATTTTGAATCATTTTTGGTACAGCCCAAAAAATCAATTTTCGCATGAAAAACGATGACTCCGGACCTGTCGAACGTTCCCAAAATGGTCTATAATGATGAAATTTTAACATTCAATTTTTTGACTCTAAATGACTGTTGGATGTGAATTATGACTTTGTCAACTAAAATACGTGTGTTTAAAGTCATTTCTGTGCCTCAAAGAGGTCAAAATTGAAGCTTTTGAGTAATCAAAACTATGTAAAAATGGCAACTTTGGTCACTGTGAGGGTTTAAAAAGTGGTTATTCAACATGAGGCACGATCCAATTGACATTTTGAATCATTTTTGGTACAGTCCAAAAAATCAATTTTCGGATGAAAAACAATGACTCCGGACCTGTCGAACGTTCCCAAAATGGTCTATAATGATGAAATTTTAACATTTAATCTTTTGACTCTAAATGACTGTTGGATGTGAATTATGACTTTGTCAACTAAAATAAGTGTGTTTAAAGTCATTTATGTGCCTCAAAGAGGTCAAAATTGAAGCTTTTGAGTAATCAAAACTCTGTAAAAATGGCAATTTTGGTCACTGTGAGGGTTTAAAAAGTGGTTATTCAACATGAGGCACGATCCAATTGACATTTTGAATCATTTATGGTACAGTCCAAAAAATCAATTTTCGGATGAAAAACGATGACTCCGGACCTGTCGAACGTTCCCAAAATGGTCTATAATGATGAAATTTTAACATTTAATCTTTTGACTCTAAATGACTGTTGGATGTGAATTATGACTTTGTCAACTAAAATAAGTGTGTTTAACGTCATTTCTGTGCCTGAAATGGGTCAAAATTGAAGATTTTGAGTAAGCAAAACTATGTAAAATTGGCAATTTTGGACACTGTGAGGGTTTAAAAAGTGGTTATTCAACATGAGGCACGATCCAATTGACATTTTGAATCATTTTTGGTACAGTCCAAAAAATCAATTTTCGGATGAAAAACGATGACTCCGGACCTGTCGAACGTTCCCAAAATGGTCTATAATGATGAAATTTTAACATTTAATCTTTTGACTCTAAATGACTGTTGGATGTGAATTCTGACTTTGTCAACTAAAATAAGTGTGTTTAAAGTCATTTCTGTGCCTCAAAGGGGTCAAAATTGAAGCTTTTGAGTAAGCAAAACTCTGTAAAAATGGCAATTTTGGTCACTCTGAGGGTTTAAAAAGTGGTTATTCAACATGAGGCACGATCCAATTGACATTTTGAATCATTTTTGGTACAGTCCAAAAAATCAATTTTCGGATGAAAAACGATGACTCCGGACATGTCGAACGATCCCAAAATGGTCAATATGGATGAAATTTTAACATTTAATCTTTTGACTGTAAATGACTGTTGGATGTGAATTATGACTTTGTCAACTAAAATAAGTGTGTTTAAAGTCATTTCTGTGCCTGAAACGGGTCAAAATTGAAGCTTTTGGGTAAGCAAAACTCTGTAAAAATGGCAATTTTGGTCACTCTGAGGGTTTAAAAAGTGGTTATTCAACATGAGGCACCATCCAATTGACATTTTGAATCATTTATGGTACAGTCCAAAAAATCAATTTTCGGATGAAAAACGATGACTCCGGACCTGTCGAACGTTCCCAAAATGGTCTATAATGATGAAATTTTAACATTTAATCTTTTGACTCTAAATGACTGTTGGATGTGAATTATGACTTTGTCAACTAAAATAAGTGTGTTTAAAGTCATTTCTGTGCCTGAGATGGGTCAAAATTGAAGATTTTGAGTAAGCAAAACTCTGTAAAATTGACAATTTTGGTCACTGTGAGGGTTTAAAAAGTGGTTATTCAACATGAGGCACGATCCAATTGACATTTTGAATCATTTTTGGTACATTTCAAAAAATCCATTTTCGGATGAAAAACGATGACTCCGGACCTGTCGAACGTTCCCAAAATGATCTATAATGATGAATTTTTAACATTTAATCTTTTGACACTAAATGACTGTTGGATGTGAATTATGACTTTGTCAACTAAAATAAGTGTGTTTAAAGTCATTTCTGTGCCTGAAATGGGTCAAAATTGAAGCTTTTGAGTAAGCAAAACTCTGTAAAAATTGCAATTTTGGTCACTCTGAGGGTTTAAAAAGTGGGTATTCAACATAAGGCACGATCCAATTGACATTTTGAATCATTTTTGGTACAGTCCAAAAAATCAATTTTCGGATGAAAAACGATGACTCCGGACATGTCGAACGATCCCAAAATGGTCAATATGGATGAAATTTTAACATTTAATCTTTTGACTGTAAATGACTGTTGGATGTGAATTATGACTTTGTCAACTAAAATAAGTGTGTTTAAAGTCATTTCTGTGCCTGAAACGGGTCAAAATTGAAGCTTTTGGGTAAGCAAAACTCTGTAAAAATGGCAATTTTGGTCACTCTGAGGGTTTAAAAAGTGGTTATTCAACATGAGGCACCATCCAATTGACATTTTGAATAATTTTTGGTACAGTCCAAAAAATCAATTTTCGGATGAAAAATGATGACTCCGGACCTGTCGAACGTTCCCAAAATGGTCTATAATGATGAAATTTTAACATTTAATCTTTTGACACTAAATGACTGTTGGATGTGAATTATGACTTTGTCAACTAAAATAAGTGTGTTTAAAGTCATTTCTGTGCCTCAAAGAGGTCAAAATTGAAGCTTTTGAGTAATCAAAACTCTGTAAAAATGGCAATTTTGGTCACTGTGAGGGTTTAAAAAGTGGTTATTCAACATGAGGCACGATCCAATTGACATTTTGAATCATTTTTGGTACAGTCCAAAAAATCAATTTTCGGATGAAAAACAATTACTCCGGACCTGTCGAACGTTCCCAAAATGGTCTATAATGATGAAATTTTAACATTTAATCTTTTGACTCTAAATGACTGTTGGATGTGAATTATGACTTTGTCAACTAAAATAAGTGTGTTTAAAGTCATTTCTGTGCCTGAAATGGGTCAAAATTGAAGATTTTGAGTAAGCAAAACTCTGTAAAAATGGCAACTTTGGTCACTGTGAGGGTTTAAAAAGTGGTTATTCAACATGAGGCACGATCCAATTGACATTTTGAATCATTTTTGGTACAGTCCAAAAAATCAATTTTCGGATGAAAAACAATGACTCCGGACCTGTCGAACGTTCCCAAAATGGTCTATAATGATGAAATTTTAACATTTAATCTTTTGACTCTAAATGACTGTTGGATGTGAATTATGACTTTGTCAACTAAAATAAGTGTGTTTAAAGTCATTTATGTGCCTCAAAGAGGTCAAAATTGAAGCTTTTGAGTAATCAAAAGTCTGTAAAAATGGCAATTTTGGTCACTGTGAGGGTTTAAAAAGTGGTTATTCAACATGAGGCACGATCCAATTGACATTTTAAATCATTTTTGGTACAGCCCAAAAAATCAATTTTCGGATGAAAAACGATGACTCCGGATCTGTTGAACGTTTCCAGAATGGTCTATAATGATGAAATTTTAACATTTAATCTTTTGACTCTAAATGACTGTTCGATGTGAATTATGACTTTGTCAACTAAAATAAGTGTGTTTAAAGTCATTTCTGTGCCTGAAATGGGTCAAAATTGAAGATTTTGAGTAAGCAAAACTCTGTAAAATTGGCAATTTTGGACACTGTGAGGGTTTAAAAAGTGGTTATTCAACATGAGGCACGATCCAATTGACATTTTGAATCATTTTTGGTACAGTCCAAAAAATCAATTTTCGGATGAAAAACGATGACTCCGGACCTGTCGAACGTTCCCAAAATGGTCTATAATAATGAAATTTTAACATTTAATCTTTTGACTCTAAATGACTGTTGGATGTGAATTATGACTTTGTCAACTAAAATAAGTGTGTTTAAAGTCATTTATGTGCCTCAAAGAGGTCAAAATTGAAGCTTTTGAGTAATCAAAAGTCTGTAAAAATGGCAATTTTGGTCACTGTGAGGGTTTAAAAAGTGGTTATTCAACATGAGGCACGATCCAATTGACATTTTGAATCATTTATGGTACAGCCCAAAAAATCAATTTTCGGATGAAAAACGATGACTCCGGATCTGTTGAACGTTTCCAGAATGGTCTATAATGATGAAATTTTAACATTTAATCTTTTGACTCTAAATGACTGTTCGATGTGAATTATGACTTTGTCAACTAAAATAAGTGTGTTTAAAGTCATTTCTGTGCCTGAAATGGGTCAAAATTGAAGATTTTGAGTAAGCAAAACTCTGTAAAATTGGCAATTTTGGACACTGTGAGGGTTTAAAAAGTGGTTATTCAACATGAGGCACGATCCAATTGACATTTTGAATCATTTTTGGTACAGTCCAAAAAATCAATTTTCGGATGAAAAACGATGACTCCGGACCTGTCGAACGTTCCCAAAATGGTCTATAATAATGAAATTTTAACATTTAATCTTTTGACTCTAAATGACTGTTGGATGTGAATTATGACTTTGTCAACTAAAATAAGTGTGTTTAAAGTCATTTATGTGCCTCAAAGAGGTCAAAATTGAAGCTTTTGAGTAATCAAAAGTCTGTAAAAATGGCAATTTTGGTCACTGTGAGGGTTTAAAAAGTGGTTATTCAACATGAGGCACGATCCAATTGACATTTTGAATCATTTATGGTACAGTCCAAAAAATCAATTTTCGGATGAAAAACGATGACTCCGGACCTGTCGAACGTTCCCAAAATGGTCTATAATGATGAAATTTTAACATTTAATCTTTTGACTCTAAATGACTGTTGGATGTGAATTATGACTTTGTCAACTAAAATAAGTGTGTTTAACGTCATTTCTGTGCCTGAAATGGGTCAAAATTGAAGATTTTGAGTAAGCAAAACTATGTAAAATTGGCAATTTTGGACACTGTGAGGGTTTAAAAAGTGGTTATTCAACATGAGGCACGATCCAATTGACATTTTGAATCATTTTTGGTACAGTCCAAAAAATCAATTTTCTGATGAAAAACGATGACTCCGGACCTGTCGAACGTTCCCAAAATGGTCTATAATGATGAAATTTTAACATTTAATCTTTTGACTCTAAATCACTGTTGAATGTGAATTCTGACTTTGTCAACTAAAATAAGTGTGTTTAAAGTCATTTCTGTGCCTCAAAGGGGTCAAAATTGAAGCTTTTGAGTAAGCAAAACTCTGTAAAAATGGCAATTTTGGTCACTCTGAGGGTTTAAAAAGTGATTATTCAACATGAGGCACCATCCAATTGACATTTTGAATCATTTTTGGTACAGTCCAAAAAATCAATTTTCGGATGAAAAACGATGACTCCGGACATGTCGAACGATCCGAAAATGGTCAATATGGATGAAATTTTAACATTTAATCTTTTGACTGTAAATGACTGTTGGATGTGAATTATGACTTTGTCAACTAAAATAAGTGTGTTTAAAGTCATTTCTGTGCCTGAAACGGGTCAAAATTGAAGCTTTTGGGTTAGCAAAACTCTGTAAAAATGGCAATTTTGGTCACTGTGAGGGTTTAAAAAGTGGTTATTCAACATGAGGCACGATCCAATTGACATTTTGAATCATTTTTGGTACAGCCCAAAAAATCAATTTTCGGATGAAAAACGATGACTCGGGATCTGTTGAACGTTTCCAGAATGGTCTATAATGATGAAATTTTAACATTTAATCTTTTGACTCTAAATGACTGTTCGATGTGAATTATGACTTTGTCAACTAAAATAAGTGTGTTTAAAGTCATTTCTGTGCCTGAAATGGGTCAAAATTGAAGATTTTGAGTAAGCAAAACTCTGTAAAATTGGCAATTTTGGACACTGTGAGGGTTTAAAAAGTGGTTATTCAACATGAGGCACGATCCAATTGACATTTTGAATCATTTTTGGTACAGTCCAAAAAATCAATTTTCGGATGAAAAACGATGACTCCGGACCTGTCGAACGTTCCCAAAATGGTCTATAATGATGAAATTTTAACATTTAATCTTTTGACTCTAAATGACTGTTGAATGTGAATTATGACTTTGTCAACTAAAATAAGTGTGTTTAAAGTCATTTCTGTGCCTCAAAGGGGTCAAAATGGAAGCTTTTCAGTAAGCAAAACTCTGTAAAAATGGCAATTTTGGTCACTCTGAGGGTTTAAAAAGTGGTTATTCAACATGAGGCACGATCCAATTGACATTTTGAATCATTTTTGGTACAGTCCAAAAAATCAATTTTCGGATGAAAAACGATGACTCCGGACATGTCGAACGATCCCAAATTGGTCAATATGGATGAAATTTTAACATTTAATCTTTTGACTGTAAATGACTGTTGGATGTGAATTATGACTTTGTCAACTAAAATACGTGTGTTTAAAGTCATTTCTGTGCCTCAAAGAGGTCAAAATTGAAGCTTTTGAGTAATCAAAACTCTGTAAAAATGGCAACTTTGGTCACTGTGAGGGTTTAAAAAGTGGTTATTCAACATGAGGCACGATCCAATTGACATTTTGAATCATTTTTGGTACAGTCCAAAAAATCAATTTTCGGATGAAAAACAATGACTCCGGACCTGTCGAACGTTCCCAAAATGGTCTATAATGATGAAATTTTAACATTTAATCTTTTGACTCTAAATGACTGTTGGATGTGAATTATGACTTTGTCAACTAAAATAAGTGTGTTTAAAGTCATTTATGTGCCTCAAAGGGGTCAAAATTGAAGCTTTTCAGTAAGCAAAACTCTGTAAAAATGGCAATTTTGGTCACTGTGAGGGTTTAAAAAGTGGTTATTCAACATGAGGCACGATCCAATTGACATTTTGAATCATTTTTGGTACAGTCCAAAAAATCAATTTTCGGATGAAAAACGATGACTCCGGACCTGTCGAACGTTCCCAAAATGGTCTATAATGATGAAATTTTAACATGTAATCTTTTGACTCTAAATGACTGTTGGATGTGAATTCTGACTTTGTCAACTAAAATAAGTGTGTTTAAAGTCATTTCTGTGCCTCAAAGGGGTCAAAATTGAAGCTTTTGAGTAAGCAAAACTCTGTAAAAATGGCAATTTTGGTCACTCTGAGGGTTTAAAAAGTGGTTATTCAACATGAGGCACGATCCAATTGACATTTCGAATCATTTTTGGTACAGTCCAAAAAATCAATTTTCGGATGAAAAACGATGACTCCGGACATGTCGAACGATCCCAAAATGGTCAATATGGATGAAATTTTAACATTTAATCTTTTGACTGTAAATGACTGTTGGATGTGAATTATGACTTTGTCAACTAAAATAAGTGTGTTTAAAGTCATTTCTGTGCCTGAAACGGGTCAAAATTGAAGCTTTTGGGTTAGCAAAACTCTGTAAAAATGGCAATTTTGGTCACTGTGAGGGTTTAAAAAGTGGTTATTCAACATGAGGCACGATCCAATTGACATTTTGAATCATTTTTGGTACAGCCCAAAAAATCAATTTTCGGATGAAAAACGATGACTCGGGATCTGTTGAACGTTTCCAGAATGGTCTATAATGATGAAATTTTAACATTTAATCTTTTGACTCTAAATGACTGTTCGATGTGAATTATGACTTTGTCAACTAAAATAAGTGTGTTTAAAGTCATTTCTGTGCCTGAAATGGGTCAAAATTGAAGATTTTGAGTAAGCAAAACTCTGTAAAATTGGCAATTTTGGACACTGTGAGGGTTTAAAAAGTGGTTATTCAACATGAGGCACGATCCAATTGACATTTTGAATCATTTTTGGTACAGTCCAAAAAATCAATTTTCGGATGAAAAACGATGACTCCGGACCTGTCGAACGTTCCCAAAATGGTCTATAATGATGAAATTTTAACATTTAATCTTTTGACTCTAAATGACTGTTGAATGTGAATTATGACTTTGTCAACTAAAATAAGTGTGTTTAAAGTCATTTCTGTGCCTCAAAGGGGTCAAAATTGAAGCTTTTCAGTAAGCAAAACTCTGTAAAAATGGCAATTTTGGTCACTCTGAGGGTTTAAAAAGTGGTTATTCAACATGAGGCACGATCCAATTGACATTTTGAATCATTTTTGGTACAGTCCAAAAAATCAATTTTCGGATGAAAAACGATGACTCCGGACATGTCGAACGATCCCAAATTGGTCAATATGGATGAAATTTTAACATTTAATCTTTTGACTGTAAATGACTGTTGGATGTGAATTATGACTTTGTCAACTAAAATAAGTGTGTTTAAAGTCATTTCTGTGCCTCAAAGGGGTCAAAATTGAAGCTTTTGAGTAATCAAAACTCTGTAAAAATGGCAATTTTGGTCACTGTGAGGGTTTAAAAAGTGGTTATTCAACATGAGGCACGATCCAATTGACATTTTGAATCATTTTTGGTACAGCCCAAAAAATCAATTTTCGCATGAAAAACGATGACTCCGGACCTGTCGAACGTTCCCAAAATGGTCTATAATGATGAAATTTTAACATTCAATTTTTTGACTCTAAATGACTGTTGGATGTGAATTATGACTTTGTCAACTAAAATACGTGTGTTTAAAGTCATTTCTGTGCCTCAAAGAGGTCAAAATTGAAGCTTTTGAGTAATCAAAACTATGTAAAAATGGCAACTTTGGTCACTGTGAGGGTTTAAAAAGTGGTTATTCAACATGAGGCACGATCCAATTGACATTTTGAATCATTTTTGGTACAGTCCAAAAAATCAATTTTCGGATGAAAAACAATGACTCCGGACCTGTCGAACGTTCCCAAAATGGTCTATAATGATGAAATTTTAACATTTAATCTTTTGACTCTAAATGACTGTTGGATGTGAATTATGACTTTGTCAACTAAAATAAGTGTGTTTAAAGTCATTTATGTGCCTCAAAGAGGTCAAAATTGAAGCTTTTGAGTAATCAAAACTCTGTAAAAATGGCAATTTTGGTCACTGTGAGGGTTTAAAAAGTGGTTATTCAACATGAGGCACGATCCAATTGACATTTTGAATCATTTATGGTACAGTCCAAAAAATCAATTTTCGGATGAAAAACGATGACTCCGGACCTGTCGAACGTTCCCAAAATGGTCTATAATGATGAAATTTTAACATTTAATCTTTTGACTCTAAATGACTGTTGGATGTGAATTATGACTTTGTCAACTAAAATAAGTGTGTTTAACGTCATTTCTGTGCCTGAAATGGGTCAAAATTGAAGATTTTGAGTAAGCAAAACTATGTAAAATTGGCAATTTTGGACACTGTGAGGGTTTAAAAAGTGGTTATTCAACATGAGGCACGATCCAATTGACATTTTGAATCATTTTTGGTACAGTCCAAAAAATCAATTTTCGGATGAAAAACGATGACTCCGGACCTGTCGAACGTTCCCAAAATGGTCTATAATGATGAAATTTTAACATTTAATCTTTTGACTCTAAATGACTGTTGGATGTGAATTCTGACTTTGTCAACTAAAATAAGTGTGTTTAAAGTCATTTCTGTGCCTCAAAGGGGTCAAAATTGAAGCTTTTGAGTAAGCAAAACTCTGTAAAAATGGCAATTTTGGTCACTCTGAGGGTTTAAAAAGTGGTTATTCAACATGAGGCACGATCCAATTGACATTTTGAATCATTTTTGGTACAGTCCAAAAAATCAATTTTCGGATGAAAAACGATGACTCCGGACATGTCGAACGATCCCAAAATGGTCAATATGGATGAAATTTTAACATTTAATCTTTTGACTGTAAATGACTGTTGGATGTGAATTATGACTTTGTCAACTAAAATAAGTGTGTTTAAAGTCATTTCTGTGCCTGAAACGGGTCAAAATTGAAGCTTTTGGGTAAGCAAAACTCTGTAAAAATGGCAATTTTGGTCACTCTGAGGGTTTAAAAAGTGGTTATTCAACATGAGGCACCATCCAATTGACATTTTGAATCATTTATGGTACAGTCCAAAAAATCAATTTTCGGATGAAAAACGATGACTCCGGACCTGTCGAACGTTCCCAAAATGGTCTATAATGATGAAATTTTAACATTTAATCTTTTGACTCTAAATGACTGTTGGATGTGAATTATGACTTTGTCAACTAAAATAAGTGTGTTTAAAGTCATTTCTGTGCCTGAGATGGGTCAAAATTGAAGATTTTGAGTAAGCAAAACTCTGTAAAATTGACAATTTTGGTCACTGAGAGGGTTTAAAAAGTGGTTATTCAACATGAGGCACGATCCAATTGACATTTTGAATCATTTTTGGTACATTTCAAAAAATCCATTTTCGGATGAAAAACGATGACTCCGGACCTGTCGAACGTTCCCAAAATGATCTATAATGATGAATTTTTAACATTTAATCTTTTGACACTAAATGACTGTTGGATGTGAATTATGACTTTGTCAACTAAAATAAGTGTGTTTAAAGTCATTTCTGTGCCTGAAATGGGTCAAAATTGAAGCTTTTGAGTAAGCAAAACTCTGTAAAAATTGCAATTTTGGTCACTCTGAGGGTTTAAAAAGTGGGTATTCAACATGAGGCACGATCCAATTGACATTTTGAATCATTTTTGGTACAGTCCAAAAAATCAATTTTCGGATGAAAAACGATGACTCCGGACATGTCGAACGATCCCAAAATGGTCAATATGGATGAAATTTTAACATTTAATCTTTTGACTGTAAATGACTGTTGGATGTGAATTATGACTTTGTCAACTAAAATAAGTGTGTTTAAAGTCATTTCTGTGCCTGAAACGGGTCAAAATTGAAGCTTTTGGGTAAGCAAAACTCTGTAAAAATGGCAATTTTGGTCACTCTGAGGGTTTAAAAAGTGGTTATTCAACATGAGGCACCATCCAATTGACATTTTGAATAATTTTTGGTACAGTCCAAAAAATCAATTTTCGGATGAAAAATGATGACTCCGGACCTGTCGAACGTTCCCAAAATGGTCTATAATGATGAAATTTTAACATTTAATCTTTTGACACTAAATGACTGTTGGATGTGAATTATGACTTTGTCAACTAAAATAAGTGTGTTTAAAGTCATTTCTGTGCCTCAAAGAGGTCAAAATTGAAGCTTTTGAGTAATCAAAACTCTGTAAAAATGGCAATTGTGGTCACTGTGAGGGTTTAAAAAGTGGTTATTCAACATGAGGCACGATCCAATTGACATTTTGAATCATTTTTGGTACAGTCCAAAAAATCAATTTTCGGATGAAAAACAATTACTCCGGACCTGTCGAACGTTCCCAAAATGGTCTATAATGATGAAATTTTAACATTTAATCTTTTGACTCTAAATGACTGTTGGATGTGAATTATGACTTTGTCAACTAAAATAAGTGTGTTTAAAGTCATTTCTGTGCCTGAAATGGGTCAAAATTGAAGATTTTGAGTAAGCAAAACTCTGTAAAAATGGCAACTTTGGTCACTGTGAGGGTTTAAAAAGTGGTTATTCAACATGAGGCACGATCCAATTGACATTTTGAATCATTTTTGGTACAGTCCAAAAAATCAATTTTCGGATGAAAAACAATGACTCCGGACCTGTCGAACGTTCCCAAAATGGTCTATAATGATGAAATTTTAACATTTAATCTTTTGACTCTAAATGACTGTTGGATGTGAATTATGACTTTGTCAACTAAAATAAGTGTGTTTAAAGTCATTTATGTGCCTCAAAGAGGTCAAAATTGAAGCTTTTGAGTAATCAAAAGTCTGTAAAAATGGCAATTTTGGTCACTGTGAGGGTTTAAAAAGTGGTTATTCAACATGAGGCACGATCCAATTGACATTTTAAATCATTTTTGGTACAGCCCAAAAAATCAATTTTCGGATGAAAAACGATGACTCCGGATCTGTTGAACGTTTCCAGAATGGTCTATAATGATGAAATTTTAACATTTAATCTTTTGACTCTAAATGACTGTTCGATGTGAATTATGACTTTGTCAACTAAAATAAGTGTGTTTAAAGTCATTTCTGTGCCTGAAATGGGTCAAAATTGAAGATTTTGAGTAAGCAAAACTCTGTAAAATTGGCAATTTTGGACACTGTGAGGGTTTAAAAAGTGGTTATTCAACATGAGGCACGATCCAATTGACATTTTGAATCATTTTTGGTACAGTCCAAAAAATCAATTTTCGGATGAAAAACGATGACTCCGGACCTGTCGAACGTTCCCAAAATGGTCTATAATAATGAAATTTTAACATTTAATCTTTTGACTCTAAATGACTGTTGGATGTGAATTATGACTTTGTCAACTAAAATAAGTGTGTTTAAAGTCATTTATGTGCCTCAAAGAGGTCAAAATTGAAGCTTTTGAGTAATCAAAAGTCTGTAAAAATGGCAATTTTGGTCACTGTGAGGGTTTAAAAAGTGGTTATTCAACATGAGGCACGATCCAATTGACATTTTGAATCATTTATGGTACAGCCCAAAAAATCAATTTTCGGATGAAAAACGATGACTCCGGATCTGTTGAACGTTTCCAGAATGGTCTATAATGATGAAATTTTAACATTTAATCTTTTGACTCTAAATGACTGTTCGATGTGAATTATGACTTTGTCAACTAAAATAAGTGTGTTTAAAGTCATTTCTGTGCCTGAAATGGGTCAAAATTGAAGATTTTGAGTAAGCAAAACTCTGTAAAATTGGCAATTTTGGACACTGTGAGGGTTTAAAAAGTGGTTATTCAACATGAGGCACGATCCAATTGACATTTTGAATCATTTTTGGTACAGTCCAAAAAATCAATTTTCGGATGAAAAACGATGACTCCGGACCTGTCGAACGTTCCCAAAATGGTCTATAATAATGAAATTTTAACATTTAATCTTTTGACTCTAAATGACTGTTGGATGTGAATTATGACTTTGTCAACTAAAATAAGTGTGTTTAAAGTCATTTATGTGCCTCAAAGAGGTCAAAATTGAAGCTTTTGAGTAATCAAAAGTCTGTAAAAATGGCAATTTTGGTCACTGTGAGGGTTTAAAAAGTGGTTATTCAACATGAGGCACGATCCAATTGACATTTTGAATCATTTATGGTACAGTCCAAAAAATCAATTTTCGGATGAAAAACGATGACTCCGGACCTGTCGAACGTTCCCAAAATGGTCTATAATGATGAAATTTTAACATTTAATCTTTTGACTCTAAATGACTGTTGGATGTGAATTATGACTTTGTCAACTAAAATAAGTGTGTTTAACGTCATTTCTGTGCCTGAAATGGGTCAAAATTGAAGATTTTGAGTAAGCAAAACTATGTAAAATTGGCAATTTTGGACACTGTGAGGGTTTAAAAAGTGGTTATTCAACATGAGGCACGATCCAATTGACATTTTGAATCATTTTTGGTACAGTCCAAAAAATCAATTTTCTGATGAAAAACGATGACTCCGGACCTGTCGAACGTTCCCAAAATGGTCTATAATGATGAAATTTTAACATTTAATCTTTTGACTCTAAATCACTGTTGAATGTGAATTCTGACTTTGTCAACTAAAATAAGTGTGTTTAAAGTCATTTCTGTGCCTCAAAGGGGTCAAAATTGAAGCTTTTGAGTAAGCAAAACTCTGTAAAAATGGCAATTTTGGTCACTCTGAGGGTTTAAAAAGTGATTATTCAACATGAGGCACCATCCAATTGACATTTTGAATCATTTTTGGTACAGTCCAAAAAATCAATTTTCGGATGAAAAACGATGACTCCGGACATGTCGAACGATCCGAAAATGGTCAATATGGATGAAATTTTAACATTTAATCTTTTGACTGTAAATGACTGTTGGATGTGAATTATGACTTTGTCAACTAAAATAAGTGTGTTTAAAGTCATTTCTGTGCCTGAAACGGGTCAAAATTGAAGCTTTTGGGTTAGCAAAACTCTGTAAAAATGGCAATTTTGGTCACTGTGAGGGTTTAAAAAGTGGTTATTCAACATGAGGCACGATCCAATTGACATTTTGAATCATTTTTGGTACAGCCCAAAAAATCAATTTTCGGATGAAAAACGATGACTCGGGATCTGTTGAACGTTTCCAGAATGGTCTATAATGATGAAATTTTAACATTTAATCTTTTGACTCTAAATGACTGTTCGATGTGAATTATGACTTTGTCAACTAAAATAAGTGTGTTTAAAGTCATTTCTGTGCCTGAAATGGGTCAAAATTGAAGATTTTGAGTAAGCAAAACTCTGTAAAATTGGCAATTTTGGACACTGTGAGGGTTTAAAAAGTGGTTATTCAACATGAGGCACGATCCAATTGACATTTTGAATCATTTTTGGTACAGTCCAAAAAATCAATTTTCGGATGAAAAACGATGACTCCGGACCTGTCGAACGTTCCCAAAATGGTCTATAATGATGAAATTTTAACATTTAATCTTTTGACTCTAAATGACTGTTGAATGTGAATTATGACTTTGTCAACTAAAATAAGTGTGTTTAAAGTCATTTCTGTGCCTCAAAGGGGTCAAAATGGAAGCTTTTCAGTAAGCAAAACTCTGTAAAAATGGCAATTTTGGTCACTCTGAGGGTTTAAAAAGTGGTTATTCAACATGAGGCACGATCCAATTGACATTTTGAATCATTTTTGGTACAGTCCAAAAAATCAATTTTCGGATGAAAAACGATGACTCCGGACATGTCGAACGATCCCAAATTGGTCAATATGGATGAAATTTTAACATTTAATCTTTTGACTGTAAATGACTGTTGGATGTGAATTATGACTTTGTCAACTAAAATACGTGTGTTTAAAGTCATTTCTGTGCCTCAAAGAGGTCAAAATTGAAGCTTTTGAGTAATCAAAACTCTGTAAAAATGGCAACTTTGGTCACTGTGAGGGTTTAAAAAGTGGTTATTCAACATGAGGCACGATCCAATTGACATTTTGAATCATTTTTGGTACAGTCCAAAAAATCAATTTTCGGATGAAAAACAATGACTCCGGACCTGTCGAACGTTCCCAAAATGGTCTATAATGATGAAATTTTAACATTTAATCTTTTGACTCTAAATGACTGTTGGATGTGAATTATGACTTTGTCAACTAAAATAAGTGTGTTTAAAGTCATTTATGTGCCTCAAAGAGGTCAAAATTGAAGCTTTTGAGTAATCAAAACTCTGTAAAAATGGCAATTTTGGTCACTGTGAGGGTTTAAAAAGTGGTTATTCAACATGAGGCACGATCCAATTGACATTTTGAATCATTTATGGTACAGTCCAAAAAATCAATTTTCGGATGAAAAACGATGACTCCGGACCTGTCGAACGTTCCCAAAATGGTCTATAATGATGAAATTTTAACATTTAATCCTTTGACTCTAAATGACTGTTGGATGTGAATTATGACTTTGTCAACTAAAATAAGTGTGTTTAACGTCATTTCTGTGCCTGAAATGGGTCAAAATTGAAGATTTTGAGTAAGCAAAACTATGTAAAATTGGCAATTTTGGACACTGTGAGGGTTTAAAAAGTGGTTATTCAACATGAGGCACGATCCAATTGACATTTTGAATCATTTTTGGTACAGTCCAAAAAATCAATTTTCGGATGAAAAACGATGACTCCGGACCTGTCGAACGTTCCCAAAATGGTCTATAATGATGAAATTTTAACATTTAATCTTTTGACTCTAAATGACTGTTGGATGTGAATTCTGACTTTGTCAACTAAAATAAGTGTGTTTAAAGTCATTTCTGTGCCTCAAAGGGGTCAAAATTGAAGCTTTTGAGTAAGCAAAACTCTGTAAAAATGGCAATTTTGGTCACTCTGAGGGTTTAAAAAGTGGTTATTCAACATGAGGCACGATCCAATTGACATTTTGAATCATTTTTGGTACAGTCCAAAAAATCAATTTTCGGATGAAAAACGATGACTCCGGACATGTCGAACGATCCCAAAATGGTCAATATGGATGAAATTTTAACATTTAATCTTTTGACTGTAAATGACTGTTGGATGTGAATTATGACTTTGTCAACTAAAATAAGTGTGTTTAAAGTCATTTCTGTGCCTGAAACGGGTCAAAATTGAAGCTTTTGGGTAAGCAAAACTCTGTAAAAATGGCAATTTTGGTCACTCTGAGGGTTTAAAAAGTGGTTATTCAACATGAGGCACCATCCAATTGACATTTTGAATCATTTATGGTACAGTCCAAAAAATCAATTTTCGGATGAAAAACGATGACTCCGGACCTGTCGAATGTTCCCAAAATGGTCTATAATGATGAAATTTTAACATTTAATCTTTTGACTCTAAATGACTGTTGGATGTGAATTATGACTTTGTCAACTAAAATAAGTGTGTTTAAAGTCATTTATGTGCCTCAAAGAGGTCAAAATTGAAGCTTTTGAGTAATCAAAAGTCTGTAAAAATGGCAATTTTGGTCACTGTGAGGGTTTAAAAAGTGGTTATTCAACATGAGGCACGATCCAATTGACATTTTGAATCATTTATGGTACAGCCCAAAAAATCAATTTTCGGATGAAAAACGATGACTCCGGATCTGTTGAACGTTTCCAGAATGGTCTATAATGATGAAATTTTAACATTTAATCTTTTGACTCTAAATGACTGTTCGATGTGAATTATGACTTTGTCAACTAAAATAAGTGTGTTTAAAGTCATTTCTGTGCCTGAAATGGGTCAAAATTGAAGATTTTGAGTAAGCAAAACTCTGTAAAATTGGCAATTTTGGACACTGTGAGGGTTTAAAAAGTGGTTATTCAACATGAGGCACGATCCAATTGACATTTTGAATCATTTTTGGTACAGTCCAAAAAATCAATTTTCGGATGAAAAACGATGACTCCGGACCTGTCGAACGTTCCCAAAATGGTCTATAATAATGAAATTTTAACATTTAATCTTTTGACTCTAAATGACTGTTGGATGTGAATTATGACTTTGTCAACTAAAATAAGTGTGTTTAAAGTCATTTATGTGCCTCAAAGAGGTCAAAATTGAAGCTTTTGAGTAATCAAAAGTCTGTAAAAATGGCAATTTTGGTCACTGTGAGGGTTTAAAAAGTGGTTATTCAACATGAGGCACGATCCAATTGACATTTTGAATCATTTATGGTACAGTCCAAAAAATCAATTTTCGGATGAAAAACGATGACTCCGGACCTGTCGAACGTTCCCAAAATGGTCTATAATGATGAAATTTTAACATTTAATCTTTTGACTCTAAATGACTGTTGGATGTGAATTATGACTTTGTCAACTAAAATAAGTGTGTTTAACGTCATTTCTGTGCCTGAAATGGGTCAAAATTGAAGATTTTGAGTAAGCAAAACTATGTAAAATTGGCAATTTTGGACACTGTGAGGGTTTAAAAAGTGGTTATTCAACATGAGGCACGATCCAATTGACATTTTGAATCATTTTTGGTACAGTCCAAAAAATCAATTTTCTGATGAAAAACGATGACTCCGGACCTGTCGAACGTTCCCAAAATGGTCTATAATGATGAAATTTTAACATTTAATCTTTTGACTCTAAATGACTGTTGAATGTGAATTATGACTTTGTCAACTAAAATAAGTGTGTTTAAAGTCATTTCTGTGCCTCAAAGGGGTCAAAATGGAAGCTTTTCAGTAAGCAAAACTCTGTAAAAATGGCAATTTTGGTCACTCTGAGGGTTTAAAAAGTGGTTATTCAACATGAGGCACGATCCAATTGACATTTTGAATCATTTTTGGTACAGTCCAAAAAATCAATTTTCGGATGAAAAACGATGACTCCGGACATGTCGAACGATCCCAAATTGGTCAATATGGATGAAATTTTAACATTTAATCTTTTGACTGTAAATGACTGTTGGATGTGAATTATGACTTTGTCAACTAAAATACGTGTGTTTAAAGTCATTTCTGTGCCTCAAAGAGGTCAAAATTGAAGCTTTTGAGTAATCAAAACTCTGTAAAAATGGCAACTTTGGTCACTGTGAGGGTTTAAAAAGTGGTTATTCAACATGAGGCACGATCCAATTGACATTTTGAATCATTTTTGGTACAGTCCAAAAAATCAATTTTCGGATGAAAAACAATGACTCCGGACCTGTCGAACGTTCCCAAAATGGTCTATAATGATGAAATTTTAACATTTAATCTTTTGACTCTAAATGACTGTTGGATGTGAATTATGACTTTGTCAACTAAAATAAGTGTGTTTAAAGTCATTTATGTGCCTCAAAGAGGTCAAAATTGAAGCTTTTGAGTAATCAAAACTCTGTAAAAATGGCAATTTTGGTCACTGTGAGGGTTTAAAAAGTGGTTATTCAACATGAGGCACGATCCAATTGACATTTTGAATCATTTATGGTACAGTCCAAAAAATCAATTTTCGGATGAAAAACGATGACTCCGGACCTGTCGAACGTTCCCAAAATGGTCTATAATGATGAAATTTTAACATTTAATCCTTTGACTCTAAATGACTGTTGGATGTGAATTATGACTTTGTCAACTAAAATAAGTGTGTTTAACGTCATTTCTGTGCCTGAAATGGGTCAAAATTGAAGATTTTGAGTAAGCAAAACTATGTAAAATTGGCAATTTTGGACACTGTGAGGGTTTAAAAAGTGGTTATTCAACATGAGGCACGATCCAATTGACATTTTGAATCATTTTTGGTACAGTCCAAAAAATCAATTTTCGGATGAAAAACGATGACTCCGGACCTGTCGAACGTTCCCAAAATGGTCTATAATGATGAAATTTTAACATTTAATCTTTTGACTCTAAATGACTGTTGGATGTGAATTCTGACTTTGTCAACTAAAATAAGTGTGTTTAAAGTCATTTCTGTGCCTCAAAGGGGTCAAAATTGAAGCTTTTGAGTAAGCAAAACTCTGTAAAAATGGCAATTTTGGTCACTCTGAGGGTTTAAAAAGTGGTTATTCAACATGAGGCACGATCCAATTGACATTTTGAATCATTTTTGGTACAGTCCAAAAAATCAATTTTCGGATGAAAAACGATGACTCCGGACATGTCGAACGATCCCAAAATGGTCAATATGGATGAAATTTTAACATTTAATCTTTTGACTGTAAATGACTGTTGGATGTGAATTATGACTTTGTCAACTAAAATAAGTGTGTTTAAAGTCATTTCTGTGCCTGAAACGGGTCAAAATTGAAGCTTTTGGGTAAGCAAAACTCTGTAAAAATGGCAATTTTGGTCACTCTGAGGGTTTAAAAAGTGGTTATTCAACATGAGGCACCATCCAATTGACATTTTGAATCATTTATGATACAGTCCAAAAAATCAATTTTCGGATGAAAAACGATGACTCCGGACCTGTCGAACGTTCCCAAAATGGTCTATAATGATGAAATTTTAACATTTAATCTTTTGACTCTAAATGACTGTTGGATGTGAATTATGACTTTGTCAACTAAAATAAGTGTGTTTAAAGTCATTTCTGTGCCTGAGATGGGTCAAAATTGAAGATTTTGAGTAAGCAAAACTCTGTAAAATTGGCAATTTTGGTCACTGTGAGGGTTTAAAAAGTGGTTATTCAACATGAGGCACGATCCAATTGACATTTTGAATCATTTTTGGTACATTTCAAAAAATCCATTTTCGGATGAAAAACGATGACTCCGGACCTGTCGAACGTTCCCAAAATGATCTATAATGATGAATTTTTAACATTTAATCTTTTGACACTAAATGACTGTTGGATGTGAATTATGACTTTGTCAACTAAAATAAGTGTGTTTAAAGTCATTTCTGTGCCTGAAATGGGTCAAAATTGAAGCTTTTGAGTAAGCAAAACTCTGTAAAAATTGCAATTTTGGTCACTCTGAGGGTTTAAAAAGTGGGTATTCAACATGAGGCACGATCCAATTGACATTTTGAATCATTTTTGGTACAGTCCAAAAAATCAATTTTCGGATGAAAAACGATGACTCCGGACATGTCGAACGATCCCAAAATGGTCAATATGGATGAAATTTTAACATTTAATCTTTTGACTGTAAATGACTGTTGGATGTGAATTATGACTTTGTCAACTAAAATAAGTGTGTTTAAAGTCATTTCTGTGCCTGAAACGGGTCAAAATTGAAGCTTTTGGGTAAGCAAAACTCTGTAAAAATGGCAATTTTGGTCACTCTGAGGGTTTAAAAAGTGGTTATTCAACATGAGGCACCATCCAATTGACATTTTGAATAATTTTTGGTACAGTCCAAAAAATCAATTTTCGGATGAAAAATGATGACTCCGGACCTGTCGAACGTTCCCAAAATGGTCTATAATGATGAAATTTTAACATTTAATCTTTTGACACTAAATGACTGTTGGATGTGAATTATGACTTTGTCAACTAAAATAAGTGTGTTTAAAGTCATTTCTGTGCCTCAAAGAGGTCAAAATTGAAGCTTTTGAGTAATCAAAACTCTGTAAAAATGGCAATTTTGGTCACTGTGAGGGTTTAAAAAGTGGTTATTCAACATGAGGCACGATCCAATTGACATTTTGAATCATTTTTGGTACAGTCCAAAAAATCAATTTTCGGATGAAAAACAATTACTCCGGACCTGTCGAACGTTCCCAAAATGGTCTATAATGATGAAATTTTAACATTTAATCTTTTGACTCTAAATGACTGTTGGATGTGAATTATGACTTTGTCAACTAAAATAAGTGTGTTTAAAGTCATTTCTGTGCCTGAAATGGGTCAAAATTGAAGATTTTGAGTAAGCAAAACTCTGTAAAAATGGCAATTTTGGTCACTGTGAGGGTTTAAAAAGTGGTTATTCAACATGAGGCACGATCCAATTGACATTTTGAATCATTTATGGTACAGTCCAAAAAATCAATTTTCGGATGAAAAACGATGACTCCGGACCTGTCGAACGTTCCCAAAATGGTCTATAATGATGAAATTTTAACATTTAATCTTTTGACTCTAAATGACTGTTGGATGTGAATTATGACTTTGTCAACTAAAATAAGTGTGTTTAACGTCATTTCTGTGCCTGAAATGGGTCAAAATTGAAGATTTTGAGTAAGCAAAACTATGTAAAATTGGCAATTTTGGACACGGTGAGGGTTTAAAAAGTGGTTATTCAACATGAGGCACGATCCAATTGACATTTTGAATCATTTTTGGTACAGTCCAAAAAATCAATTTTCGGATGAAAAACGATGACTCCGGACCTGTCGAACGTTCCCAAAATGGTCTATAATGATGAAATTTTAACATTTAATCTTTTGACTCTAAATGACTGTTGAATGTGAATTATGACTTTGTCAACTAAAATAAGTGTGTTTAAAGTCATTTCTGTGCCTCAAAGGGGTCAAAATGGAAGCTTTTCAGTAAGCAAAACTCTGTAAAAATGGCAATTTTGGTCACTCTGAGGGTTTAAAAAGTGGTTATTCAACATGAGGCACGATCCAATTGACATTTTGAATCATTTTTGGTACAGTCCAAAAAATCAATTTTCGGATGAAAAACGATGACTCCGGACATGTCGAACGATCCCAAATTGGTCAATATGGATGAAATTTTAACATTTAATCTTTTGACTGTAAATGACTGTTGGATGTGAATTATGACTTTGTCAACTAAAATACGTGTGTTTAAAGTCATTTCTGTGCCTCAAAGAGGTCAAAATTGAAGCTTTTGAGTAATCAAAACTCTGTAAAAATGGCAACTTTGGTCACTGTGAGGGTTTAAAAAGTGGTTATTCAACATGAGGCACGATCCAATTGACATTTTGAATCATTTTTGGTACAGTCCAAAAAATCAATTTTCGGATGAAAAACAATGACTCCGGACCTGTCGAACGTTCCCAAAATGGTCTATAATGATGAAATTTTAACATTTAATCTTTTGACTCTAAATGACTGTTGGATGTGAATTATGACTTTGTCAACTAAAATAAGTGTGTTTAAAGTCATTTATGTGCCTCAAAGAGGTCAAAATTGAAGCTTTTGAGTAATCAAAACTCTGTAAAAATGGCAATTTTGGTCACTGTGAGGGTTTAAAAAGTGGTTATTCAACATGAGGCACGATCCAATTGACATTTTGAATCATTTATGGTACAGTCCAAAAAATCAATTTTCGGATGAAAAACGATGACTCCGGACCTGTCGAACGTTCCCAAAATGGTCTATAATGATGAAATTTTAACATTTAATCCTTTGACTCTAAATGACTGTTGGATGTGAATTATGACTTTGTCAACTAAAATAAGTGTGTTTAACGTCATTTCTGTGCCTGAAATGGGTCAAAATTGAAGATTTTGAGTAAGCAAAACTATGTAAAATTGGCAATTTTGGACACTGTGAGGGTTTAAAAAGTGGTTATTCAACATGAGGCACGATCCAATTGACATTTTGAATCATTTTTGGTACAGTCCAAAAAATCAATTTTCGGATGAAAAACGATGACTCCGGACCTGTCGAACGTTCCCAAAATGGTCTATAATGATGAAATTTTAACATTTAATCTTTTGACTCTAAATGACTGTTGGATGTGAATTCTGACTTTGTCAACTAAAATAAGTGTGTTTAAAGTCATTTCTGTGCCTCAAAGGGGTCAAAATTGAAGCTTTTGAGTAAGCAAAACTCTGTAAAAATGGCAATTTTGGTCACTCTGAGGGTTTAAAAAGTGGTTATTCAACATGAGGCACGATCCAATTGACATTTTGAATCATTTTTGGTACAGTCCAAAAAATCAATTTTCGGATGAAAAACGATGACTCCGGACATGTCGAACGATCCCAAAATGGTCAATATGGATGAAATTTTAACATTTAATCTTTTGACTGTAAATGACTGTTGGATGTGAATTATGACTTTGTCAACTAAAATAAGTGTGTTTAAAGTCATTTCTGTGCCTGAAACGGGTCAAAATTGAAGCTTTTGGGTAAGCAAAACTCTGTAAAAATGGCAATTTTGGTCACTCTGAGGGTTTAAAAAGTGGTTATTCAACATGAGGCACCATCCAATTGACATTTTGAATCATTTATGATACAGTCCAAAAAATCAATTTTCGGATGAAAAACGATGACTCCGGACCTGTCGAACGTTCCCAAAATGGTCTATAATGATGAAATTTTAACATTTAATCTTTTGACTCTAAATGACTGTTGGATGTGAATTATGACTTTGTCAACTAAAATAAGTGTGTTTAAAGTCATTTCTGTGCCTGAGATGGGTCAAAATTGAAGATTTTGAGTAAGCAAAACTCTGTAAAATTGGCAATTTTGGTCACTGTGAGGGTTTAAAAAGTGGTTATTCAACATGAGGCACGATCCAATTGACATTTTGAATCATTTTTGGTACATTTCAAAAAATCCATTTTCGGATGAAAAACGATGACTCCGGACCTGTCGAACGTTCCCAAAATGATCTATAATGATGAATTTTTAACATTTAATCTTTTGACACTAAATGACTGTTGGATGTGAATTATGACTTTGTCAACTAAAATAAGTGTGTTTAAAGTCATTTCTGTGCCTGAAATGGGTCAAAATTGAAGCTTTTGAGTAAGCAAAACTCTGTAAAAATTGCAATTTTGGTCACTCTGAGGGTTTAAAAAGTGGGTATTCAACATGAGGCACGATCCAATTGACATTTTGAATCATTTTTGGTACAGTCCAAAAAATCAATTTTCGGATGAAAAACGATGACTCCGGACATGTCGAACGATCCCAAAATGGTCAATATGGATGAAATTTTAACATTTAATCTTTTGACTGTAAATGACTGTTGGATGTGAATTATGACTTTGTCAACTAAAATAAGTGTGTTTAAAGTCATTTCTGTGCCTGAAACGGGTCAAAATTGAAGCTTTTGGGTAAGCAAAACTCTGTAAAAATGGCAATTTTGGTCACTCTGAGGGTTTAAAAAGTGGTTATTCAACATGAGGCACCATCCAATTGACATTTTGAATAATTTTTGGTACAGTCCAAAAAATCAATTTTCGGATGAAAAATGATGACTCCGGACCTGTCGAACGTTCCCAAAATGGTCTATAATGATGAAATTTTAACATTTAATCTTTTGACACTAAATGACTGTTGGATGTGAATTATGACTTTGTCAACTAAAATAAGTGTGTTTAAAGTCATTTCTGTGCCTCAAAGAGGTCAAAATTGAAGCTTTTGAGTAATCAAAACTCTGTAAAAATGGCAATTTTGGTCACTGTGAGGGTTTAAAAAGTGGTTATTCAACATGAGGCACGATCCAATTGACATTTTGAATCATTTTTGGTACAGTCCAAAAAATCAATTTTCGGATGAAAAACAATTACTCCGGACCTGTCGAACGTTCCCAAAATGGTCTATAATGATGAAATTTTAACATTTAATCTTTTGACTCTAAATGACTGTTGGATGTGAATTATGACTTTGTCAACTAAAATAAGTGTGTTTAAAGTCATTTCTGTGCCTGAAATGGGTCAAAATTGAAGATTTTGAGTAAGCAAAACTCTGTAAAAATGGCAATTTTGGTCACTGTGAGGGTTTAAAAAGTGGTTATTCAACATGAGGCACGATCCAATTGACATTTTGAATCATTTATGGTACAGTCCAAAAAATCAATTTTCGGATGAAAAACGATGACTCCGGACCTGTCGAACGTTCCCAAAATGGTCTATAATGATGAAATTTTAACATTTAATCTTTTGACTCTAAATGACTGTTGGATGTGAATTATGACTTTGTCAACTAAAATAAGTGTGTTTAACGTCATTTCTGTGCCTGAAATGGGTCAAAATTGAAGATTTTGAGTAAGCAAAACTATGTAAAATTGGCAATTTTGGACACGGTGAGGGTTTAAAAAGTGGTTATTCAACATGAGGCACGATCCAATTGACATTTTGAATCATTTTTGGTACAGTCCAAAAAATCAATTTTCGGATGAAAAACGATGACTCCGGACCTGTCGAACGTTCCCAAAATGGTCTATAATGATGAAATTTTAACATTTAATCTTTTGACTCTAAATGACTGTTGGATGTGAATTCTGACTTTGTCAACTAAAATAAGTGTGTTTAAAGTCATTTCTGTGCCTCAAAGGGGTCTAAATTGAAGCTTTTGAGTAAGCAAAACTCTGTAAAATGGCAATTTTGGTCACTCTGAGGGTTTAAAAAGTGGTTATTCAACATGAGGCACGATCCAATTGACATTTTGAATCATTTTTGGTACAGTCCAAAAAATCAATTTTCGGATGAAAAACGATGACTCCGGACATGTCGAACGATCCCAAAATGGTCAATATGGATGAAATTTTAACATTTAATCTTTTGACTGTAAATGACTGTTGGATGTGAATTATGACTTTGTCAACTAAAATAAGTGTGTTTAAAGTCATTTCTGTGCCTGAAACGGGTCAAAATTGAAGCTTTTGGGTAAGCAAAACTCTGTAAAAATTGCAATTTTGGTCACTCTGAGGGTTTAAAAAGTGGTTATTCAACATGAGGCACCATCCAATTGACATTTTGAATCATTTTTGGTACAGTCCAAAAAATCAATTTTCGGATGAAAAACGATGACTCCGGACATGTCGAACGATCCCAAAATGGTCAATATGGATGAAATTTTAACATTTAATCTTTTGACTGTAAATGACTGTTGGATGTGAATTATGACTTTGTCAACTAAAATAAGTGTGTTTAAAGTCATTTCTGTGCCTGAAACGGGTCAAAATTGAAGCTTTTGGGTAAGCAAAACTCTGTAAAAATGGCAATTTTGGTCACTCTGAGGGTTTAAAAAGTGGTTATTCAACATGAGGCACCATCCAATTGACATTTTGAATCATTTATGGTACAGTCCAAAAAATCAATTTTCGGATGAAAAACGATGACTCCGGACCTGTCGAACGTTCCCAAAATGGTCTATAATGATGAAATTTTAACATTTAATCTTTTGACTCTAAATGACTGTTGGATGTGAATTATGACTTTGTCAACTAAAATAAGTGTGTTTAAAGTCATTTCTGTGCCTGAGATGGGTCAAAATTGAAGATTTTGAGTAAGCAAAACTCTGTAAAAAAGGCAATTTTGGTCACTCTGAGGGTTTAAAAAGTGGGTATTCAACATGAGGCACGATCCAATTGACATTTTGAATCATTTTTGGTACATTTCAAAAAATCCATTTTCGGATGAAAAACAATGGCTCCGGACCTGTCGAACGTTCCCAAAATGATCTATAATGATGAATTTTTAACATTTAATCTTTTGACTGTAAATGACTGTTGGATGTGAATTATGACTTTGTCAACTAAAATAAGTGTGTTTAAAGTCGTTTCTGTGCCTGAAACAGGTCAAAATTGAAGCTTTTGAGTAAGCAAAATTCTGTAAAAAAGGCAATTTTGGTCACTCTGAGGGTTTAAAAAGTGGGTATTCAACATGAGGCACGATCCAATTGACATTTTGAATCATTTTTGGTACAGTCCAAAAAATCAATTTTCGGATGAAAAACGATGACTCCGGACATGTCGAACGATCCCAAAATGGTCAATATGGATGAAATTTTAACATTTAATCTTTTTACTGTAAATGACTGTTGGATGTGAATTATGACTTTGTCAACTAAAATAAGTGTGTTTAAAGTCATTTCTGTGCCTGAAACGGGTCAAAATTGAAGCTTTTGGGTAAGCAAAACTCTGTAAAAATGGCAATTTTGGTCACTCTGAGGGTTTAAAAAGTGGTTATTCAACATGAGGCACCATCCAATTGACATTTTGAATAATTTTTGGTACAGTCCAAAAAATCAATTTTCGGATGAATAATGATGACTCCGGACCTGTCGAACGTTCCCAAAATGGTCTATAATGATGAAATTTTAACATTTAATCTTTTGACACTAAATGACTGTTGGATGTGAATTATGACTTTGTCAACTAAAATAAGTGTGTTTAAAGTCATTTCTGTGCCTCAAAGAGGTCAAAATTGAAGCTTTTGAGTAATCAAAACTCTGTAAAAATGGCAATTTTGGTCACTGTGAGGGTTTAAAAAGTGGTTATTCAACATGAGGCACGATCCAATTGACATTTTGAATCATTTTTGGTACAGTCCAAAAAATCAATTTTCGGATGAAAAACGATGACTCCGGACCTGTCGAACGTTCCCAAAATGGTCTATAATGATGAAATTTTAACATGTAATCTTTTGACTCTAAATGACTGTTGGATGTGAATTCTGACTTTGTCAACTAAAATAAGTGTGTTTAAAGTCATTTCTGTGCCTCAAAGGGGTCAAAATTGAAGCTTTTGAGTAAGCAAAACTCTGTAAAAATGGCAATTTTGGTCACTCTGAGGGTTTAAAAAGTGGTTATTCAACATGAGGCACGATCCAATTGACATTTCGAATCATTTTTGGTACAGTCCAAAAAATTAATTTTCGGATGAAAAACGATGACTCCGGACATGTCGAACGATCCCAAAATGGTCAATATGGATGAAATTTTAACATTTAATCTTTTGACTGTAAATGACTGTTGGATGTGAATTATGACTTTGTCAACTAAAATAAGTGTGTTTAAAGTCATTTCTGTGCCTGAAACGGGTCAAAATTGAAGCTTTTGGGTAAGCAAAACTCTGTAAAAATGGCAATTTTGGTCACTCTGAGGGTTTAAAAAGTGGTTATTCAACATGAGGCACCATCCAATTGACATTTTGAATCATTTTTGGTACAGTCCAAAAAATCAATTTTCGGATGAAAAACGATGACTCCGGACATGTCGAACGATCCCAAAATGGTCAATATGGATGAAATTTTAACATTTAATCTTTTGACTGTAAATGACTGTTGGATGTGAATTATGACTTTGTCAACTAAAATAAGTGTGTTTAAAGTCATTTCTGTGCCTGAAAGGGGTCAAAATTGAAGCTTTTGGGTTAGCAAAACTCTGTAAAAATGGCAATTTTGGTCACTCTGAGGGTTTAAAAAGTAGTTATTCAACATGAGGCACCATCCAATTGACATTTTGAATCATTTTTGGTACAGTCCCAAAAATCAATTTTCGGATGAAAAACGATGACTCCGGACCTGTCGAACGTTCCCAAAATGGTCTATAATGATGAAATTTTAACATTTAATCTTTTGACTCTAAATGACTGTTGGATGTGAATTATGACTTTGTCAACTAAAATTAGTGTGTTTAAAGTCATTTCTGTGCCTCAAAGGGGTCAAAATTGAAGCTTTTGAGTAAGCAAAACTCTGTAAAAATGGCAATTTTGGTCACTCTGAGGGTTTAAAAAGTGGTTATTCAACATGAGGCACGATCCAATTGACATTTGGAATCATTTTTGGTACAGTCCAAAAAATCAATTTTCGGATGAAAAACGATGACTCCGGACATGTCGAACGATCCCAAAATGGTCAATATGGATGAAATTTTAACATTTATTCTTTTGACTGTAAATGACTGTTGGATGTGAATTATGACTTTGTCAACTAAAATAAGTGTGTTTAAAGTCATTTCTGTGCCTGAAACGGGTCAAAATTGAAGCTTTTGGGTAAGCAAAACTCTGTAAAAATGGCAATTTTGGTCACTCTGAGGGTTTAAAAAGTGGTTATTCAACATGAGGCACCATCCAATTGACATTTTGAATCATTTTTGGTACAGTCCGAAAAATCAATTTTCGGATGAAAAACGATGACTCCGGACATGTCGAACGATCCCAAAATGGTCAATATGGATGAAATTTTAACATTTAATCTTTTGACTGTAAATGACTGTTGGATGTGAATTATGACTTTGTCAACTAAAATAAGTGTGTTTAAAGTCATTTCTGTGCCTGAAAGGGGTCAAAATTGAAGCTTTTGGGTTAGCAAAACTCTGTAAAAATGGCAATTTTTGTCACTCTGAGGGTTTAAAAAGTAGTTATTCAACATGAGGCACCATCCAATTGACATTTTGAATCATTTTTGGTACAGTCCAAAAAATCAATTTTTGGATGAAAAACGATGACTCCGGACCTGTCGAACGTTCCCAAAATGGTCTATAATGATGAAATTTTAACATTTAATCTTTTGACTCTAAATGACTGTTGGATGTGAATTATGACTTTGTCAACTAAAATAAGTGTGTTTAAAGTCGTTTCTGTGCCTGAAACGGGTCAAAATTTAAGCTTTTGAGTAAGCAAAATTCTGTAAAAAAGGCAATTTTGGTCACTCTGAGGGTTTAAAAAGTGGTTATTCAACATGAGGCACGATCCAATTGACAGTTTGAATCATTTTTGGTACAGTCCAAAAAATCAATTTTCGGATGAAAAACGATGACTCCGGACCTGTCGAACGTTTCCAAAATGGTCTATAATGATGAAATTTTAACATTTAATCTTTTGACACTAAATGACTGTTGGATGTGAATTATGACTTTGTCAACTAAAATAAGTGTGTTTAAAGTCATTTCTGTGCCTGAAATGGGTCAAAATTGAAGCTTTTGAGTAAGCAAAATTCTGTAAAAAAGGCAATTTTGGTCACTCTGAGGGTTTAAAAAGTGGGTATTCAACATGAGGCACGATCCAATTGACATTTTGAATCATTTTTGGTACAGTCCAAAAAATCAATTTTCGGATGAAAAACGATGACTCCGGACATGTCGAACGATCCCAAAATGGTCAATATGGATGAAATTTTAACATTTAATCTTTTGACTGTAAATGACTGTTGGATGTGAATTATGACTTTGTCAACTAAAATAAGTGTGTTTAAAGTCATTTCTGTGCCTGAAACGGGTCAAAATTGAAGCTTTTGGGTAAGCAAAACTCTGTAAAAATGGCAATTTTGGTCACTCTGAGGGTTTAAAAAGTGGTTATTCAACATGAGGCACCATCCAATTGACATTTTGAATAATTTTTGGTACAGTCCAAAAAATCAATTTTCGGATGAATAATGATGACTCCGGACCTGTCGAACGTTCCCAAAATGGTCTATAATGATGAAATTTTAACATTTAATCTTTTGACACTAAATGACTGTTGGATGTGAATTATGACTTTGTCAACTAAAATAAGTGTGTTTAAAGTCATTTCTGTGCCTCAAAGAGGTCAAAATTGAAGCTTTTGAGTAATCAAAACTCTGTAAAAATGGCAATTTTGGTCACTGTGAGGGTTTAAAAAGTGGTTATTCAACATGAGGCACGATCCAATTGACATTTTGAATCATTTTTGGTACAGTCCAAAAAATCAATTTTCGGATGAAAAACAATGACTCCGGACCTGTCGAACGTTCCCAAAATGGTCTATAATGATGAAATTTTAACATTTAATCTTTTGACTCTAAATGACTGTTGGATGTGAATTATGACTTTGTCAACTAAAATAAGTGTGTTTAAAGTCATTTCTGTGCCTGAAATGGGTCAAAATTGAAGATTTTGAGTAAGCAAAACTATGTAAAATTGGCAATTTTGGACACTGTGAGGGTTTAAAAAGTGGTTATTCAACATGAGGCACGATCCAATTGACATTTTGAATCATTTTTGGTACAGTCCAAAAAATCAATTTTCGGATGAAAAACGATGACTCCGGACCTGTCGAACGTTCCCAAAATGGTCTATAATGATGAAATTTTAACATGTAATCTTTTGACTCTAAATGACTGTTGGATGTGAATTCTGACTTTGTCAACTAAAATAAGTGTGTTTAAAGTCATTTCTGTGCCTCAAAGGGGTCAAAATTGAAGCTTTTGAGTAAGCAAAACTCTGTAAAAATGGCAATTTTGGTCACTCTGAGGGTTTAAAAAGTGGTTATTCAACATGAGGCACGATCCAATTGACATTTTGAATCATTTTTGGTACAGTCCAAAAAATCAATTTTCGGATGAAAAACGATGACTCCGGACATGTCGAACGATCCCAAAATGGTCAATATGGATGAAATTTTAACATTTAATCTTTTGACTGTAAATGACTGTTGGATGTGAATTATGACTTTGTCAACTAAAATAAGTGTGTTTAAAGTCATTTCTGTGCCTGAAACGGGTCAAAATTGAAGCTTTTGGGTAAGCAAAACTCTGTAAAAATGGCAATTTTGGTCACTCTGAGGGTTTAAAAAGTGGTTATTCAACATGAGGCACCATCCAATTGACATTTTGAATCATTTATGGTACAGTCCAAAAAATCAATTTTCGGATGAAAAACGATGACTCCGGACCTGTCGAACGTTCCCAAAATGGTCTATAATGATGAAATTTTAACATTTAATCTTTTGACTCTAAATGACTGTTGGATGTGAATTATGACTTTGTCAACTAAAATAAGTGTGTTTAAAGTCATTTCTGTGCCTGAGATGGGTCAAAATTGAAGATTTTGAGTAAGCAAAACTCTGTAAAAAAGGCAATTTTGGTCACTCTGAGGGTTTAAAAAGTGGGTATTCAACATGAGGCACGATCCAATTGACATTTTGAATCATTTTTGGTACATTTCAAAAAATCCATTTTCGGATGAAAAACAATGGCTCCGGACCTGTCGAACGTTCCCAAAATGATCTATAATGATGAATTTTTAACATTTAATCTTTTGACTGTAAATGACTGTTGGATGTGAATTATGACTTTGTCAACTAAAATAAGTGTGTTTAAAGTCGTTTCTGTGCCTGAAACAGGTCAAAATTGAAGCTTTTGAGTAAGCAAAATTCTGTAAAAAAGGCAATTTTGGTCACTCTGAGGGTTTAAAAAGTGGGTATTCAACATGAGGCACGATCCAATTGACATTTTGAATCATTTTTGGTACAGTCCAAAAAATCAATTTTCGGATGAAAAACGATGACTCCGGACATGTCGAACGATCCCAAAATGGTCAATATGGATGAAATTTTTCCATTTAATCTTTTTACTGTAAATGACTGTTGGATGTGAATTATGACTTTGTCAACTAAAATAAGTGTGTTTAAAGTCATTTCTGTGCCTGAAACGGGTCAAAATTGAAGCTTTTGGGTAAGCAAAACTCTGTAAAAATGGCAATTTTGGTCACTCTGAGGGTTTAAAAAGTGGTTATTCAACATGAGGCACCATCCAATTGACATTTTGAATAATTTTTGGTACAGTCCAAAAAATCAATTTTCGGATGAATAATGATGACTCCGGACCTGTCGAACGTTCCCAAAATGGTCTATAATGATGAAATTTTAACATTTAATCTTTTGACACTAAATGACTGTTGGATGTGAATTATGACTTTGTCAACTAAAATAAGTGTGTTTAAAGTCATTTCTGTGCCTCAAAGAGGTCAAAATTGAAGCTTTTGAGTAATCAAAACTCTGTAAAAATGGCAATTTTGGTCACTGTGAGGGTTTAAAAAGTGGTTATTCAACATGAGGCACGATCCAATTGACATTTTGAATCATTTTTGGTACAGTCCAAAAAATCAATTTTCGGATGAAAAACGATGACTCCGGACCTGTCGAACGTTCCCAAAATGGTCTATAATGATGAAATTTTAACATGTAATCTTTTGACTCTAAATGACTGTTGGATGTGAATTCTGACTTTGTCAACTAAAATAAGTGTGTTTAAAGTCATTTCTGTGCCTCAAAGGGGTCAAAATTGAAGCTTTTGAGTAAGCAAAACTCTGTAAAAATGGCAATTTTGGTCACTCTGAGGGTTTAAAAAGTGGTTATTCAACATGAGGCACGATCCAATTGACATTTCGAATCATTTTTGGTACAGTCCAAAAAATCAATTTTCGGATGAAAAACGATGACTCCGGACATGTCGAACGATCCCAAAATGGTCAATATGGATGAAATTTTAACATTTAATCTTTTGACTGTAAATGACTGTTGGATGTGAATTATGACTTTGTCAACTAAAATAAGTGTGTTTAAAGTCATTTCTGTGCCTGAAACGGGTCAAAATTGAAGCTTTTGGGTAAGCAAAACTCTGTAAAAATGGCAATTTTGGTCACTCTGAGGGTTTAAAAAGTGGTTATTCAACATGAGGCACCATCCAATTGACATTTTGAATCATTTTTGGTACAGTCCAAAAAATCAATTTTCGGATGAAAAACGATGACTCCGGACATGTCGAACGATCCCAAAATGGTCAATATGGATGAAATTTTAACATTTAATCTTTTGACTGTAAATGACTGTTGGATGTGAATTATGACTTTGTCAACTAAAATAAGTGTGTTTAAAGTCATTTCTGTGCCTGAAAGGGGTCAAAATTGAAGCTTTTGGGTTAGCAAAACTCTGTAAAAATGGCAATTTTGGTCACTCTGAGGGTTTAAAAAGTAGTTATTCAACATGAGGCACCATCCAATTGACATTTTGAATCATTTTTGGTACAGTCCCAAAAATCAATTTTCGGATGAAAAACGATGACTCCGGACCTGTCGAACGTTCCCAAAATGGTCTATAATGATGAAATTTTAACATTTAATCTTTTGACTCTAAATGACTGTTGGATGTGAATTATGACTTTGTCAACTAAAATTAGTGTGTTTAAAGTCATTTCTGTGCCTCAAAGGGGTCAAAATTGAAGCTTTTGAGTAAGCAAAACTCTGTAAAAATGGCAATTTTGGTCACTCTGAGGGTTTAAAAAGTGGTTATTCAACATGAGGCACGATCCAATTGACATTTTGAATCATTTTTGGTACAGTCCAAAAAATCAATTTTCGGATGAAAAACGATGACTCCGGACATGTCGAACGATCCCAAAATGGTCAATATGGATGAAATTTTAACATTTAATCTTTTGACTCTAAATGACTGTTGGATGTGAATTATGACTTTGTCAACTAAAATAAGTGTGTTTAAAGTCATTTCTGTGCCTGAGATGGGTCAAAATTGAAGATTTTGAGTAAGCAAAACTCTGTAAAATTGGCAATTTTGGTCACTGTGAGGGTTTAAAAAGTGGTTATTCAACATGAGGCACGATCCAATTGACATTTTGAATCATTTTTGGTACATTTCAAAAAATCCATTTTCGGATGAAAAACGATGACTCCGGACCTGTCGAACGTTCCCAAAATGATCTATAATGATGAATTTTTAACATTTAATCTTTTGACACTAAATGACTGTTGGATGTGAATTATGACTTTGTCAACTAAAATAAGTGTGTTTAAAGTCATTTCTGTGCCTGAAATGGGTCAAAATTGAAGCTTTTGAGTAAGCAAAACTCTGTAAAAATTGCAATTTTGGTCACTCTGAGGGTTTAAAAAGTGGGTATTCAACATGAGGCACGATCCAATTGACATTTTGAATCATTTTTGGTACAGTCCAAAAAATCAATTTTCGGATGAAAAACGATGACTCCGGACATGTCGAACGATCCCAAAATGGTCAATATGGATGAAATTTTAACATTTAATCTTTTGACTGTAAATGACTGTTGGATGTGAATTATGACTTTGTCAACTAAAATAAGTGTGTTTAAAGTCATTTCTGTGCCTGAAACGGGTCAAAATTGAAGCTTTTGGGTAAGCAAAACTCTGTAAAAATGGCAATTTTGGTCACTCTGAGGGTTTAAAAAGTGGTTATTCAACATGAGGCACCATCCAATTGACATTTTGAATAATTTTTGGTACAGTCCAAAAAATCAATTTTCGGATGAAAAATGATGACTCCGGACCTGTCGAACGTTCCCAAAATGGTCTATAATGATGAAATTTTAACATTTAATCTTTTGACACTAAATGACTGTTGGATGTGAATTATGACTTTGTCAACTAAAATAAGTGTGTTTAAAGTCATTTCTGTGCCTCAAAGAGGTCAAAATTGAAGCTTTTGAGTAATCAAAACTCTGTAAAAATGGCAATTTTGGTCACTGTGAGGGTTTAAAAAGTGGTTATTCAACATGAGGCACGATCCAATTGACATTTTGAATCATTTTTGGTACAGTCCAAAAAATCAATTTTCGGATGAAAAACAATTACTCCGGACCTGTCGAACGTTCCCAAAATGGTCTATAATGATGAAATTTTAACATTTAATCTTTTGACTCTAAATGACTGTTGGATGTGAATTATGACTTTGTCAACTAAAATAAGTGTGTTTAAAGTCATTTCTGTGCCTGAAATGGGTCAAAATTGAAGATTTTGAGTAAGCAAAACTCTGTAAAAATGGCAATTTTGGTCACTGTGAGGGTTTAAAAAGTGGTTATTCAACATGAGGCACGATCCAATTGACATTTTGAATCATTTATGGTACAGTCCAAAAAATCAATTTTCGGATGAAAAACGATGACTCCGGACCTGTCGAACGTTCCCAAAATGGTCTATAATGATGAAATTTTAACATTTAATCTTTTGACTCTAAATGACTGTTGGATGTGAATTATGACTTTGTCAACTAAAATAAGTGTGTTTAACGTCATTTCTGTGCCTGAAATGGGTCAAAATTGAAGATTTTGAGTAAGCAAAACTATGTAAAATTGGCAATTTTGGACACGGTGAGGGTTTAAAAAGTGGTTATTCAACATGAGGCACGATCCAATTGACATTTTGAATCATTTTTGGTACAGTCCAAAAAATCAATTTTCGGATGAAAAACGATGACTCCGGACCTGTCGAACGTTCCCAAAATGGTCTATAATGATGAAATTTTAACATTTAATCTTTTGACTCTAAATGACTGTTGGATGTGAATTCTGACTTTGTCAACTAAAATAAGTGTGTTTAAAGTCATTTCTGTGCCTCAAAGGGGTCTAAATTGAAGCTTTTGAGTAAGCAAAACTCTGTAAAATGGCAATTTTGGTCACTCTGAGGGTTTAAAAAGTGGTTATTCAACATGAGGCACGATCCAATTGACATTTTGAATCATTTTTGGTACAGTCCAAAAAATCAATTTTCGGATGAAAAACGATGACTCCGGACATGTCGAACGATCCCAAAATGGTCAATATGGATGAAATTTTAACATTTAATCTTTTGACTGTAAATGACTGTTGGATGTGAATTATGACTTTGTCAACTAAAATAAGTGTGTTTAAAGTCATTTCTGTGCCTGAAACGGGTCAAAATTGAAGCTTTTGGGTAAGCAAAACTCTGTAAAAATTGCAATTTTGGTCACTCTGAGGGTTTAAAAAGTGGTTATTCAACATGAGGCACCATCCAATTGACATTTTGAATCATTTTTGGTACAGTCCAAAAAATCAATTTTCGGATGAAAAACGATGACTCCGGACATGTCGAACGATCCCAAAATGGTCAATATGGATGAAATTTTAACATTTAATCTTTTGACTGTAAATGACTGTTGGATGTGAATTATGACTTTGTCAACTAAAATAAGTGTGTTTAAAGTCATTTCTGTGCCTGAAACGGGTCAAAATTGAAGCTTTTGGGTTAGCAAAACTCTGTAAAAATGGCAATTTTGGTCACTCTGAGGGTTTAAAAAGTAGTTATTCAACATGAGGCACCATCCAATTGACATTTTGAATCATTTTTGGTACAGTCCAAAAAATCAATTTTCGGATGAAAAACGATGACTCCGGACCTGTCGAACGTTCCCAAAATGGTCTATAATGATGAAATTTTAACATTTAATCTTTTGACTGTAAATGACTGTTGGATGTGAATTATGACTTTGTCAACTAAAATAAGTGTGTTTAAAGTCATTTCTGTGCCTCAAAGGGGTCAAAATTGAAGCTTTTGAGTAAGCAAAACTCTGTAAAAATGGCAATTTTGGTCACTCTGAGGGTTTAAAAAGTGGTTATTCAACATGAGGCACGATCCAATTGACATTTTGAATCATTTTTGGTACAGTCCAAAAAATCAATTTTCGGATGAAAAACGATGACTCCGGACATGTCGAACGATCCCAAAATGGTCAATATGGATGAAATTTTAACATTTAATCTTTTGACTGTAAATGACTGTTGGATGTGAATTATGACTTTGTCAACTAAAATAAGTGTGTTTAAAGTCATTTCTGTGCCTGAAACGGGTCAAAATTGAAGCTTTTGGGTAAGCAAAACTCTGTAAAAATGGCAATTTTGGTCACTCTGAGGGTTTAAAAAGTGGTTATTCAACATGAGGCACCATCCAATTGACATTTTGAATCATTTATGGTACAGTCCAAAAAATCAATTTTCGGATGAAAAACGATGACTCCGGACCTGTCGAACGTTCCCAAAATGGTCTATAATGATGAAATTTTAACATTTAATCTTTTGACTCTAAATGACTGTTGGATGTGAATTATGACTTTGTCAACTAAAATAAGTGTGTTTAAAGTCATTTCTGTGCCTGAGATGGGTCAAAATTGAAGATTTTGAGTAAGCAAAACTCTGTAAAAAAGGCAATTTTGGTCACTCTGAGGGTTTAAAAAGTGGGTATTCAACATGAGGCACGATCCAATTGACATTTTGAATCATTTTTGGTACATTTCAAAAAATCCATTTTCGGATGAAAAACAATGGCTCCGGACCTGTCGAACGTTCCCAAAATGATCTATAATGATGAATTTTTAACATTTAATCTTTTGACTGTAAATGACTGTTGGATGTGAATTATGACTTTGTCAACTAAAATAAGTGTGTTTAAAGTCGTTTCTGTGCCTGAAACAGGTCAAAATTGAAGCTTTTGAGTAAGCAAAATTCTGTAAAAAAGGCAATTTTGGTCACTCTGAGGGTTTAAAAAGTGGGTATTCAACATGAGGCACGATCCAATTGACATTTTGAATCATTTTTGGTACAGTCCAAAAAATCAATTTTCGGATGAAAAACGATGACTCCGGACATGTCGAACGATCCCAAAATGGTCAATATGGATGAAATTTTAACATTTAATCTTTTTACTGTAAATGACTGTTGGATGTGAATTATGACTTTGTCAACTAAAATAAGTGTGTTTAAAGTCATTTCTGTGCCTGAAACGGGTCAAAATTGAAGCTTTTGGGTAAGCAAAACTCTGTAAAAATGGCAATTTTGGTCACTCTGAGGGTTTAAAAAGTGGTTATTCAACATGAGGCACCATCCAATTGACATTTTGAATAATTTTTGGTACAGTCCAAAAAATCAATTTTCGGATGAATAATGATGACTCCGGACCTGTCGAACGTTCCCAAAATGGTCTATAATGATGAAATTTTAACATTTAATCTTTTGACACTAAATGACTGTTGGATGTGAATTATGACTTTGTCAACTAAAATAAGTGTGTTTAAAGTCATTTCTGTGCCTCAAAGAGGTCAAAATTGAAGCTTTTGAGTAATCAAAACTCTGTAAAAATGGCAATTTTGGTCACTGTGAGGGTTTAAAAAGTGGTTATTCAACATGAGGCACGATCCAATTGACATTTTGAATCATTTTTGGTACAGTCCAAAAAATCAATTTTCGGATGAAAAACGATGACTCCGGACCTGTCGAACGTTCCCAAAATGGTCTATAATGATGAAATTTTAACATGTAATCTTTTGACTCTAAATGACTGTTGGATGTGAATTCTGACTTTGTCAACTAAAATAAGTGTGTTTAAAGTCATTTCTGTGCCTCAAAGGGGTCAAAATTGAAGCTTTTGAGTAAGCAAAACTATGTAAAAATGGCAATTTTGGTCACTCTGAGGGTTTAAAAAGTGGTTATTCAACATGAGGCACGATCCAATTGACATTTCGAATCATTTTTGGTACAGTCCAAAAAATCAATTTTCGGATGAAAAACGATGACTCCGGACATGTCGAACGATCCCAAAATGGTCAATATGGATGAAATTTTAACATTTAATCTTTTGACTGTAAATGACTGTTGGATGTGAATTATGACTTTGTCAACTAAAATAAGTGTGTTTAAAGTCATTTCTGTGCCTGAAACGGGTCAAAATTGAAGCTTTTGGGTAAGCAAAACTCTGTAAAAATGGCAATTTTGGTCACTCTGAGGGTTTAAAAAGTGGTTATTCAACATGAGGCACCATCCAATTGACATTTTGAATCATTTTTGGTACAGTCCAAAAAATCAATTTTCGGATGAAAAACGATGACTCCGGACATGTCGAACGATCCCAAAATGGTCAATATGGATGAAATTTTAACATTTAATCTTTTGACTGTAAATGACTGTTGGATGTGAATTATGACTTTGTCAACTAAAATAAGTGTGTTTAAAGTCATTTCTGTGCCTGAAAGGGGTCAAAATTGAAGCTTTTGGGTTAGCAAAACTCTGTAAAAATGGCAATTTTGGTCACTCTGAGGGTTTAAAAAGTAGTTATTCAACATGAGGCACCATCCAATTGACATTTTGAATCATTTTTGGTACAGTCCCAAAAATCAATTTTCGGATGAAAAACGATGACTCCGGACCTGTCGAACGTTCCCAAAATGGTCTATAATGATGAAATTTTAACATTTAATCTTTTGACTCTAAATGACTGTTGGATGTGAATTATGACTTTGTCAACTAAAATTAGTGTGTTTAAAGTCATTTCTGTGCCTCAAAGGGGTCAAAATTGAAGCTTTTGAGTAAGCAAAACTCTGTAAAAATGGCAATTTTGGTCACTCTGAGGGTTTAAAAAGTGGTTATTCAACATGAGGCACGATCCAATTGACATTTTGAATCATTTTTGGTACAGTCCAAAAAATCAATTTTCGGATGAAAAACGATGACTCCGGACATGTCGAACGATCCCAAAATGGTCAATATGGATGAAATTTTAACATTTATTCTTTTGACTGTAAATGACTGTTGGATGTGAATTATGACTTTGTCAACTAAAATAAGTGTGTTTAAAGTCATTTCTGTGCCTGAAACGGGTCAAAATTGAAGCTTTTGGGTAAGCAAAACTCTGTAAAAATGGCAATTTTGGTCACTCTGAGGGTTTAAAAAGTGGTTATTCAACATGAGGCACCATCCAATTGACATTTTGAATCATTTTTGGTACAGTCCGAAAAATCAATTTTCGGATGAAAAACGATGACTCCGGACATGTCGAACGATCCCAAAATGGTCAATATGGATGAAATTTTAACATTTAATCTTTTGACTGTAAATGACTGTTGGATGTGAATTATGACTTTGTCAACTAAAATAAGTGTGTTTAAAGTCATTTCTGTGCCTGAAAGGGGTCAAAATTGAAGCTTTTGGGTTAGCAAAACTCTGTAAAAATGGCAATTTTTGTCACTCTGAGGGTTTAAAAAGTAGTTATTCAACATGAGGCACCATCCAATTGACATTTTGAATCATTTTTGGTACAGTCCAAAAAATCAATTTTTGGATGAAAAACGATGACTCCGGACCTGTCGAACGTTCCCAAAATGGTCTATAATGATGAAATTTTAACATTTAATCTTTTGACTCTAAATGACTGTTGGATGTGAATTATGACTTTGTCAACTAAAATAAGTGTGTTTAAAGTCGTTTCTGTGCCTGAAACGGGTCAAAATTGAAGCTTTTGAGTAAGCAAAATTCTGTAAAAAAGGCAATTTTGGTCACTCTGAGGGTTTAAAAAGTGGTTATTCAACATGAGGCACGATCCAATTGACAGTTTGAATCATTTTTGGTACAGTCCAAAAAATCAATTTTCGGATGAAAAACGATGACTCCGGACCTGTCGAACGTTTCCAAAATGGTCTATAATGATGAAATTTTAACATTTAATCTTTTGACACTAAATGACTGTTGGATGTGAATTATGACTTTGTCAACTAAAATAAGTGTGTTTAAAGTCATTTCTGTGCCTGAAATGGGTCAAAATTGAAGCTTTTGAGTAAGCAAAATTCTGTAAAAAAGGCAATTTTGGTCACTCTGAGGGTTTAAAAAGTGGGTATTCAACATGAGGCACGATCCAATTGACATTTTGAATCATTTTTGGTACAGTCCAAAAAATCAATTTTCGGATGAAAAACGATGACTCCGGACATGTCGAACGATCCCAAAATGGTCAATATGGATGAAATTTTAACATTTAATCTTTTGACTGTAAATGACTGTTGGATGTGAATTATGACTTTGTCAACTAAAATAAGTGTGTTTAAAGTCATTTCTGTGCCTGAAACGGGTCAAAATTGAAGCTTTTGGGTAAGCAAAACTCTGTAAAAATGGCAATTTTGGTCACTCTGAGGGTTTAAAAAGTGGTTATTCAACATGAGGCACCATCCAATTGACATTTTGAATAATTTTTGGTACAGTCCAAAAAATCAATTTTCGGATGAATAATGATGACTCCGGACCTGTCGAACGTTCCCAAAATGGTCTATAATGATGAAATTTTAACATTTAATCTTTTGACACTAAATGACTGTTGGATGTGAATTATGACTTTGTCAACTAAAATAAGTGTGTTTAAAGTCATTTCTGTGCCTCAAAGAGGTCAAAATTGAAGCTTTTGAGTAATCAAAACTCTGTAAAAATGGCAATTTTGGTCACTGTGAGGGTTTAAAAAGTGGTTATTCAACATGAGGCACGATCCAATTGACATTTTGAATCATTTTTGGTACAGTCCAAAAAATCAATTTTCGGATGAAAAACAATGACTCCGGACCTGTCGAACGTTCCCAAAATGGTCTATAATGATGAAATTTTAACATTTAATCTTTTGACTCTAAATGACTGTTGGATGTGAATTATGACTTTGTCAACTAAAATAAGTGTGTTTAAAGTCATTTCTGTGCCTGAAATGGGTCAAAATTGAAGATTTTGAGTAAGCAAAACTATGTAAAATTGGCAATTTTGGACACTGTGAGGGTTTAAAAAGTGGTTATTCAACATGAGGCACGATCCAATTGACATTTTGAATCATTTTTGGTACAGTCCAAAAAATCAATTTTCGGATGAAAAACGATGACTCCGGACCTGTCGAACGTTCCCAAAATGGTCTATAATGATGAAATTTTAACATGTAATCTTTTGACTCTAAATGACTGTTGGATGTGAATTCTGACTTTGTCAACTAAAATAAGTGTGTTTAAAGTCATTTCTGTGCCTCAAAGGGGTCAAAATTGAAGCTTTTGAGTAAGCAAAACTCTGTAAAAATGGCAATTTTGGTCACTCTGAGGGTTTAAAAAGTGGTTATTCAACATGAGGCACGATCCAATTGACATTTTGAATCATTTTTGGTACAGTCCAAAAAATCAATTTTCGGATGAAAAACGATGACTCCGGACATGTCGAACGATCCCAAAATGGTCAATATGGATGAAATTTTAACATTTAATCTTTTGACTGTAAATGACTGTTGGATGTGAATTATGACTTTGTCAACTAAAATAAGTGTGTTTAAAGTCATTTCTGTGCCTGAAACGGGTCAAAATTGAAGCTTTTGGGTAAGCAAAACTCTGTAAAAATGGCAATTTTGGTCACTCTGAGGGTTTAAAAAGTGGTTATTCAACATGAGGCACCATCCAATTGACATTTTGAATCATTTATGGTACAGTCCAAAAAATCAATTTTCGGATGAAAAACGATGACTCCGGACCTGTCGAACGTTCCCAAAATGGTCTATAATGATGAAATTTTAACATTTAATCTTTTGACTCTAAATGACTGTTGGATGTGAATTATGACTTTGTCAACTAAAATAAGTGTGTTTAAAGTCATTTCTGTGCCTGAGATGGGTCAAAATTGAAGATTTTGAGTAAGCAAAACTCTGTAAAAAAGGCAATTTTGGTCACTCTGAGGGTTTAAAAAGTGGGTATTCAACATGAGGCACGATCCAATTGACATTTTGAATCATTTTTGGTACATTTCAAAAAATCCATTTTCGGATGAAAAACAATGGCTCCGGACCTGTCGAACGTTCCCAAAATGATCTATAATGATGAATTTTTAACATTTAATCTTTTGACTGTAAATGACTGTTGGATGTGAATTATGACTTTGTCAACTAAAATAAGTGTGTTTAAAGTCGTTTCTGTGCCTGAAACAGGTCAAAATTGAAGCTTTTGAGTAAGCAAAATTCTGTAAAAAAGGCAATTTTGGTCACTCTGAGGGTTTAAAAAGTGGGTATTCAACATGAGGCACGATCCAATTGACATTTTGAATCATTTTTGGTACAGTCCAAAAAATCAATTTTCGGATGAAAAACGATGACTCCGGACATGTCGAACGATCCCAAAATGGTCAATATGGATGAAATTTTAACATTTAATCTTTTTACTGTAAATGACTGTTGGATGTGAATTATGACTTTGTCAACTAAAATAAGTGTGTTTAAAGTCATTTCTGTGCCTGAAACGGGTCAAAATTGAAGCTTTTGGGTAAGCAAAACTCTGTAAAAATGGCAATTTTGGTCACTCTGAGGGTTTAAAAAGTGGTTATTCAACATGAGGCACCATCCAATTGACATTTTGAATAATTTTTGGTACAGTCCAAAAAATCAATTTTCGGATGAATAATGATGACTCCGGACCTGTCGAACGTTCCCAAAATGGTCTATAATGATGAAATTTTAACATTTAATCTTTTGACACTAAATGACTGTTGGATGTGAATTATGACTTTGTCAACTAAAATAAGTGTGTTTAAAGTCATTTCTGTGCCTCAAAGAGGTCAAAATTGAAGCTTTTGAGTAATCAAAACTCTGTAAAAATGGCAATTTTGGTCACTGTGAGGGTTTAAAAAGTGGTTATTCAACATGAGGCACGATCCAATTGACATTTTGAATCATTTTTGGTACAGTCCAAAAAATCAATTTTCGGATGAAAAACGATGACTCCGGACCTGTCGAACGTTCCCAAAATGGTCTATAATGATGAAATTTTAACATGTAATCTTTTGACTCTAAATGACTGTTGGATGTGAATTCTGACTTTGTCAACTAAAATAAGTGTGTTTAAAGTCATTTCTGTGCCTCAAAGGGGTCAAAATTGAAGCTTTTGAGTAAGCAAAACTCTGTAAAAATGGCAATTTTGGTCACTCTGAGGGTTTAAAAAGTGGTTATTCAACATGAGGCACGATCCAATTGACATTTCGAATCATTTTTGGTACAGTCCAAAAAATCAATTTTCGGATGAAAAACGATGACTCCGGACATGTCGAACGATCCCAAAATGGTCAATATGGATGAAATTTTAACATTTAATCTTTTGACTGTAAATGACTGTTGGATGTGAATTATGACTTTGTCAACTAAAATAAGTGTGTTTAAAGTCATTTCTGTGCCTGAAACGGGTCAAAATTGAAGCTTTTGGGTAAGCAAAACTCTGTAAAAATGGCAATTTTGGTCACTCTGAGGGTTTAAAAAGTGGTTATTCAACATGAGGCACCATCCAATTGACATTTTGAATCATTTTTGGTACAGTCCAAAAAATCAATTTTCGGATGAAAAACGATGACTCCGGACATGTCGAACGATCCCAAAATGGTCAATATGGATGAAATTTTAACATTTAATCTTTTGACTGTAAATGACTGTTGGATGTGAATTATGACTTTGTCAACTAAAATAAGTGTGTTTAAAGTCATTTCTGTGCCTGAAAGGGGTCAAAATTGAAGCTTTTGGGTTAGCAAAACTCTGTAAAAATGGCAATTTTGGTCACTCTGAGGGTTTAAAAAGTAGTTATTCAACATGAGGCACCATCCAATTGACATTTTGAATCATTTTTGGTACAGTCCCAAAAATCAATTTTCGGATGAAAAACGATGACTCCGGACCTGTCGAACGTTCCCAAAATGGTCTATAATGATGAAATTTTAACATTTAATCTTTTGACTCTAAATGACTGTTGGATGTGAATTATGACTTTCTCAACTAAAATTAGTGTGTTTAAAGTCATTTCTGTGCCTCAAAGGGGTCAAAATTGAAGCTTTTGAGTAAGCAAAACTCTGTAAAAATGGCAATTTTGGTCACTCTGAGGGTTTAAAAAGTGGTTATTCAACATGAGGCACGATCCAATTGACATTTTGAATCATTTTTGGTACAGTCCAAAAAATCAATTTTCGGATGAAAAACGATGACTCCGGACATGTCGAACGATCCCAAAATGGTCAATATGGATGAAATTTTAACATTTAATCTTTTGACTGTAAATGACTGTTGGATGTGAATTATGACTTTGTCAACTAAAATAAGTGTGTTTAAAGTCATTTCTGTGCCTGAAACGGGTCAAAATTGAAGCTTTTGGGTAAGCAAAACTCTGTAAAAATGGCAATTTTGGTCACTCTGAGGGTTTAAAAAGTGGTTATTCAACATGAGGCACCATCCAATTGACATTTTGAATAATTTTTGGTACAGTCCAAAAAATCAATTTTCGGATGAATAATGATGACTCCGGACCTGTCGAACGTTCCCAAAATGGTCTATAATGATGAAATTTTAACATTTAATCTTTTGACACTAAATGACTGTTGGATGTGAATTATGACTTTGTCAACTAAAATAAGTGTGTTTAAAGTCATTTCTGTGCCTCAAAGAGGTCAAAATTGAAGCTTTTGAGTAATCAAAACTCTGTAAAAATGGCAATTTTGGTCACTGTGAGGGTTTAAAAAGTGGTTATTCAACATGAGGCACGATCCAATTGACATTTTGAATCATTTTTGGTACAGTCCAAAAAATCAATTTTCGGATGAAAAACAATGACTCCGGACCTGTCGAACGTTCCCAAAATGGTCTATAATGATGAAATTTTAACATTTAATCTTTTGACTCTAAATGACTGTTGGATGTGAATTATGACTTTGTCAACTAAAATAAGTGTGTTTAAAGTCATTTCTGTGCCTGAAATGGGTCAAAATTGAAGATTTTGAGTAAGCAAAACTATGTAAAATTGGCAATTTTGGACACTGTGAGGGTTTAAAAAGTGGTTATTCAACATGAGGCACGATCCAATTGACATTTTGAATCATTTTTGGTACAGTCCAAAAAATCAATTTTCGGATGAAAAACGATGACTCCGGACCTGTCGAACGTTCCCAAAATGGTCTATAATGATGAAATTTTAACATGTAATCTTTTGACTCTAAATGACTGTTGGATGTGAATTCTGACTTTGTCAACTAAAATAAGTGTGTTTAAAGTCATTTCTGTGCCTCAAAGGGGTCAAAATTGAAGCTTTTGAGTAAGCAAAACTCTGTAAAAATGGCAATTTTGGTCACTCTGAGGGTTTAAAAAGTGGTTATTCAACATGAGGCACGATCCAATTGACATTTCGAATCATTTTTGGTACAGTCCAAAAAATCAATTTTCGGATGAAAAACGATGACTCCGGACATGTCGAACGATCCCAAAATGGTCAATATGGATGAAATTTTAACATTTAATCTTTTGACTGTAAATGACTGTTGGATGTGAATTATGACTTTGTCAACTAAAATAAGTGTGTTTAAAGTCATTTCTGTGCCTGAAACGGGTCAAAATTGAAGCTTTTGGGTAAGCAAAACTCTGTAAAAATGGCAATTTTGGTCACTCTGAGGGTTTAAAAAGTGGTTATTCAACATGAGGCACCATCCAATTGACATTTTGAATCATTTTTGGTACAGTCCAAAAAATCAATTTTCGGATGAAAAACGATGACTCCGGACATGTCGAACGATCCCAAAATGGTCAATATGGATGAAATTTTAACATTTAATCTTTTGACTGTAAATGACTGTTGGATGTGAATTATGACTTTGTCAACTAAAATAAGTGTGTTTAAAGTCATTTCTGTGCCTGAAACGGGTCAAAATTGAAGCTTTTGGGTAAGCAAAACTCTGTAAAAATGGCAATTTTGGTCACTCTGAGGGTTTAAAAAGTGGTTATTCAACATGAGGCACCATCCAATTGACATTTTGAATCATTTTTGGTACAGTCCAAAAAATCAATTTTCGGATGAAAAACGATGACTCCGGACATGTCGAACGATCCCAAAATGGTCAATATGGATGAAATTTTAACATTTAATCTTTTGACTGTAAATGACTGTTGGATGTGAATTATGACTTTGTCAACTAAAATAAGTGTGTTTAAAGTCATTTCTGTGCCTGAAACGGGTCAAAATTGAAGCTTTTGGGTTAGCAAAACTCTGTAAAAATGGCAATTTTGGTCACTCTGAGGGTTTAAAAAGTAGTTATTCAACATGAGGCACCATCCAATTGACATTTTGAATCATTTTTGGTACAGTCCAAAAAATCAATTTTCGGATGAAAAACGATGACTCCGGACCTGTCGAACGTTCCCAAAATGGTCTATAATGATGAAATTTTAACATTTAATCTTTTGACTCTAAATGACTGTTGGATGTGAATTATGACTTTGTCAACTAAAATTAGTGTGTTTAAAGTCATTTCTGTGCCTCAAAGGGGTCAAAATTGAAGCTTTTGAGTAAGCAAAACTCTGTAAAAATGGCAATTTTGGTCACTCTGAGGGTTTAAAAAGTGGTTATTCAACATGAGGCACGATCCAATTGACATTTTGAATCATTTTTGGTACAGTCCAAAAAATCAATTTTCGGATGAAAAACGATGACTCCGGACATGTCGAACGATCCCAAAATGGTCAATATGGATGAAATTTTAACATTTATTCTTTTGACTGTAAATGACTGTTGGATGTGAATTATGACTTTGTCAACTAAAATAAGTGTGTTTAAAGTCATTTCTGTGCCTGAAACGGGTCAAAATTGAAGCTTTTGGGTAAGCAAAACTCTGTAAAAATGGCAATTTTGGTCACTCTGAGGGTTTAAAAAGTAGTTATTCAACATGAGGCACCATTCAATTGACATTTTGAATCATTTTTGGTACAGTCCAAAAAATCAATTTTTGGATGAAAAACGATGACTCCGGACCTGTCGAACATTCCCAAAATGGTATATAATGATGAAATTTTAACATTTAATCTTTTGACTCTAAATGACTGTTGGATGTGAATTATGACTTTGTCAACTAAAATAAGTGTGTTTAAAGTCATTTCTGTGCCTGAGATGGGTCAAAATTGAAGATTTTGAGTAAGCAAAACTCTGTAAAATTGGCAATTTTGGTCACTGTGAGGGTTTAAAAAGTGGTTATTCAACATGAGGCACGATCCAATTGACATTTTGAATCATTTTTGGTACAGTCCAAAAAATCAATTTTCGGATGAAAAACGATGACTCCGGACATGTCGAACGATCCCAAAATGGTCAATATGGATGAAATTTTAACATTTATTCTTTTGACTGTAAATGACTGTTGGATGTGAATTATGACTTTGTCAACTAAAATAAGTGTGTTTAAAGTCATTTCTGTGCCTGAAACGGGTCAAAATTGAAGCTTTTGGGTAAGCAAAACTCTGTAAAAATTGCAATTTTGGTCACTCTGAGGGTTTAAAAAGTGGGTATTCAACATGAGGCACGATCCAATTGACATTTTGAATCATTTTTGGTACAGTCCAAAAAATCAATTTTCGGATGAAAAACGATGACTCCGGACATGTCGAACGAACCCAAAATGGTCAATATGGATGAAATTTTAACATTTAATCTTTTGACTGTAAATGACTGTTGGATGTGAATTATGACTTTGTCAACTAAAATAAGTGTGTTTAAAGTCATTTCTGTGCCTGAAACGGGTCAAAATTGAAGCTTTTGGGTAAGCAAAACTCTGTAAAAATGGCAATTTTGGTCACTCTGAGGGTTTAAAAAGTGGTTATTCAACATGAGGCACGATCCAATTGACATTTTGAATCATTTTTGGTACAGTCCAAAAAATCAATTTTCGGATGAAAAACAATGACTCCGGACCTGTCGAACGTTCCCAAAATGGTCTATAATGATGAAATTTTAACATTTAATCTTTTGACTCTAAATGACTGTTGGATGTGAATTATGACTTTGTCAACTAAAATAAGTGTGTTTAAAGTCATTTCTGTGCCTCAAAGGGGTCAAAATTGAAGATTTTGAGTAAGCAAAACTATGTAAAATTGGCAATTTTGGACACTGTGAGGGTTTAAAAAGTGGTTATTCAACATGAGGCACGATCCAATTGACATTTTGAATCATTTTTGGTACAGTCCAAAAAATCAATTTTCGGATGAAAAACGATGACTCCGGACCTGTCGAACGTTCCCAAAATGGTCTATAATGATGAAATTTTAACATGTAATCTTTTGACACTAAATGACTGTTGGATGTGAATTCTGACTTTGTCAACTAAAATAAGTGTGTTTAAAGTCATTTCTGTGCCTCAAAGGGGTCAAAATTGAAGCTTTTGAGTAAGCAAAACTCTGTAAAAATGGCAATTTTGGTCACTCTGAGGGTTTAAAAAGTGGTTATTCAACATGAGGCACGATCCAATTGACATTTTGAATCATTTTTGGTACAGTCCAAAAAATCAATTTTCGGATGAAAAACGATGACTCCGGACATGTCGAACGATCCCAAAATGGTCAATATGGATGAAATTTTAACATTTAATCTTTTGACTGTAAATGACTGTTGGATGTGAATTATGACTTTGTCAACTAAAATAAGTGTGTTTAACGTCATTTCTGTGCCTGAAACGGGTCAAAATTGAAGCTTTTGGGTAAGCAAAACTCTGTAAAAATGGCAATTTTGGTCACTCTGAGGGTTTAAAAAGTGGTTATTCAACATGAGGCACCATCCAATTGACATTTTGAATCATTTTTGGTACAGTCCAAAAAATCAATTTTCGGATGAAAAACGATGACTCCGGACATGTCGAACGATCCCAAAATGGTCAATATGGATGAAATTTTAACATTTAATCTTTTGACTGTAAATGACTGTTGGATGTGAATTATAACTTTGTCAACTAAAATAAGTGTGTTTAAAGTCATTTCTGTGCCTGAAACGGGTCAAAATTGAAGCTTTTGGGTTAGCAAAACTCTGTAAAAATGGCAATTTTGGTCACTCTGAGGGTTTAAAAAGTAGTTATTCAACATGAGGCACCATCCAATTGACATTTTGAATCATTTTTGGTACAGTCCAAAAAATCAATTTTCGGATGAAAAACGATGACTCCGGACCTGTCGAACGTTCCCAAAATGGTCTATAATGATGAAATTTTAACATTTAATCTTTTGACTCTAAATGACTTTTGGATGTGAATTATGACTTTGTCAACTAAAATAAGTGTGTTTAAAGTCATTTCTGTGCCTCAAAGAGGTCAAAATTGAAGCTTTTGAGTAATCAAAACTCTGTAAAATTGGCAATTTTGGTCACTGTGAGGGTTTAAAAGGTGGTTATTCAACATGAGGCACGATCCAATTGACATTTTGAATCATTTTTGGTACATTTCAAAAAATCCATTTTCGGATGAAAAACGATGACTCCGGACCTGTCGAACGTTCCCAAAATGATCTATAATGATGAATTTTTAACATTTAATCTTTTGACTGTAAATGACTGTTGGATGTGAATTATGACTTTGTCAACTAAAATAAGTGTGTTTAAAGTCGTTTCTGTGCCTGAAACGGGTCAAAATTGAAGCTTTTGAGTAAGCAAAATTCTGTAAAAAAGGCAATTTTGGTCACTCTGAGGGTTTAAAAAGTGGTTATTCAACATGAGGCACGATCCAATTGACAGTTTGAATCATTTTTGGTACAGTCCAAAAAATCAATTTTCGGATGAAAAACGATGACTCCGGACCTGTCGAACGTTTCCAAAATGGTCTATAATGATGAAATTTTAACATTTAATCTTTTGACACTAAATGACTGTTGGATGTGAATTATGACTTTGTCAACTAAAATAAGTGTGTTTAAAGTCATTTCTGTGCCTGAATTGGGTCAAAATTGAAGCTTTTGGGTAAGCAAAACTCCGTAAAAATGGCAATTTTGGTCACTCTGAGGGTTTAAAAAGTGGTTATTCAACATGAGGTACCATCCAATTGACATTTTGAATCATTTTTGGTACAGTCCAAAAAATCAATTTTCAGATGAAAAACGATGACTCCGGACATGTCGAACGATCCCAAAATGGTCAATATGGATGAAATTTTAACATTTAATCTTTTGACTGTAAATGACTGTTGGATGTGAATTATGACTTTGTCAACTAAAATAAGTGTGTTTAAAGTAATTTCTGTGCCTGAAACCGGTCAAAATTGAAGCTTTTGGGTAAGCAAAACTCTGTAAAAATGGCAATTTTGGTCACTCTGAGGGTTTAAAAAGTGGTTATTCAACATGAGGCACCATCCAATTGACATTTTGAATCATTTTTGGTACAGTCCAAAAAATCAATTTTCGGATGAAAAACGATGACTTCGGACCTGTCGAACGTTCCCAAAATGGTCTATAATGATGAAATTTTAACATTTAATCTTTTGACTGTAAATGACTGTTGGATGTGAATTATGACTTTGTCAACTAAAATAAGTGTGTTTAAAGTCATTTCTGTGCCTGAAACGGGTCAAAATTGAAGCTTTTGGGTAAGCAAAACTCTGTAAAAATGGCAATTTTGGTCACTTTGAGGGTTTAAAAAGTGGTTATTCAACATGAGGCACCATCCAATTGACATTTTGAATCATTTTTGGTACAGTCCAAAAAATAAATTTTCGGATGAAAAACGATGACTCCGGACCTGTCGAACGTTCCCAAAATGGTCTATAATGATGAAATTTTAACATTTAATCTTTTGACTCTAAATGACTGTTGGATGTGAATTATGACTTTGTCAACTAAAATAAGTGTGTTTAAAGTCATTTCTGTGCCTCAAAGGGGTCAAAATTGAAGCTTTTGAGTAAGCAAAACTCTGTAAAAATGGCAATTTTGGTCACTCTGAGGGTTTAAAAAGTGGTTATTCAACATGAGGCACGGTCCAATTGACATTTTGAATCATTTTTGGTACAGTCCAAAAAATCAATTTTCGGATGAAAAACGATGACTCCGGACATGTCGAACGTTCCCAAAATGGTCTATAATGATGAAATTTTAACATTTAATCTTTTGACTCTAAATGACTGTTGAATGTGAATTATGACTTTGTCAACTAAAATAAGTGTGTTTAAAGTCATTTCTGTGCCTCAAAGGGGTCAAAATTGAAGCTTTTCAGTAAGCAAAACTCTGTAAAAATGGCAATTTTGGTCACTCTGAGGGTTTAAAAAGTGGTTATTCAACATGAGGCACGATCCAATTGACATTTTGAATCATTTTTGGTACAGTCCAAAAAATCAATTTTCGGATGAAAAACGATGACTCCGGACATGTCGAACGATCCCAAAATGGTCAATATGGATGAAATTTTAACATTTAATCTTTTGACTGTAAATGACTGTTGGATGTGAATTATGACTTTGTCAACTAAAATAAGTGTGTTTAAAGTCATTTCTGTGCCTGAATTGGGTCAAAATTGAAGCTTTTGGGTAAGCAAAACTCCGTAAAAATGGCAATTTTGGTCACTCTGAGGGTTTAAAAAGTGGTTATTCAACATGAGGTACCATCCAATTGACATTTTGAATCATTTTTGGTACAGTCCAAAAAATCAATTTTCAGATGAAAAACGATGACTCCGGACATGTCGAACGATCCCAAAATGGTCAATATGGATGAAATTTTAACATTTAATCTTTTGACTGTAAATGACTGTTGGATGTGAATTATGACTTTGTCAACTAAAATAAGTGTGTTTAAAGTAATTTCTGTGCCTGAAACCGGTCAAAATTGAAGCTTTTGGGTAAGCAAAACTCTGTAAAAATGGCAATTTTGGTCACTCTGAGGGTTTAAAAAGTGGTTATTCAACATGAGGCACCATCCAATTGACATTTTGAATCATTTTTGGTACAGTCCAAAAAATCAATTTTCGGATGAAAAACGATGACTTCGGACCTGTCGAACGTTCCCAAAATGGTCTATAATGATGAAATTTTAACATTTAATCTTTTGACTGTAAATGACTGTTGGATGTGAATTATGACTTTGTCAACTAAAATAAGTGTGTTTAAAGTCATTTCTGTGCCTGAAATGGGTCAAAATTGAAGATTTTGAGTAAGCAAAACTCTGTAAAAATGGCAATTCTGGTCACTCTGAGGGTTTAAAAAGTGGTTATTCAACATGAGGCACGATCCAATTGACATTTTGAATCATTTTTGGTACAGTCCAAAAAATCAATTTTCGGATGAAAAACGATGACTCCGGACATGTCGAACGATCCCAAAATGGTCAATATGGATGAAATTTTAACATTTAATCTTTTGACTGTAAATGACTGTTGGATGTGAATTATGACTTTGTCAACTAAAATAAGTGTGTTTAAAGTAATTTCTGTGCCTGAAACCGGTCAAAATTGAAGCTTTTGGGTAAGCAAAACTCTGTAAAAATGGCAATTTTGGTCACTCTGAGGGTTTAAAAAGTGGTTATTCAACATGAGGCACCATCCAATTGACATTTTGAATCATTTTTGGTACAGTCCAAAAAATCAATTTTCGGATGAAAAACGATGACTTCGGACCTGTCGAACGTTCCCAAAATGGTCTATAATGATGAAATTTAACATTTAATCTTTTGACTGTAAATGACTGTTGGATGTGAATTATGACTTTGTCAACTAAAATAAGTGTGTTTAAAGTCATTTCTGTGCCTGAAACGGGTCAAAATTGAAGCTTTTGGGTAAGCAAAACTCTGTAAAAATGGCAATTTTGGTCACTTTGAGGGTTTAAAAAGTGGTTATTCAACATGAGGCACCATCCAATTGACATTTTGAATCATTTTTGGTACAGTCCAAAAAATAAATTTTCGGATGAAAAACGATGACTCCGGACCTGTCGAACGTTCCCAAAATGGTCTATAATGATGAAATTTTAACATTTAATCTTTTGACTCTAAATGACTGTTGGATGTGAATTATGACTTTGTCAACTAAAATAAGTGTGTTTAAAGTCATTTCTGTGCCTCAAAGGGGTCAAAATTGAAGCTTTTGAGTAAGCAAAACTCTGTAAAAATGGCAATTTTGGTCACTCTGAGGGTTTAAAAAGTGGTTATTCAACATGAGGCACGGTCCAATTGACATTTTGAATCATTTTTGGTACAGTCCAAAAAATCAATTTTCGGATGAAAAACGATGACTCCGGACATGTCGAACGTTCCCAAAATGGTCTATAATGATGAAATTTTAACATTTAATCTTTTGACTCTAAATGACTGTTGAATGTGAATTATGACTTTGTCAACTAAAATAAGTGTGTTTAAAGTCATTTCTGTGCCTCAAAGGGGTCAAAATTGAAGCTTTTCAGTAAGCAAAACTCTGTAAAAATGGCAATTTTGGTCACTCTGAGGGTTTAAAAAGTGGTTATTCAACATGAGGCACGATCCAATTGACATTTTGAATCATTTTTGGTACAGTCCAAAAAATCAATTTTCGGATGAAAAACGATGACTCCGGACATGTCGAACGATCCCAAATTGGTCAATATGGATGAAATTTTAACATTTAATCTTTTGACTGTAAATGACTGTTGGATGTGAATTATGACTTTGTCAACTAAAATAAGTGTGTTTAAAGTCATTTCTGTGCCTGAAAGGGGTCAAAATTGAAGCTTTTGGGTTAGCAAAACTCTGTAAAAATGGCAATTTTGGTCACTCTGAGGGTTTAAAAAGTAGTTATTCAACATGAGGCACCATTCAATTGACATTTTGAATCATTTTTGGTACAGTCCAAAAAATCAATTTTTGGATGAAAAACGATGACTCCGGACCTGTCGAACATTCCCAAAATGGTATATAATGATGAAATTTTAACATTTAATCTTTTGACTCTAAATGACTGTTGGATGTGAATTATGACTTTGTCAACTAAAATAAGTGTGTTTAAAGTCATTTCTGTGCCTGAGATGGGTCAAAATTGAAGATTTTGAGTAAGCAAAACTCTGTAAAATTGGCAATTTTGGTCACTGTGAGGGTTTAAAAAGTGGTTATTCAACATGAGGCACGATCCAATTGACATTTTGAATCATCTTTGGTACATTTCAAAAAATCCATTTTCGGATGAAAAACGATGACTCCGGACCTGTCGAACGTTTCCAAAATGGTCTATAATGATGAAATTTTAACATTTAATCTTTTGACACTAAATGACTGTTGGATGTGAATTATGACTTTGTCAACTAAAATAAGTGTGTTTAAAGTCATTTCTGTGCCTGAAATGGGTCAAAATTGAAGCTTTTGAGTAAGCAAAACTCTGTAAAAATTGCAATTTTGGTCACTCTGAGGGTTTAAAAAGTGGGTATTCAACATGAGGCACGATCCAATTGACATTTTGAATCATTTTTGGTACAGTCCAAAAAATCAATTTTCGGATGAAAAACGATGACTCCGGACATGTCGAACGAACCCAAAATGGTCAATATGGATGAAATTTTAACATTTAATCTTTTGACTGTAAATGACTGTTGGATGTGAATTATGACTTTGTCAACTAAAATAAGTGTGTTTAAAGTCATTTCTGTGCCTGAAACGGGTCAAAATTGAAGCTTTTGGGTAAGCAAAACTCTGTAAAAATGGCAATTTTGGTCACTCTGAGGGTTTAAAAAGTGGTTATTCAACATGAGGCACGATCCAATTGACATTTTGAATCATTTTTGGTACAGTCCAAAAAATCAATTTTCGGATGAAAAACAATGACTCCGGACCTGTCGAACGTTCCCAAAATGGTCTATAATGATGAAATTTTAACATTTAATCTTTTGACTCTAAATGACTGTTGGATGTGAATTATGACTTTGTCAACTAAAATAAGTGTGTTTAAAGTCATTTCTGTGCCTCAAAGGGGTCAAAATTGAAGATTTTGAGTAAGCAAAACTATGTAAAATTGGCAATTTTGGACACTGTGAGGGTTTAAAAAGTGGTTATTCAACATGAGGCACGATCCAATTGACATTTTGAATCATTTTTGGTACAGTCCAAAAAATCAATTTTCGGATGAAAAACGATGACTCCGGACCTGTCGAACGTTCCCAAAATGGTCTATAATGATGAAATTTTAACATGTAATCTTTTGACACTAAATGACTGTTGGATGTGAATTCTGACTTTGTCAACTAAAATAAGTGTGTTTAAAGTCATTTCTGTGCCTCAAAGGGGTCAAAATTGAAGCTTTTGAGTAAGCAAAACTCTGTAAAAATGGCAATTTTGGTCACTCTGAGGGTTTAAAAAGTGGTTATTCAACATGAGGCACGATCCAATTGACATTTTGAATCATTTTTGGTACAGTCCAAAAAATCAATTTTCGGATGAAAAACGATGACTCCGGACATGTCGAACGATCCCAAAATGGTCAATATGGATGAAATTTTAACATTTAATCTTTTGACTGTAAATGACTGTTGGATGTGAATTATGACTTTGTCAACTAAAATAAGTGTGTTTAACGTCATTTCTGTGCCTGAAACGGGTCAAAATTGAAGCTTTTGGGTAAGCAAAACTCTGTAAAAATGGCAATTTTGGTCACTCTGAGGGTTTAAAAAGTGGTTATTCAACATGAGGCACCATCCAATTGACATTTTGAATCATTTTTGGTACAGTCCAAAAAATCAATTTTCGGATGAAAAACGATGACTCCGGACATGTCGAACGATCCCAAAATGGTCAATATGGATGAAATTTTAACATTTAATCTTTTGACTGTAAATGACTGTTGGATGTGAATTATAACTTTGTCAACTAAAATAAGTGTGTTTAAAGTCATTTCTGTGCCTGAAACGGGTCAAAATTGAAGCTTTTGGGTTAGCAAAACTCTGTAAAAATGGCAATTTTGGTCACTCTGAGGGTTTAAAAAGTAGTTATTCAACATGAGGCACCATCCAATTGACATTTTGAATCATTTTTGGTACAGTCCAAAAAATCAATTTTCGGATGAAAAACGATGACTCCGGACCTGTCGAACGTTCCCAAAATGGTCTATAATGATGAAATTTTAACATTTAATCTTTTGACTCTAAATGACTTTTGGATGTGAATTATGACTTTGTCAACTAAAATAAGTGTGTTTAAAGTCATTTCTGTGCCTCAAAGAGGTCAAAATTGAAGCTTTTGAGTAATCAAAACTCTGTAAAATTGGCAATTTTGGTCACTGTGAGGGTTTAAAAGGTGGTTATTCAACATGAGGCACGATCCAATTGACATTTTGAATCATTTTTGGTACATTTCAAAAAATCCATTTTCGGATGAAAAACGATGACTCCGGACCTGTCGAACGTTCCCAAAATGATCTATAATGATGAATTTTTAACATTTAATCTTTTGACTGTAAATGACTGTTGGATGTGAATTATGACTTTGTCAACTAAAATAAGTGTGTTTAAAGTCGTTTCTGTGCCTGAAACGGGTCAAAATTGAAGCTTTTGAGTAAGCAAAATTCTGTAAAAAAGGCAATTTTGGTCACTCTGAGGGTTTAAAAAGTGGTTATTCAACATGAGGCACGATCCAATTGACAGTTTGAATCATTTTTGGTACAGTCCAAAAAATCAATTTTCGGATGAAAAACGATGACTCCGGACCTGTCGAACGTTTCCAAAATGGTCTATAATGATGAAATTTTAACATTTAATCTTTTGACACTAAATGACTGTTGGATGTGAATTATGACTTTGTCAACTAAAATAAGTGTGTTTAAAGTCATTTCTGTGCCTGAATTGGGTCAAAATTGAAGCTTTTGGGTAAGCAAAACTCCGTAAAAATGGCAATTTTGGTCACTCTGAGGGTTTAAAAAGTGGTTATTCAACATGAGGTACCATCCAATTGACATTTTGAATCATTTTTGGTACAGTCCAAAAAATCAATTTTCAGATGAAAAACGATGACTCCGGACATGTCGAACGATCCCAAAATGGTCAATATGGATGAAATTTTAACATTTAATCTTTTGACTGTAAATGACTGTTGGATGTGAATTATGACTTTGTCAACTAAAATAAGTGTGTTTAAAGTAATTTCTGTGCCTGAAACCGGTCAAAATTGAAGCTTTTGGGTAAGCAAAACTCTGTAAAAATGGCAATTTTGGTCACTCTGAGGGTTTAAAAAGTGGTTATTCAACATGAGGCACCATCCAATTGACATTTTGAATCATTTTTGGTACAGTCCAAAAAATCAATTTTCGGATGAAAAACGATGACTTCGGACCTGTCGAACGTTCCCAAAATGGTCTATAATGATGAAATTTTAACATTTAATCTTTTGACTGTAAATGACTGTTGGATGTGAATTATGACTTTGTCAACTAAAATAAGTGTGTTTAAAGTCATTTCTGTGCCTGAAACGGGTCAAAATTGAAGCTTTTGGGTAAGCAAAACTCTGTAAAAATGGCAATTTTGGTCACTTTGAGGGTTTAAAAAGTGGTTATTCAACATGAGGCACCATCCAATTGACATTTTGAATCATTTTTGGTACAGTCCAAAAAATAAATTTTCGGATGAAAAACGATGACTCCGGACCTGTCGAACGTTCCCAAAATGGTCTATAATGATGAAATTTTAACATTTAATCTTTTGACTCTAAATGACTGTTGGATGTGAATTATGACTTTGTCAACTAAAATAAGTGTGTTTAAAGTCATTTCTGTGCCTCAAAGGGGTCAAAATTGAAGCTTTTGAGTAAGCAAAACTCTGTAAAAATGGCAATTTTGGTCACTCTGAGGGTTTAAAAAGTGGTTATTCAACATGAGGCACGGTCCAATTGACATTTTGAATCATTTTTGGTACAGTCCAAAAAATCAATTTTCGGATGAAAAACGATGACTCCGGACATGTCGAACGTTCCCAAAATGGTCTATAATGATGAAATTTTAACATTTAATCTTTTGACTCTAAATGACTGTTGAATGTGAATTATGACTTTGTCAACTAAAATAAGTGTGTTTAAAGTCATTTCTGTGCCTCAAAGGGGTCAAAATTGAAGCTTTTCAGTAAGCAAAACTCTGTAAAAATGGCAATTTTGGTCACTCTGAGGGTTTAAAAAGTGGTTATTCAACATGAGGCACGATCCAATTGACATTTTGAATCATTTTTGGTACAGTCCAAAAAATCAATTTTCGGATGAAAAACGATGACTCCGGACATGTCGAACGATCCCAAAATGGTCAATATGGATGAAATTTTAACATTTAATCTTTTGACTGTAAATGACTGTTGGATGTGAATTATGACTTTGTCAACTAAAATAAGTGTGTTTAAAGTCATTTCTGTGCCTGAATTGGGTCAAAATTGAAGCTTTTGGGTAAGCAAAACTCCGTAAAAATGGCAATTTTGGTCACTCTGAGGGTTTAAAAAGTGGTTATTCAACATGAGGTACCATCCAATTGACATTTTGAATCATTTTTGGTACAGTCCAAAAAATCAATTTTCAGATGAAAAACGATGACTCCGGACATGTCGAACGATCCCAAAATGGTCAATATGGATGAAATTTTAACATTTAATCTTTTGACTGTAAATGACTGTTGGATGTGAATTATGACTTTGTCAACTAAAATAAGTGTGTTTAAAGTAATTTCTGTGCCTGAAACCGGTCAAAATTGAAGCTTTTGGGTAAGCAAAACTCTGTAAAAATGGCAATTTTGGTCACTCTGAGGGTTTAAAAAGTGGTTATTCAACATGAGGCACCATCCAATTGACATTTTGAATCATTTTTGGTACAGTCCAAAAAATCAATTTTCGGATGAAAAACGATGACTTCGGACCTGTCGAACGTTCCCAAAATGGTCTATAATGATGAAATTTTAACATTTAATCTTTTGACTGTAAATGACTGTTGGATGTGAATTATGACTTTGTCAACTAAAATAAGTGTGTTTAAAGTCATTTCTGTGCCTGAAACGGGTCAAAATTGAAGCTTTTGGGTAAGCAAAACTCTGTAAAAATGGCAATTTTGGTCACTTTGAGGGTTTAAAAAGTGGTTATTCAACATGAGGCACCATCCAATTGACATTTTGAATCATTTTTGGTACAGTCCAAAAAATAAATTTTCGGATGAAAAACGATGACTCCGGACCTGTCGAACGTTCCCAAAATGGTCTATAATGATGAAATTTTAACATTTAATCTTTTGACTCTAAATGACTGTTGGATGTGAATTATGACTTTGTCAACTAAAATAAGTGTGTTTAAAGTCATTTCTGTGCCTCAAAGGGGTCAAAATTGAAGCTTTTGAGTAAGCAAAACTCTGTAAAAATGGCAATTTTGGTCACTCTGAGGGTTTAAAAAGTGGTTATTCAACATGAGGCACGGTCCAATTGACATTTTGAATCATTTTTGGTACAGTCCAAAAAATCAATTTTCGGATGAAAAACGATGACTCCGGACATGTCGAACGTTCCCAAAATGGTCTATAATGATGAAATTTTAACATTTAATCTTTTGACTCTAAATGACTGTTGAATGTGAATTATGACTTTGTCAACTAAAATAAGTGTGTTTAAAGTCATTTCTGTGCCTCAAAGGGGTCAAAATTGAAGCTTTTCAGTAAGCAAAACTCTGTAAAAATGGCAATTTTGGTCACTCTGAGGGTTTAAAAAGTGGTTATTCAACATGAGGCACGATCCAATTGACATTTTGAATCATTTTTGGTACAGTCCAAAAAATCAATTTTCGGATGAAAAACGATGACTCCGGACATGTCGAACGATCCCAAATTGGTCAATATGGATGAAATTTTAACATTTAATCTTTTGACTGTAAATGACTGTTGGATGTGAATTATGACTTTGTCAACTAAAATAAGTGTGTTTAAAGTCATTTCTGTGCCTCAAAGGGGTCAAAATTGAAGCTTTTGAGTAATCAAAACTCTGTAAAAATGGCAATTTTGGTCACTGTGAGGGTTTAAAAAGTGGTTATTCAACATGAGGCACGATCCAATTGACATTTTGAATCATTTTTGGTACAGCCCAAAAAATCAATTTTCGGATGAAAAACGATGACTCCGGATCTGTTGAACGTTTCCAGAATGGTCTATAATGATGAAATTTTAACATTTAATCTTTTGACTCTAAATGACTGTTCGATGTGAATTATGACTTTGTCAACTAAAATAAGTGTGTTTAAAGTCATTTCTGTGCCTGAAATGGGTCAAAATTGAAGATTTTGAGTAAGCAAAACTCTGTAAAAATGGCAATTCTGGTCACTCTGAGGGTTTAAAAAGTGGTTATTCAACATGAGGCACGATCCAATTGACATTTTGAATCATTTTTGGTACAGTCCAAAAAATCAATTTTCGGATGAAAAACGATGACTCCGGACATGTCGAACGATCCCAAAATGGTCAATATGGATGAAATTTTAACATTTAATCTTTTGACTGTAAATGACTGTTGGATGTGAATTATGACTTTGTCAACTAAAATAAGTGTGTTTAAAGTAATTTCTGTGCCTGAAACCGGTCAAAATTGAAGCTTTTGGGTAAGCAAAACTCTGTAAAAATGGCAATTTTGGTCACTCTGAGGGTTTAAAAAGTGGTTATTCAACATGAGGCACCATCCAATTGACATTTTGAATCATTTTTGGTACAGTCCAAAAAATCAATTTTCGGATGAAAAACGATGACTTCGGACCTGTCGAACGTTCCCAAAATGGTCTATAATGATGAAATTTAACATTTAATCTTTTGACTGTAAATGACTGTTGGATGTGAATTATGACTTTGTCAACTAAAATAAGTGTGTTTAAAGTCATTTCTGTGCCTGAAACGGGTCAAAATTGAAGCTTTTGGGTAAGCAAAACTCTGTAAAAATGGCAATTTTGGTCACTTTGAGGGTTTAAAAAGTGGTTATTCAACATGAGGCACCATCCAATTGACATTTTGAATCATTTTTGGTACAGTCCAAAAAATAAATTTTCGGATGAAAAACGATGACTCCGGACCTGTCGAACGTTCCCAAAATGGTCTATAATGATGAAATTTTAACATTTAATCTTTTGACTCTAAATGACTGTTGGATGTGAATTATGACTTTGTCAACTAAAATAAGTGTGTTTAAAGTCATTTCTGTGCCTCAAAGGGGTCAAAATTGAAGCTTTTGAGTAAGCAAAACTCTGTAAAAATGGCAATTTTGGTCACTCTGAGGGTTTAAAAAGTGGTTATTCAACATGAGGCACGGTCCAATTGACATTTTGAATCATTTTTGGTACAGTCCAAAAAATCAATTTTCGGATGAAAAACGATGACTCCGGACATGTCGAACGTTCCCAAAATGGTCTATAATGATGAAATTTTAACATTTAATCTTTTGACTCTAAATGACTGTTGAATGTGAATTATGACTTTGTCAACTAAAATAAGTGTGTTTAAAGTCATTTCTGTGCCTCAAAGGGGTCAAAATTGAAGCTTTTCAGTAAGCAAAACTCTGTAAAAATGGCAATTTTGGTCACTCTGAGGGTTTAAAAAGTGGTTATTCAACATGAGGCACGATCCAATTGACATTTTGAATCATTTTTGGTACAGTCCAAAAAATCAATTTTCGGATGAAAAACGATGACTCCGGACATGTCGAACGATCCCAAATTGGTCAATATGGATGAAATTTTAACATTTAATCTTTTGACTGTAAATGACTGTTGGATGTGAATTATGACTTTGTCAACTAAAATAAGTGTGTTTAAAGTCATTTCTGTGCCTCAAAGGGGTCAAAATTGAAGCTTTTGAGTAATCAAAACTCTGTAAAAATGGCAATTTTGGTCACTGTGAGGGTTTAAAAAGTGGTTATTCAACATGAGGCACGATCCAATTGACATTTTGAATCATTTTTGGTACAGCCCAAAAAATCAATTTTCGGATGAAAAACGATGACTCCGGATCTGTTGAACGTTTCCAGAATGGTCTATAATGATGAAATTTTAACATTTAATCTTTTGACTCTAAATGACTGTTCGATGTGAATTATGACTTTGTCAACTAAAATAAGTGTGTTTAAAGTCATTTCTGTGCCTGAAATGGGTCAAAATTGAAGCTTTCGAGTAAGCAAAACTCTGTAAAAATTGCAATTTTGGTCACTCTGAGGGTTTAAAAAGTGGGTATTCAACATGAGGCACGATCCAATTGACATTTTGAATCATTTTTGGTACAGTCCAAAAAATCAATTTTCGGATGAAAAACGATGACTCCGGACATGTCGAACGATCCCAAAATGGTCAATATGGATGAAATTTTAACATTTAATCTGTTGACTGTAAATGACTGTTGGATGTGAATTATGACTTTGTCAACTAAAGTAAGTGTGTTTAAAGTCATTTCTGTGCCTGAAACGGGTCAAAATTGAAGCTTTTGGGTAAGCAAAACTCTGTAAAAATGGCAATTTTGGTCACTCTGAGGGTTTAAAAAGTGGTTATTCAACATGAGGCACCATCCAATTGACATTTTGAATCATTTTAGGTACAGTCCAAAAAATCAATTTTTGGATGAAAAACGATGACTCCGGACCTGTCGAACGTTCCCAAAATGGTCTATAATGATGAAATTTTAACATTTAATCTTTTGACTCTAAATGACTGTTGGATGTGAATTATGACTTTGTCAACTAAAATAAGTGTGTTTAAAGTCATTTCTGTGCCTCAAAGGGGTCAAAATTGAAGCTTTTGAGTAAGTAAAACTCTGTAAAAATGGCAATTTTGGTCACTCTGAGGGTTTAAAAAGTGGTTATTCAACATGAGGCACGATCCAATTGACATTTTGAATCATTTTTGGTACAGTCCAAAAAATCAATTTTCGGATGAAAAACGATGACTCCGGACATGTCGAACGATCCCAAAATGGTCAATATGGATGAAATTTTAACATTTAATCTTTTGACTGTAAATGACTGTTGGATGTGAATTATGACTTTGTCAACTAAAATAAGTGTGTTTAAAGTCATTTCTGTGCCTGAAACGGGTCAAAATTGAAGCTTTTGGGTAAGCAAAACTCTGTAAAAATGGCAATTTTGGTCACTCTGAGGGTTTAAAAAGTGGTTATTCAACATGAAGCACCATCCAATTGACATTTTGAATCATTTTTGGTACAGTCCAAAAAATCAATTTTCGGATGAAAAACGATGACTCCGGACATGTCGAACGATCCCAAAATGGTCAATATGGATGAAATTTTAACATTTAATCTTTTGACTGTAAATGACTGTTGGATGTGAATTATGACTTTGTCAACTAAAATAAGTGTGTTTAAAGTCATTTCTGTGCCTGAAAGGGGTCAAAATTGAAGCTTTTGGGTTAGCAAAACTCTGTAAAAATGGCAATTTTGGTCACTCTGAGGGTTTAAAAAGTAGTTATTCAACATGAGGCACCATTCAATTGACATTTTGAATCATTTTTGGTACAGTCCAAAAAATCAATTTTCGGATGAAAAACGATGACTTCGGACCTGTCGAACGTTCCCAAAATGGTCTATAATGATGAAATTTAACATTTAATCTTTTGACTGTAAATGACTGTTGGATGTGAATTATGACTTTGTCAACTAAAATAAGTGTGTTTAAAGTCATTTCTGTGCCTGAAACGGGTCAAAATTGAAGCTTTTGGGTAAGCAAAACTCTGTAAAAATGGCAATTTTGGTCACTTTGAGGGTTTAAAAAGTGGTTATTCAACATGAGGCACCATCCAATTGACATTTTGAATCATTTTTGGTACAGTCCAAAAAATAAATTTTCGGATGAAAAACGATGACTCCGGACCTGTCGAACGTTCCCAAAATGGTCTATAATGATGAAATTTTAACATTTAATCTTTTGACTCTAAATGACTGTTGGATGTGAATTATGACTTTGTCAACTAAAATAAGTGTGTTTAAAGTCATTTCTGTGCCTCAAAGGGGTCAAAATTGAAGCTTTTGAGTAAGCAAAACTCTGTAAAAATGGCAATTTTGGTCACTCTGAGGGTTTAAAAAGTGGTTATTCAACATGAGGCACGGTCCAATTGACATTTTGAATCATTTTTGGTACAGTCCAAAAAATCAATTTTCGGATGAAAAACGATGACTCCGGACATGTCGAACGTTCCCAAAATGGTCTATAATGATGAAATTTTAACATTTAATCTTTTGACTCTAAATGACTGTTGAATGTGAATTATGACTTTGTCAACTAAAATAAGTGTGTTTAAAGTCATTTCTGTGCCTCAAAGGGGTCAAAATTGAAGCTTTTCAGTAAGCAAAACTCTGTAAAAATGGCAATTTTGGTCACTCTGAGGGTTTAAAAAGTGGTTATTCAACATGAGGCACGATCCAATTGACATTTTGAATCATTTTTGGTACAGTCCAAAAAATCAATTTTCGGATGAAAAACGATGACTCCGGACATGTCGAACGATCCCAAATTGGTCAATATGGATGAAATTTTAACATTTAATCTTTTGACTGTAAATGACTGTTGGATGTGAATTATGACTTTGTCAACTAAAATAAGTGTGTTTAAAGTCATTTCTGTGCCTCAAAGGGGTCAAAATTGAAGCTTTTGAGTAATCAAAACTCTGTAAAAATGGCGATTTTGGTCACTGTGAGGGTTTAAAAAGTGGTTATTCAACATGAGGCACGATCCAATTGACATTTTGAATCATTTTTGGTACAGCCCAAAAAATCAATTTTCGGATGAAAAACGATGACTCCGGATCTGTTGAACGTTTCCAGAATGGTCTATAATGATGAAATTTTAACATTTAATCTTTTGACTCTAAATGACTGTTCGATGTGAATTATGACTTTGTCAACTAAAATAAGTGTGTTTAAAGTCATTTCTGTGCCTGAAATGGGTCAAAATTGAAGCTTTCGAGTAAGCAAAACTCTGTAAAAATTGCAATTTTGGTCACTCTGAGGGTTTAAAAAGTGGGTATTCAACATGAGGCACGATCCAATTGACATTTTGAATCATTTTTGGTACAGTCCAAAAAATCAATTTTCGGATGAAAAACGATGACTCCGGACATGTCGAACGATCCCAAAATGGTCAATATGGATGAAATTTTAACATTTAATCTGTTGACTGTAAATGACTGTTGGATGTGAATTATGACTTTGTCAACTAAAGTAAGTGTGTTTAAAGTCATTTCTGTGCCTGAAACGGGTCAAAATTGAAGCTTTTGGGTAAGCAAAACTCTGTAAAAATGGCAATTTTGGTCACTCTGAGGGTTTAAAAAGTGGTTATTCAACATGAGGCACCATCCAATTGACATTTTGAATCATTTTAGGTACAGTCCAAAAAATCAATTTTTGGATGAAAAACGATGACTCCGGACCTGTCGAACGTTCCCAAAATGGTCTATAATGATGAAATTTTAACATTTAATCTTTTGACTCTAAATGACTGTTGGATGTGAATTATGACTTTGTCAACTAAAATAAGTGTGTTTAAAGTCATTTCTGTGCCTCAAAGGGGTCAAAATTGAAGCTTTTGAGTAAGCAAAACTCTGTAAAAATGGCAATTTTGGTCACTCTGAGGGTTTAAAAAGTGGTTATTCAACATGAGGCACGATCCAATTGACATTTTGAATCATTTTTGGTACAGTCCAAAAAATCAATTTTCGGATGAAAAACGATGACTCCGGACATGTCGAACGATCCCAAAATGGTCAATATGGATGAAATTTTAACATTTAATCTTTTGACTGTAAATGACTGTTGGATGTGAATTATGACTTTGTCAACTAAAATAAGTGTGTTTAAAGTCATTTCTGTGCCTGAAACGGGTCAAAATTGAAGCTTTTGGGTAAGCAAAACTCTGTAAAAATGGCAATTTTGGTCACTCTGAGGGTTTAAAAAGTGGTTATTCAACATGAAGCACCATCCAATTGACATTTTGAATCATTTTTGGTACAGTCCAAAAAATCAATTTTCGGATGAAAAACGATGACTCCGGACATGTCGAACGATCCCAAAATGGTCAATATGGATGAAATTTTAACATTTAATCTTTTGACTGTAAATGACTGTTGGATGTGAATTATGACTTTGTCAACTAAAATAAGTGTGTTTAAAGTCATTTCTGTGCCTGAAAGGGGTCAAAATTGAAGCTTTTGGGTTAGCAAAACTCTGTAAAAATGGCAATTTTGGTCACTCTGAGGGTTTAAAAAGTAGTTATTCAACATGAGGCACCATTCAATTGACATTTTGAATCATTTTTGGTACAGTCCAAAAAATCAATTTTCGGATGAAAAACGATGACTCCGGACCTGTCGAACGTTCCCAAAATGGTATATAATGATGAAATTTTAACATTTAATCTTTTGACTCTAAATGACTGTTGGATGTGAATTATGACTTTGTCAACTAAAATAAGTGTGTTTAAAGTCATTTCTGTGCCTGAGATGGGTCAAAATTGAAGATTTTGAGTAAGCAAAACTCTGTAAAATTGGCAATTTTGGTCACTGTGAGGGTTTAAAAAGTGGTTATTCAACATGAGGCACGATCCAATTGACATTTTGAATCATCTTTGGTACATTTCAAAAAATCCATTTTCGGATGAAAAACGATGACTCCGGACCTGTCGAACGTTTCCAAAATGGTCTATAATGATGAAATTTTAACATTTAATCTTTTGACACTAAATGACTGTTGGATGTGAATTATGACTTTGTCAACTAAAATAAGTGTGTTTAAAGTCATTTCTGTGCCTGAAATGGGTCAAAATTGAAGCTTTTGAGTAAGCAAAACTCTGTAAAAATTGCAATTTTGGTCACTCTGAGGGTTTAAAAAGTGGGTATTCAACATGAGGCACGATCCAATTGACATTTTGAATCATTTTTGGTACAGTCCAAAAAATCAATTTTCGGATGAAAAACGATGACTCCGGACATGTCGAACGAACCCAAAATGGTCAATATGGATGAAATTTTAACATTTAATCTTTTGACTGTAAATGACTGTTGGATGTGAATTATGACTTTGTCAACTAAAATAAGTGTGTTTAAAGTCATTTCTGTGCCTGAAACGGGTCAAAATTGAAGCTTTTGGGTAAGCAAAACTCTGTAAAAATGGCAATTTTGGTCACTCTGAGGGTTTAAAAAGTGGTTATTCAACATGAGGCACGATCCAATTGACATTTTGAATCATTTTTGGTACAGTCCAAAAAATCAATTTTCGGATGAAAAACAATGACTCCGGACCTGTCGAACGTTCCCAAAATGGTCTATAATGATGAAATTTTAACATTTAATCTTTTGACTCTAAATGACTGTTGGATGTGAATTATGACTTTGTCAACTAAAATAAGTGTGTTTAAAGTCATTTCTGTGCCTCAAAGGGGTCAAAATTGAAGCTTTTGAGTAAGCAAAACTCTGTAAAAATGGCAATTTTGGTCACTCTGAGGGTTTAAAAAGTGGTTATTCAACATGAGGCACGATCCAATTGACATTTTGAATCATTTTTGGTACAGTCCAAAAAATCAATTTTCGGATGAAAAACGATGACTCCGGACATGTCGAACGATCCCAAAATGGTCAATATGGATGAAATTTTAACATTTAATCTTTTGACTGTAAATGACTGTTGGATGTGAATTATGACTTTGTCAACTATAATAAGTGTGTTTAACGTCATTTCTGTGCCTGAAACGGGTCAAAATTGAAGCTTTTGGGTAAGCAAAACTCTGTAAAAATGGCAATTTTGGTCACTCTGAGGGTTTAAAAAGTGGTTATTCAACATGAGGCACCATCCAATTGACATTTTGAATCATTTTTGGTACAGTCCAAAAAATCAATTTTCGGATGAAAAACGATGACTCCGGACATGTCGAACGATCCCAAAATGGTCAATATGGATGAAATTTTAACATTTAATCTTTTGACTGTAAATGACTGTTGGATGTGAATTATAACTTTGTCAACTAAAATAAGTGTGTTTAAAGTCATTTCTGTGCCTGAAACGGGTCAAAATTGAAGCTTTTGGGTTAGCAAAACTCTGTAAAAATGGCAATTTTGGTCACTCTGAGGGTTTAAAAAGTAGTTATTCAACATGAGGCACCATCCAATTGACATTTTGAATCATTTTTGGTACAGTCCAAAAAATCAATTTTCGGATGAAAAACGATGACTCCGGACCTGTCGAACGTTCCCAAAATGGTCTATAATGATGAAATTTTAACATTTAATCTTTTGACTCTAAATGACTTTTGGATGTGAATTATGACTTTGTCAACTAAAATAAGTGTGTTTAAAGTCATTTCTGTGCCTCAAAGGGGTCAAAATTGAAGCTTTTGAGTAAGCAAAACTCTGTAAAAATGGCAATTTTGGTCACTCTGAGGGTTTAAAAAGTGGTTATTCAACATGAGGCACGATCCAATTGACATTTTGAATCATTTTTGGTACAGTCCAAAAAATCAATTTTCAGATGAAAAACGATGACTCCGGACATGTCGAACGATCCCAAAATGGTCAATATGGATGAAATTTTAACATTTAATCTTTTGACTGTAAATGACTGTTGGATGTGAATTATGACTTTGTCAACTAAAATAAGTGTGTTTAAAGTCATTTCTGTGCCTCAAAGAGGTCAAAATTGAAGCTTTTGAGTAATCAAAACTCTGTAAAATTGGCAATTTTGGTCACTGTGAGGGTTTAAAAGGTGGTTATTCAACATGAGGCACGATCCAATTGACATTTTGAATCATTTTTGGTACATTTCAAAAAATCCATTTTCGGATGAAAAACGATGACTCCGGACCTGTCGAACGTTCCCAAAATGATCTATAATGATGAATTTTTAACATTTAATCTTTTGACTGTAAATGACTGTTGGATGTGAATTATGACTTTGTCAACTAAAATAAGTGTGTTTAAAGTCGTTTCTGTGCCTGAAACGGGTCAAAATTGAAGCTTTTGAGTAAGCAAAATTCTGTAAAAAAGGCAATTTTGGTCACTCTGAGGGTTTAAAAAGTGGTTATTCAACATGAGGCACGATCCAATTGACAGTTTGAATCATTTTTGGTACAGTCCAAAAAATCAATTTTCGGATGAAAAACGATGACTCCGGACCTGTCGAACGTTTCCAAAATGGTCTATAATGATGAAATTTTAACATTTAATCTTTTGACACTAAATGACTGTTGGATGTGAATTATGACTTTGTCAACTAAAATAAGTGTGTTTAAAGTCATTTCTGTGCCTCAAAGGGGTCAAAATTGAAGCTTTTGAGTAATCAAAACTCTGAAAAAATGGCAATTTTGGTCACTGTGAGGGTTTAAAAAGTGGTTATTCAACATGAGGCACGATCCAATTGACATTTTGAATCATTTTTGGTACAGCCCAAAAAATCAATTTTCGGATGAAAAACGATGACTCCGGATCTGTTGAACGTTTCCAGAATGGTCTATAATGATGAAATTTTAACATTTAATCTTTTGACTCTAAATGACTGTTCGATGTGAATTATGACTTTGTCAACTAAAATAAGTGTGTTTAAAGTCATTTCTGTGCCTGAAATGGGTCAAAATTGAAGATTTTGAGTAAGCAAAACTCTGTAAAAATGGCAATTTTGGTCACTCTGAGGGTTTAAAAAGTGGTTATTCAACATGAGGCACGATCCAATTGACATTTTGAATCATTTTTGGTACAGTCCAAAAAATCAATTTTCGGATGAAAAACGATGACTCCGGACATGTCGAACGATCCCAAAATGGTCAATATGGATGAAATTTTAACATTTAATCTTTTGACTGTAAATGACTGTTGGATGTGAATTATGACTTTGTCAACTAAAATAAGTGTGTTTAAAGTAATTTCTGTGCCTGAAACCGGTCAAAATTGAAGCTTTTGGGTAAGCAAAACTCTGTAAAAATGGCAATTTTGGTCACTCTGAGGGTTTAAAAAGTGGTTATTCAACATGAGGCACCATCCAATTGACATTTTGAATCATTTTTGGTACAGTCCAAAAAATCAATTTTCGGATGAAAAACGATGACTTCGGACCTGTCGAACGTTCCCAAAATGGTCTATAATGATGAAATTTTAACATTTAATCTTTTGACTGTAAATGACTGTTGGATGTGAATTATGACTTTGTCAACTAAAATAAGTGTGTTTAAAGTCATTTCTGTGCCTGAAACGGGTCAAAATTGAAGCTTTTGGGTAAGCAAAACTCTGTAAAAATGGCAATTTTGGTCACTTTGAGGGTTTAAAAAGTGGTTATTCAACATGAGGCACCATCCAACTGACATTTTGAATCATTTTTGGTACAGTCCAAAAAATAAATTTTCGGATGAAAAACGATGACTCCGGACCTGTCGAACGTTCCCAGAATGGTCTATAATGATGAAATTTTAACATTTAATCTTTTGACTCTAAATGACTGTTGGATGTGAATTATGACTTTGTCAACTAAAATAAGTGTGTTTAAAGTCATTTCTGTGCCTCAAAGGGGTCAAAATTGAAGCTTTTGAGTAAGCAAAACTCTGTAAAAATGGCAATTTTGGTCACTCTGAGGGTTTAAAAAGTGGTTATTAAACATGAGGCACGGTCCAATTGACATTTTGAATCATTTTTGGTACAGTCCAAAAAATCAATTTTCGGATGAAAAACGATGACTCCGGACATGTCGAACGTTCCCAAAATGGTCTATAATGATGAAATTTTAACATTTAATCTTTTGACTCTAAATGACTGTTGAATGTGAATTATGACTTTGTCAACTAAAATAAGTGTGTTTAAAGTCATTTCTGTGCCTCAAAGGGGTCAAAATTGAAGCTTTTCAGTAAGCAAAACTCTGTAAAAATGGCAATTTTGGTCACTCTGAGGGTTTAAAAAGTGGTTATTCAACATGAGGCACGATCCAATTGACATTTTGAATCATTTTTGGTACAGTCCAAAAAATCAATTTTCGGATGAAAAACGATGACTCCGGACATGTCGAACGATCCCAAATTGGTCAATATGGATGAAATTTTAACATTTAATCTTTTGACTGTAAATGACTGTTGGATGTGAATTATGACTTTGTCAACTAAAATAAGTGTGTTTAAAGTCATTTCTGTGCCTCAAAGGGGTCAAAATTGAAGCTTTTGAGTAATCAAAACTCTGTAAAAATGGCAATTTTGGTCACTGTGAGGGTTTAAAAAGTGGTTATTCAACATGAGGCACGATCCAATTGACATTTTGAATCATTTTTGGTACAGCCCAAAAAATCAATTTTCGGATGAAAAACGATGACTCCGGATCTGTTGAACGTTTCCAGAATGGTCTATAATGATGAAATTTTAACATTTAATCTTTTGACTCTAAATGACTGTTCGATGTGAATTATGACTTTGTCAACTAAAATAAGTGTGTTTAAAGTCATTTCTGTGCCTGAAATGGGTCAAAATTGAAGCTTTTGAGTAAGCAAAACTCTGTAAAAATTGCAATTTTGGTCACTCTGAGGGTTTAAAAAGTGGGTATTCAACATGAGGCACGATCCAATTGACATTTTGAATCATTTTTGGTACAGTCCAAAAAATCAATTTTCGGATGAAAAACGATGACTCCGGACATGTCGAACGATCCCAAAATGGTCAATATGGATGAAATTTTAACATTTAATCTGTTGACTGTAAATGACTGTTGGATGTGAATTATGACTTTGTCAACTAAAGTAAGTGTGTTTAAAGTCATTTCTGTGCCTGAAACGGGTCAAAATTGAAGCTTTTGGGTAAGCAAAACTCTGTAAAAATGGCAATTTTGGTCACTCTGAGGGTTTAAAAAGTGGTTATTCAACATGAGGCACCATCCAATTGACATTTTGAATCATTTTAGGTACAGTCCAAAAAATCAATTTTTGGATGAAAAACGATGACTCCGGACCTGTCGAACGTTCCCAAAATGGTCTATAATGATGAAATTTTAACATTTAATCTTTTGACTCTAAATGACTGTTGGATGTGAATTATGACTTTGTCAACTAAAATAAGTGTGTTTAAAGTCATTTCTGTGCCTCAAAGGGGTCAAAATTGAAGCTTTTGAGTAAGCAAAACTCTGTAAAAATGGCAATTTTGGTCACTCTGAGGGTTTAAAAAGTGGTTATTCAACATGAGGCACGATCCAATTGACATTTTGAATCATTTTTGGTACAGTCCAAAAAATCAATTTTCGGATGAAAAACGATGACTCCGGACATGTCGAACGATCCCAAAATGGTCAATATGGATGAAATTTTAACATTTAATCTTTTGACTGTAAATGACTGTTGGATGTGAATTATGACTTTGTCAACTAAAATAAGTGTGTTTAAAGTCATTTCTGTGCCTGAAACGGGTCAAAATTGAAGCTTTTGGGTAAGCAAAACTCTGTAAAAATGGCAATTTTGGTCACTCTGAGGGTTTAAAAAGTGGTTATTCAACATGAAGCACCATCCAATTGACATTTTGAATCATTTTTGGTACAGTCCAAAAAATCAATTTTCGGATGAAAAACGATGACTCCGGACATGTCGAACGATCCCAAAATGGTCAATATGGATGAAATTTTAACATTTAATCTTTTGACTGTAAATGACTGTTGGATGTGAATTATGACTTTGTCAACTAAAATAAGTGTGTTTAAAGTCATTTCTGTGCCTGAAAGGGGTCAAAATTGAAGCTTTTGGGTTAGCAAAACTCTGTAAAAATGGCAATTTTGGTCACTCTGAGGGTTTAAAAAGTAGTTATTCAACATGAGGCACCATTCAATTGACATTTTGAATCATTTTTGGTACAGTCCAAAAAATCAATTTTCGGATGAAAAACGATGACTCCGGACCTGTCGAACGTTCCCAAAATGGTATATAATGATGAAATTTTAACATTTAATCTTTTGACTCTAAATGACTGTTGGATGTGAATTATGACTTTGTCAACTAAAATAAGTGTGTTTAAAGTCATTTCTGTGCCTGAGATGGGTCAAAATTGAAGATTTTGAGTAAGCAAAACTCTGTAAAATTGGCAATTTTGGTCACTGTGAGGGTTTAAAAAGTGGTTATTCAACATGAGGCACGATCCAATTGACATTTTGAATCATCTTTGGTACATTTCAAAAAATCCATTTTCGGATGAAAAACGATGACTCCGGACCTGTCGAACGTTTCCAAAATGGTCTATAATGATGAAATTTTAACATTTAATCTTTTGACACTAAATGACTGTTGGATGTGAATTATGACTTTGTCAACTCAAATAAGTGTGTTTAAAGTCATTTTCGTGCCTGAAATGGGTCAAAATTGAAGCTTTTGAGTAAGCAAAACTCTGTAAAAATTGCAATTTTGGTCACTCTGAGGGTTTAAAAAGTGGGTATTCAACATGAGGCACGATCCAATTGACATTTTGAATCATTTTTGGTACAGTCCAAAAAATCAATTTTCGGATGAAAAACGATGACTCCGGACATGTCGAACGAACCCAAAATGGTCAATATGGATGAAATTTTAACATTTAATCTTTTGACTGTAAATGACTGTTGGATGTGAATTATGACTTTGTCAACTAAAATAAGTGTGTTTAAAGTCATTTCTGTGCCTGAAACGGGTCAAAATTGAAGCTTTTGGGTAAGCAAAACTCTGTAAAAATGGCAATTTTGGTCACTCTGAGGGTTTAAAAAGTGGTTATTCAACACGAGGCACGATCCAATTGACATTTTGAATCATTTTTGGTACAGTCCAAAAAATCAATTTTCGGATGAAAAACAATGACTCCGGACCTGTCGAACGTTCCCAAAATGGTCTATAATGATGAAATTTTAACATTTAATCTTTTGACTCTAAATGACTGTTGGATGTGAATTATGACTTTGTCAACTAAAATAAGTGTGTTTAAAGTCATTTCTGTGCCTCAAAGGGGTCAAAATTGAAGATTTTGAGTAAGCAAAACTATGTAAAATTGGCAATTTTGGACACTGTGAGGGTTTAAAAAGTGGTTATTCAACATGAGGCACGATCCAATTGACATTTTGAATCATTTTTGGTACAGTCCAAAAAATCAATTTTCGGATGAAAAACGATGACTCCGGACCTGTCGAACGTTCCCAAAATGGTCTATAATGATGAAATTTGAACATGTAATCTTTTGACACTAAATGACTGTTGGATGTGAATTCTGACTTTGTCAACTAAAATAAGTGTGTTTAAAGTCATTTCTGTGCCTCAAAGGGGTCAAAATTGAAGCTTTTGAGTAAGCAAAACTCTGTAAAAATGGCAATTTTGGTCACTCTGAGGGTTTAAAAAGTGGTTATTCAACATGAGGCACGATCCAATTGACATTTTGAATCATTTTTGGTACAGTCCAAAAAATCAATTTTCGGATGAAAAACGATGACTCCGGACATGTCGAACGATCCCAAAATGGTCAATATGGATGAAATTTTAACATTTAATCTTTTGACTGTAAATGACTGTTGGATGTGAATTATGACTTTGTCAACTAAAATAAGTGTGTTTAAAGTCATTTCTGTGCCTGAAACGGGTCAAAATTGAAGCTTTTGGGTAAGCAAAACTCTGTAAAAATGGCAATTTTGGTCACTCTGAGGGTTTAAAAAGTGGTTATTCAACATGAGGTACCATCCAATTGACATTTTGAATCATTTTTGGTACAGTCCAAAAAATCAATTTTCAGATGAAAAACGATGACTCCGGACATGTCGAACGATCCCAAAATGGTCAATATGGATGAAATTTTAACATTTAATCTTTTGACTGTAAATGACTGTTGGATGTGAATTATGACTTTGTCAACTAAAATAAGTGTGTTTAAAGTAATTTCTGTGCCTGAAACCGGTCAAAATTGAAGCTTTTGGGTAAGCAAAACTCTGTAAAAATGGCAATTTTGGTCACTCTGAGGGTTTAAAAAGTGGTTATTCAACATGAGGCACCATCCAATTGACATTTTGAATCATTTTTGGTACAGTCCAAAAAATCAATTTTCGGATGAAAAACGATGACTTCGGACCTGTCGAACGTTCCCAAAATGGTCTATAATGATGAAATTTTAACATTTAATCTTTTGACTGTAAATGACTGTTGGATGTGAATTATGACTTTGTCAACTAAAATAAGTGTGTTTAATGTCATTTCTGTGCCTGAAACGGGTCAAAATTGAAGCTTTTGGGTAAGCAAAACTCTGTAAAAATGGCAATTTTGGTCACTTTGAGGGTTTAAAAAGTGGTTATTCAACATGAGGCACCATCCAATTGACATTTTGAATCATTTTTGGTACAGTCCAAAAAATAAATTTTCGGATGAAAAACGATGACTCCGGACCTGTCGAACGTTCCCAAAATGGTCTATAATGATGAAATTTTAACATTTAATCTTTTGACTCTAAATGACTGTTGGATGTGAATTATGACTTTGTCAACTAAAATAAGTGTGTTTAAAGTCATTTCTGTGCCTCAAAGGGGTCAAAATTGAAGCTTTTGAGTAAGCAAAACTCTGTAAAAATGGCAATTTTGGTCACTCTGAGGGTTTAAAAAGTGGTTATTCAACATGAGGCACGGTCCAATTGACATTTTGAATCATTTTTGGTACAGTCCAAAAAATCAATTTTCGGATGAAAAACGATGACTCCGGACATGTCGAACGTTCCCAAAATGGTCTATAATGATGAAATTTTAACATTTAATCTTTTGACTCTAAATGACTGTTGAATGTGAATTATGACTTTGTCAACTAAAATAAGTGTGTTTAAAGTCATTTCTGTGCCTCAAAGGGGTCAAAATTGAAGCTTTTCAGTAAGCAAAACTATGTAAAAATGGCAATTTTGGTCACTCTGAGGGTTTAAAAAGTGGTTATTCAACATGAGGCACGATCCAATTGACATTTTGAATCATTTTTGGTACAGTCCAAAAAATAAATTTTCGGATGAAAAACGATGACTCCGGACCTGTCGAACGTTCCCAAAATGGTCTATAATGATGAAATTTTAACATTTAATCTTTTGACTCTAAATGACTGTTGGTTGTGAATTATGACTTTGTCAACTAAAATAAGTGTGTTTAAAGTCATTTCTGTGCCTCAAAGGGGTCAAAATTGAAGCTTTTCAGTAAGCAAAACTCTGTAAAAATGGCAATTTTGGTCACTCTGAGGGTTTAAAAAGTGGTTATTCAACATGAGGCACGATCCAATTGACATTTTGAATCATTTTTGGTACAGTCCAAAAAATCAATTTTCGGATGAAAAACGATGACTCCGGACATGTCGAACGATCCCAAATTGGTCAATATGGATGAAATTTTAACATTTAATCTTTTGACTGTAAATGACTGTTGGATGTGAATTATGACTTTGTCAACTAAAATAAGTGTGTTTAAAGTCATTTCTGTGCCTGAAACGGGTCAAAATTGAAGCTTTTGGGTTAGCAAAACTCTGTAAAAATGGCAATTTTGGTCACTCTGAGGGTTTAAAAAGTGGTTATTCAACATGAGGCACCATCCAATTGACATTTTGAATCATTTTTGGTACAGTCCAAAAAAATCAATTTTCGGATGAAAAACGATGACTCAGGACATGTCGAACGATCCCAAAATGGTCAATATGGATGAAATTGTAACATTAAATCTTTTGACTGTAAATGACTGTTGGATGTGAATTATGACTTTGTCAACTAAAATAAGCGTGTTTAAAGTCATTTCTGTGCCTGAAACGGGTCAAAATTGAAGCTTTTGGGTAAGCAAAACTCTGTAAAAATGGCAATTTTGGTCATTTTGAGGGTTTAAAAAGTGGTTATTCAACATGAGGCACCATCCAATTGACATTTTGAATCATTTTTGGTACAGTCCAAAAAATCAATTTTCGGATGAAAAACGATGACTCCGGACCTGTCGAACGTTCCCAAAATGGTCTATAATGATGAAATTTTAACATTCAATTTTTTGACTCTAAATGACTGTTGGATGTGAATTATGACTTTGTCAACTAAAATACGTGTGTTTAAAGTCATTTCTGTGCCTCAAAGAGGTCAAAATTGAAGCTTTTGAGTAATCAAAACTCTGTAAAAATGGCAACTTTGGTCACTGTGAGGGTTTAAAAAGTGGTTATTCAACATGAGGCACGATCCAATTGACATTTTGAATCATTTTTGGTACAGTCCAAAAAATCAATTTTCGGATGAAAAACAATGACTCCGGACCTGTCGAACGTTCCCAAAATGGTCTATAATGATGAAATTTTAACATTTAATCTTTTGACTCTAAATGACTGTTGGATGTGAATTATGACTTTGTCAACTAAAATAAGTGTGTTTAAAGTCATTTATGTGCCTCAAAGAGGTCAAAATTGAAGCTTTTGAGTAATCAAAACTCTGTAAAAATGGCAATTTTGGTCACTGTGAGGGTTTAAAAAGTGGTTATTCAACATGAGGCACGATCCAATTGACATTTTGAATCATTTATGGTACAGTCCAAAAAATCAATTTTCGGATGAAAAACGATGACTCCGGACCTGTCGAACGTTCCCAAAATGGTCTATAATGATGAAATTTTAACATTTAATCTTTTGACTCTAAATGACTGTTGGATGTGAATTATGACTTTGTCAACTAAAATAAGTGTGTTTAACGTCATTTCTGTGCCTGAAATGGGTCAAAATTGAAGATTTTGAGTAAGCAAAACTATGTAAAATTGGCAATTTTGGACACTGTGAGGGTTTAAAAAGTGGTTATTCAACATGAGGCACGATCCAATTGACATTTTGAATCATTTTTGGTACAGTCCAAAAAATCAATTTTCGGATGAAAAACGATGACTCCGGACCTGTCGAACGTTCCCAAAATGGTCTATAATGATGAAATTTTAACATTTAATCTTTTGACTCTAAATGACTGTTGGATGTGAATTCTGACTTTGTCAACTAAAATAAGTGTGTTTAAAGTCATTTCTGTGCCTCAAAGGGGTCAAAATTGAAGCTTTTGAGTAAGCAAAACTCTGTAAAAATGGCAATTTTGGTCACTCTGAGGGTTTAAAAAGTGGTTATTCAACATGAGGCACGATCCAATTGACATTTTGAATCATTTTTGGTACAGTCCAAAAAATCAATTTTCGGATGAAAAACGATGACTCCGGACATGTCGAACGATCCCAAAATGGTCAATATGGATGAAATTTTAACATTTAATCTTTTGACTGTAAATGACTGTTGGATGTGAATTATGACTTTGTCAACTAAAATAAGTGTGTTTAAAGTCATTTCTGTGCCTGAAACGGGTCAAAATTGAAGCTTTTGGGTAAGCAAAACTCTGTAAAAATGGCAATTTTGGTCACTCTGAGGGTTTAAAAAGTGGTTATTCAACATGAGGCACCATCCAATTGACATTTTGAATCATTTATGGTACAGTCCAAAAAATCAATTTTCGGATGAAAAACGATGACTCCGACCTGTCGAACGTTCCCAAAATGGTCTATAATGATGAAATTTTAACATTTAATCTTTTGACTCTAAATGACTGTTGGATGTGAATTATGACTTTGTCAACTAAAATAAGTGTGTTTAAAGTCATTTCTGTGCCTGAGATGGGTCAAAATTGAAGATTTTGAGTAAGCAAAACTCTGTAAAATTGGCAATTTTGGTCACTGTGAGGGTTTAAAAAGTGGTTATTCAACATGAGGCACGATCCAATTGACATTTTGAATCATTTTTGGTACATTTCAAAAAATCAATTTTCGGATGAAAAACGATGACTCCGGACCTGTCGAACGTTTCCAAAATGGTCTATAATGATGAAATTTTAACATTTAATCTTTTGACACTAAATGACTGTTGGATGTGAATTATGACTTTGTCAACTAAAATAAGTGTGTTTAAAGTCATTTCTGTGCCTCAAAGGGGTCAAAATTGAAGCTTTTCAGTAAGCAAAACTCTGTAAAAATGGCAATTTTGGTCACTCTGAGGGTTTAAAAAGTGGTTATTCAACATGAGGCACGATCCAATTGACATTTTGAATCATTTTTGGTACAGTCCAAAAAATCAATTTTCGGATGAAAAACGATGACTCCGGACATGTCGAACGATCCCAAATTGGTCAATATGGATGAAATTTTAACATTTAATCTTTTGACTGTAAATGACTGTTGGATGTGAATTATGACTTTGTCAACTAAAATAAGTGTGTTTAAAGTCATTTCTGTGCCTGAAACGGGTCAAAATTGAAGCTTTTGGGTAAGCAAAACTCTGTAAAAATGGCAATTTTGGTCACTTTGAGGGTTTAAAAAGTGGTTATTCAACATGAGGCACCATCCAATTGACATTTTGAATCATTTTTGGTACAGTCCAAAAAATAAATTTTCGGATGAAAAACGATGACTCCGGACCTGTCGAACGTTCCCAAAATGGTCTATAATGATGAAATTTTAACATTTAATCTTTTGACTCTAAATGACTGTTGGATGTGAATTATGACTTTGTCAACTAAAATAAGTGTGTTTAAAGTCATTTCTGTGCCTCAAAGGGGTCAAAATTGAAGCTTTTGAGTAAGCAAAACTCTGTAAAAATGGCAATTTTGGTCACTCTGAGGGTTTAAAAAGTGGTTATTCAACATGAGGCACGGTCCAATTGACATTTTGAATCATTTTTGGTACAGTCCAAAAAATCAATTTTCGGATGAAAAACGATGACTCCGGACATGTCGAACGTTCCCAAAATGGTCTATAATGATGAAATTTTAACATTTAATCTTTTGACTCTAAATGACTGTTGAATGTGAATTATGACTTTGTCAACTAAAATAAGTGTGTTTAAAGTCATTTCTGTGCCTCAAAGGGGTCAAAATTGAAGCTTTTCAGTAAGCAAAACTCTGTAAAAATGGCAATTTTGGTCACTCTGAGGGTTTAAAAAGTGGTTATTCAACATGAGGCACGATCCAATTGACATTTTGAATCATTTTTGGTACAGTCCAAAAAATCAATTTTCGGATGAAAAACGATGACTCCGGACATGTCGAACGATCCCAAATTGGTCAATATGGATGAAATTTTAACATTTAATCTTTTGACTGTAAATGACTGTTGGATGTGAATTATGACTTTGTCAACTAAAATAAGTGTGTTTAAAGTCATTTCTGTGCCTGAAACGGGTCAAAATTGAAGCTTTTGGGTTAGCAAAACTCTGTAAAAATGGCAATTTTGGTCACTCTGAGGGTTTAAAAAGTGGTTATTCAACATGAGGCACCATCCAATTGACATTTTGAATCATTTTTGGTACAGTCCAAAAAAATCAATTTTCGGATGAAAAACGATGACTCAGGACATGTCGAACGATCCCAAAATGGTCAATATGGATGAAATTGTAACATTAAATCTTTTGACTGTAAATGACTGTTGGATGTGAATTATGACTTTGTCAACTAAAATAAGCGTGTTTAAAGTCATTTCTGTGCCTGAAACGGGTCAAAATTGAAGCTTTTGGGTAAGCAAAACTCTGTAAAAATGGCAATTTTGGTCATTTTGAGGGTTTAAAAAGTGGTTATTCAACATGAGGCACCATCCAATTGACATTTTGAATCATTTTTGGTACAGTCCAAAAAATCAATTTTCGGATGAAAAACGATGACTCCGGACCTGTCGAACGTTCCCAAAATGGTCTATAATGATGAAATTTTAACATTCAATTTTTTGACTCTAAATGACTGTTGGATGTGAATTATGACTTTGTCAACTAAAATACGTGTGTTTAAAGTCATTTCTGTGCCTCAAAGAGGTCAAAATTGAAGCTTTTGAGTAATCAAAACTCTGTAAAAATGGCAACTTTGGTCACTGTGAGGGTTTAAAAAGTGGTTATTCAACATGAGGCACGATCCAATTGACATTTTGAATCATTTTTGGTACAGTCCAAAAAATCAATTTTCGGATGAAAAACAATGACTCCGGACCTGTCGAACGTTCCCAAAATGGTCTATAATGATGACATTTTAACATTTAATCTTTTGACTCTAAATGACTGTTGGATGTGAATTATGACTTTGTCAACTAAAATAAGTGTGTTTAAAGTCATTTATGTGCCTCAAAGAGGTCAAAATTGAAGCTTTTGAGTAATCAAAACTCTGTAAAAATGGCAATTTTGGTCACTGTGAGGGTTTAAAAAGTGGTTATTCAACATGAGGCACGATCCAATTGACATTTTGAATCATTTATGGTACAGTCCAAAAAATCAATTTTCGGATGAAAAACGATGACTCCGGACCTGTCGAACGTTCCCAAAATGGTCTATAATGATGAAATTTTAACATTTAATCTTTTGACTCTAAATGACTGTTGGATGTGAATTATGACTTTGTCAACTAAAATAAGTGTGTTTAACGTCATTTCTGTGCCTGAAATGGGTCAAAATTGAAGATTTTGAGTAAGCAAAACTATGTAAAATTGGCAATTTTGGACACTGTGAGGGTTTAAAAAGTGGTTATTCAACATGAGGCACGATCCAATTGACATTTTGAATCATTTTTGGTACAGTCCAAAAAATCAATTTTCGGATGAAAAACGATGACTCCGGACCTGTCGAACGTTCCCAAAATGGTCTATAATGATGAAATTTTAACATTTAATCTTTTGACTCTAAATGACTGTTGGATGTGAATTCTGACTTTGTCAACTAAAATAAGTGTGTTTAAAGTCATTTCTGTGCCTCAAAGGGGTCAAAATTGAAGCTTTTGAGTAAGCAAAACTCTGTAAAAATGGCAATTTTGGTCACTCTGAGGGTTTAAAAAGTGGTTATTCAACATGAGGCACGATCCAATTGACATTTTGAATCATTTTTGGTACAGTCCAAAAAATCAATTTTCGGATGAAAAACGATGACTCCGGACATGTCGAACGATCCCAAAATGGTCAATATGGATGAAATTTTAACATTTAATCTTTTGACTGTAAATGACTGTTGGATGTGAATTATGACTTTGTCAACTAAAATAAGTGTGTTTAAAGTCATTTCTGTGCCTGAAACGGGTCAAAATTGAAGCTTTTGGGTAAGCAAAACTCTGTAAAAATGGCAATTTTGGTCACTCTGAGGGTTTAAAAAGTGGTTATTCAACATGAGGCACCATCCAATTGACATTTTGAATCATTTATGGTACAGTCCAAAAAATCAATTTTCGGATGAAAAACGATGACTCCGACCTGTCGAACGTTCCCAAAATGGTCTATAATGATGAAATTTTAACATTTAATCTTTTGACTCTAAATGACTGTTGGATGTGAATTATGACTTTGTCAACTAAAATAAGTGTGTTTAAAGTCATTTCTGTGCCTGAAACGGGTCAAAATTGAAGCTTTTGGGTAAGCAAAACTCTGTAAAAATGGCAATTTTGGTCACTCTGAGGGTTTAAAAAGTGGTTATTCAACATGAGGCACGATCCAATTGACATTTTGAATCATTTTTGGTACCGTCCAAAAAATCAATTTTCGGATGAAAAACGATGACTCCGGACATGTCGAACGATCCCAAAATGGTCAATATGGATGAAATTTTAACATTTAATCTGTTGACTGTAAATGACTGTTGGATGTGAATTATGACTTTGTCAACTAAAGTAAGTGTGTTTAAAGTCATTTCTGTGCCTGAAACGGGTCAAAATTGAAGCTTTTGGGTAAGCAAAACTCTGTAAAAATGGCAATTTTGGTCACTCTGAGGGTTTAAAAAGTGGTTATTCAACATGAGGCACCATCCAATTGACATTTTGAATCATTTTAGGTACAGTCCAAAAAATCAATTTTTGGATGAAAAACGATGACTCCGGACCTGTCGAACGTTCCCAAAATGGTCTATAATGATGAAATTTTAACATTTAATCTTTTGACTCTAAATGACTGTTGGATGTGAATTATGACTTTGTCAACTAAAATAAGTGTGTTTAAAGTCATTTCTGTGCCTCAAAGGGGTCAAAATTGAAGCTTTTGAGTAAGCAAAACTCTGTAAAAATGGCAATTTTGGTCACTCTGAGGGTTTAAAAAGTGGTTATTCAACATGAGGCACGATCCAATTGACATTTTGAATCATTTTTGGTACAGTCCAAAAAATCAATTTTCGGATGAAAAACGATGACTCCGGACATGTCGAACGATCCCAAAATGGTCAATATGGATGAAATTTTAACATTTAATCTTTTGACTGTAAATGACTGTTGGATGTGAATTATGACTTTGTCAACTAAAATAAGTGTGTTTAAAGTCATTTCTGTGCCTGAAACGGGTCAAAATTGAAGCTTTTGGGTAAGCAAAACTCTGTAAAAATGGCAATTTTGGTCACTCTGAGATTTAAAAAGTGGTTATTCAACATGAAGCACCATCCAATTGACATTTTGAATCATTTTTGGTACAGTCCAAAAAATCAATTTTCGGATGAAAAACGATGACTCCGGACATGTCGAACGATCCCAAAATGGTCAATATGGATGAAATTTTAACATTTAATCTTTTGACTGTAAATGACTGTTGGATGTGAATTATGACTTTGTCAACTAAAATAAGTGTGTTTAAAGTCATTTCTGTGCCTGAAAGGGGTCAAAATTGAAGCTTTTGGGTTAGCAAAACTCTGTAAAAATGGCAATTTTGGTCACTCTGAGGGTTTAAAAAGTAGTTATTCAACATGAGGCACCATTCAATTGACATTTTGAATCATTTTTGGTACAGTCCAAAAAATCAATTTTCGGATGAAAAACGATGACTCCGGACCTGTCGAACGTTCCCAAAATGGTATATAATGATGAAATTTTAACATTTAATCTTTTGACTCTAAATGACTGTTGGATGTGAATTATGACTTTGTCAACTAAAATAAGTGTGTTTAAAGTCATTTCTGTGCCTGAGATGGGTCAAAATTGAAGATTTTGAGTAAGCAAAACTCTGTAAAATTGGCAATTTTGGTCACTGTGAGGGTTTAAAAAGTGGTTATTCAACATGAGGCACGATCCAATTGACATTTTGAATCATCTTTGGTACATTTCAAAAAATCCATTTTCGGATGAAAAACGATGACTCCGGACCTGTCGAACGTTTCCAAAATGGTCTATAATGATGAAATTTTAACATTTAATCTTTTGACACTAAATGACTGTTGGATGTGAATTATGACTTTGTCAACTCAAATAAGTGTGTTTAAAGTCATTTCTGTGCCTGAAATGGGTCAAAATTGAAGCTTTTGAGTAAGCAAAACTCTGTAAAAATTGCAATTTTGGTCACTCTGAGGGTTTAAAAAGTGGGTATTCAACATGAGGCACGATCCAATTGACATTTTGAATCATTTTTGGTACAGTCCAAAAAATCAATTTTCGGATGAAAAACGATGACTCCGGACATGTCGAACGAACCCAAAATGGTCAATATGGATGAAATTTTAACATTTAATCTTTTGACTGTAAATGACTGTTGGATGTGAATTATGACTTTGTCAACTAAAATAAGTGTGTTTAAAGTCATTTCTGTGCCTGAAACGGGTCAAAATTGAAGCTTTTGGGTAAGCAAAACTCTGTAAAAATGGCAATTTTGGTCACTCTGAGGGTTTAAAAAGTGGTTATTCAACACGAGGCACGATCCAATTGACATTTTGAATCATTTTTGGTACAGTCCAAAAAATCAATTTTCGGATGAAAAACAATGACTCCGGACCTGTCGAACGTTCCCAAAATGGTCTATAATGATGAAATTTTAACATTTAATCTTTTGACTCTAAATGACTGTTGGATGTGAATTATGACTTTGTCAACTAAAATAAGTGTGTTTAAAGTCATTTCTGTGCCTCAAAGGGGTCAAAATTGAAGATTTTGAGTAAGCAAAACTATGTAAAATTGGCAATTTTGGACACTGTGAGGGTTTAAAAAGTGGTTATTCAACATGAGGCACGATCCAATTGACATTTTGAATCATTTTTGGTACAGTCCAAAAAATCAATTTTCGGATGAAAAACGATGACTCCGGACCTGTCGAACGTTCCCAAAATGGTCTATAATGATGAAATTTTAACATGTAATCTTTTGACACTAAATGACTGTTGGATGTGAATTCTGACTTTGTCAACTAAAATAAGTGTGTTTAAAGTCATTTCTGTGCCTCAAAGGGGTCAAAATTGAAGCTTTTGAGTAAGCAAAACTCTGTAAAAATGGCAATTTTGGTCACTCTGAGGGTTTAAAAAGTGGTTATTCAACATGAGGCACGATCCAATTGACATTTTGAATCATTTTTGGTACAGTCCAAAAAATCAATTTTCGGATGAAAAACGATGACTCCGGACATGTCGAACGATCCCAAAATGGTCAATATGGATGAAATTTTAACATTTAATCTTTTGACTGTAAATGACTGTTGGATGTGAATTATGACTTTGTCAACTAAAATAAGTGTGTTTAAAGTCATTTCTGTGCCTGAAACGGGTCAAAATTGAAGCTTTTGGGTAAGCAAAACTCTGTAAAAATGGCAATTTTGGTCACTCTGAGGGTTTAAAAAGTGGTTATTCAACATGAGGTACCATCCAATTGACATTTTGAATCATTTTTGGTACAGTCCAAAAAATCAATTTTCAGATGAAAAACGATGACTCCGGACATGTCGAACGATCCCAAAATGGTCAATATGGATGAAATTTTAACATTTAATCTTTTGACTGTAAATGACTGTTGGATGTGAATTATGACTTTGTCAACTAAAATAAGTGTGTTTAAAGTAATTTCTGTGCCTGAAACCGGTCAAAATTGAAGCTTTTGGGTAAGCAAAACTCTGTAAAAATGGCAATTTTGGTCACTCTGAGGGTTTAAAAAGTGGTTATTCAACATGAGGCACCATCCAATTGACATTTTGAATCATTTTTGGTACAGTCCAAAAAATCAATTTTCGGATGAAAAACGATGACTCCGGACATGTCGAACGATCCCAAATTGGTCAATATGGATGAAATTTTAACATTTAATATTTTGACTGTAAATGACTGTTGGATGTGAATTATGACTTTGTCAACTAAAATAAGTGTGTTTAAAGTCATTTCTGTGCCTGAAACGGGTCAAAATTGAAGCTTTTGGGTTAGCAAAACTCTGTAAAAATGGCAATTTTGGTCACTCTGAGGGTTTAAAAAGTGGTTATTCAACATGAGGCACCATCCAATTGACATTTTGAATCATTTTTGGTACAGTCCAAAAAAATCAATTTTCGGATGAAAAACGATGACTCAGGACATGTCGAACGATCCCAAAATGGTCAATATGGATGAAATTGTAACATTAAATCTTTTGACTGTAAATGACTGTTGGATGTGAATTATGACTTTGTCAACTAAAATAAGCGTGTTTAAAGTCATTTCTGTGCCTGAAACGGGTCAAAATTGAAGCTTTTGGGTAAGCAAAACTCTGTAAAAATGGCAATTTTGGTCATTTTGAGGGTTTAAAAAGTGGTTATTCAACATGAGGCACCATCCAATTGACATTTTGAATCATTTTTGGTACAGTCCAAAAAATCAATTTTCGGATGAAAAACGATGACTCCGGACCTGTCGAACGTTCCCAAAATGGTCTATAATGATGAAATTTTAACATTCAATTTTTTGACTCTAAATGACTGTTGGATGTGAATTATGACTTTGTCAACTAAAATACGTGTGTTTAAAGTCATTTCTGTGCCTCAAAGAGGTCAAAATTGAAGCTTTTGAGTAATCAAAACTCTGTAAAAATGGCAACTTTGGTCACTGTGAGGGTTTAAAAAGTGGTTATTCAACATGAGGCACGATCCAATTGACATTTTGAATCATTTTTGGTACAGTCCAAAAAATCAATTTTCGGATGAAAAACAATGACTCCGGACCTGTCGAACGTTCCCAAAATGGTCTATAATGATGAAATTTTAACATTTAATCTTTTGACTCTAAATGACTGTTGGATGTGAATTATGACTTTGTCAACTAAAATAAGTGTGTTTAAAGTCATTTATGTGCCTCAAAGAGGTCAAAATTGAAGCTTTTGAGTAATCAAAACTCTGTAAAAATGGCAATTTTGGTCACTGTGAGGGTTTAAAAAGTGGTTATTCAACATGAGGCACGATCCAATTGACATTTTGAATCATTTATGGTACAGTCCAAAAAATCAATTTTCGGATGAAAAACGATGACTCCGGACCTGTCGAACGTTCCCAAAATGGTCTATAATGATGAAATTTTAACATTTAATCTTTTGACTCTAAATGACTGTTGGATGTGAATTATGACTTTGTCAACTAAAATAAGTGTGTTTAACGTCATTTCTGTGCCTGAAATGGGTCAAAATTGAAGATTTTGAGTAAGCAAAACTATGTAAAATTGGCAATTTTGGACACTGTGAGGGTTTAAAAAGTGGTTATTCAACATGAGGCACGATCCAATTGACATTTTGAATCATTTTTGGTACAGTCCAAAAAATCAATTTTCGGATGAAAAACGATGACTCCGGACCTGTCGAACGTTCCCAAAATGGTCTATAATGATGACATTTTAACATTTAATCTTTTGACTCTAAATGACTGTTGGATGTGAATTCTGACTTTGTCAACTAAAATAAGTGTGTTTAAAGTCATTTCTGTGCCTCAAAGGGGTCAAAATTGAAGCTTTTGAGTAAGCAAAACTCTGTAAAAATGGCAATTTTGGTCACTCTGAGGGTTTAAAAAGTGGTTATTCAACATGAGGCACGATCCAATTGACATTTTGAATCATTTTTGGTACAGTCCAAAAAATCAATTTTCGGATGAAAAACGATGACTCCGGACATGTCGAACGATCCCAAAATGGTCAATATGGATGAAATTTTAACATTTAATCTTTTGACTGTAAATGACTGTTGGATGTGAATTATGACTTTGTCAACTAAAATAAGTGTGTTTAAAGTCATTTCTGTGCCTGAAACGGGTCAAAATTGAAGCTTTTGGGTAAGCAAAACTCTGTAAAAATGGCAATTTTGGTCACTCTGAGGGTTTAAAAAGTGGTTATTCAACATGAGGCACCATCCAATTGACATTTTGAATCATTTATGGTACAGTCCAAAAAATCAATTTTCGGATGAAAAACGATGACTCCGACCTGTCGAACGTTCCCAAAATGGTCTATAATGATGAAATTTTAACATTTAATCTTTTGACTCTAAATGACTGTTGGATGTGAATTATGACTTTGTCAACTAAAATAAGTGTGTTTAAAGTCATTTATGTGCCTCAAAGAGGTCAAAATTGAAGCTTTTGAGTAATCAAAACTCTGTAAAAATGGCAATTTTGGTCACTGTGAGGGTTTAAAAAGTGGTTATTCAACATGAGGCACGATCCAATTGACATTTTGAATCATTTATGGTACAGTCCAAAAAATCAATTTTCGGATGAAAAACGATGACTCCGGACCTGTCGAACGTTCCCAAAATGGTCTATAATGATGAAATTTTAACATTTAATCTTTTGACTCTAAATGACTGTTGGATGTGAATTATGACTTTGTCAACTAAAATAAGTGTGTTTAACGTCATTTCTGTGCCTGAAATGGGTCAAAATTGAAGATTTTGAGTAAGCAAAACTATGTAAAATTGGCAATTTTGGACACTGTGAGGGTTTAAAAAGTGGTTATTCAACATGAGGCACGATCCAATTGACATTTTGAATCATTTTTGGTACAGTCCAAAAAATCAATTTTCGGATGAAAAACGATGACTCCGGACCTGTCGAACGTTCCCAAAATGGTCTATAATGATGAAATTTTAACATTTAATCTTTTGACTCTAAATGACTGTTGGATGTGAATTCTGACTTTGTCAACTAAAATAAGTGTGTTTAAAGTCATTTCTGTGCCTCAAAGGGGTCAAAATTGAAGCTTTTGAGTAAGCAAAACTCTGTAAAAATGGCAATTTTGGTCACTCTGAGGGTTTAAAAAGTGGTTATTCAACATGAGGCACGATCCAATTGACATTTTGAATCATTTTTGGTACAGTCCAAAAAATCAATTTTCGGATGAAAAACGATGACTCCGGACATGTCGAACGATCCCAAAATGGTCAATATGGATGAAATTTTAACATTTAATCTTTTGACTGTAAATGACTGTTGGATGTGAATTATGACTTTGTCAACTAAAATAAGTGTGTTTAAAGTCATTTCTGTGCCTGAAACGGGTCAAAATTGAAGCTTTTGGGTAAGCAAAACTCTGTAAAAATGGCAATTTTGGTCACTCTGAGGGTTTAAAAAGTGGTTATTCAACATGAGGCACCATCCAATTGACATTTTGAATCATTTATGGTACAGTCCAAAAAATCAATTTTCGGATGAAAAACGATGACTCCGACCTGTCGAACGTTCCCAAAATGGTCTATAATGATGAAATTTTAACATTTAATCTTTTGACTCTAAATGACTGTTGGATGTGAATTATGACTTTGTCAACTAAAATAAGTGTGTTTAAAGTCATTTCTGTGCCTGAGATGGGTCAAAATTGAAGATTTTGAGTAAGCAAAACTCTGTAAAATTGGCAATTTTGGTCACTGTGAGGGTTTAAAAAGTGGTTATTAAACATGAGGCACGATCCAATTGACATTTTGAATCATTTTTGGTACATTTCAAAAAATCAATTTTCGGATGAAAAACGATGACTCCGGACCTGTCGAACGTTTCCAAAATGGTCTATAATGATGAAATTTTAACATTTAATCTTTTGACACTAAATGACTGTTGGATGTGAATTATGACTTTGTCAACTAAAATAAGTGTGTTTAAAGTCATTTCTGTGCCTCAAAGGGGTCAAAATTGAAGCTTTTCAGTAAGCAAAACTCTGTAAAAATGGCAATTTTGGTCACTCTGAGGGTTTAAAAAGTGGTTATTCAACATGAGGCACGATCCAATTGACATTTTGAATCATTTTTGGTACAGTCCAAAAAATCAATTTTCGGATGAAAAACGATGACTCCGGACATGTCGAACGATCCCAAATTGGTCAATATGGATGAAATTTTAACATTTAATCTTTTGACTGTAAATGACTGTTGGATGTGAATTATGACTTTGTCAACTAAAATAAGTGTGTTTAAAGTCATTTCTGTGCCTGAAACGGGTCAAAATTGAAGCTTTTGGGTAAGCAAAACTCTGTAAAAATGGCAATTTTGGTCACTTTGAGGGTTTAAAAAGTGGTTATTCAACATGAGGCACCATCCAATTGACATTTTGAATCATTTTTGGTACAGTCCAAAAAATAAATTTTCGGATGAAAAACGATGACTCCGGACCTGTCGAACGTTCCCAAAATGGTCTATAATGATGAAATTTTAACATTTAATCTTTTGACTCTAAATGACTGTTGGATGTGAATTATGACTTTGTCAACTAAAATAAGTGTGTTTAAAGTCATTTCTGTGCCTCAAAGGGGTCAAAATTGAAGCTTTTGAGTAAGCAAAACTCTGTAAAAATGGCAATTTTGGTCACTCTGAGGGTTTAAAAAGTGGTTATTCAACATGAGGCACGGTCCAATTGACATTTTGAATCATTTTTGGTACAGTCCAAAAAATCAATTTTCGGATGAAAAACGATGACTCCGGACATGTCGAACGTTCCCAAAATGGTCTATAATGATGAAATTTTAACATTTAATCTTTTGACTCTAAATGACTGTTGAATGTGAATTATGACTTTGTCAACTAAAATAAGTGTGTTTAAAGTCATTTCTGTGCCTCAAAGGGGTCAAAATTGAAGCTTTTCAGTAAGCAAAACTCTGTAAAAATGGCAATTTTGGTCACTCTGAGGGTTTAAAAAGTGGTTATTCAACATGAGGCACGATCCAATTGACATTTTGAATCATTTTTGGTACAGTCCAAAAAATCAATTTTCGGATGAAAAACGATGACTCCGGACATGTCGAACGATCCCAAATTGGTCAATATGGATGAAATTTTAACATTTAATCTTTTGACTGTAAATGACTGTTGGATGTGAATTATGACTTTGTCAACTAAAATAAGTGTGTTTAAAGTCATTTCTGTGCCTGAAACGGGTCAAAATTGAAGCTTTTGGGTTAGCAAAACTCTGTAAAAATGGCAATTTTGGTCATTTTGAGGGTTTAAAAAGTGGTTATTCAACATGAGGCACCATCCAATTGACATTTTGAATCATTTTTGGTACAGTCCAAAAAATCAATTTTCGGATGAAAAACGATGACTCCGGACCTGTCGAACGTTCCCAAAATGGTCTATAATGATGAAATTTTAACATTCAATTTTTTGACTCTAAATGACTGTTGGATGTGAATTATGACTTTGTCAACTAAAATACGTGTGTTTAAAGTCATTTCTGTGCCTCAAAGAGGTCAAAATTGAAGCTTTTGAGTAATCAAAACTCTGTAAAAATGGCAACTTTGGTCACTGTGAGGGTTTAAAAAGTGGTTATTCAACATGAGGCACGATCCAATTGACATTTTGAATCATTTTTGGTACAGTCCAAAAAATCAATTTTCGGATGAAAAACAATGACTCCGGACCTGTCGAACGTTCCCAAAATGGTCTATAATGATGAAATTTTAACATTTAATCTTTTGACTCTAAATGACTGTTGGATGTGAATTATGACTTTGTCAACTAAAATAAGTGTGTTTAAAGTCATTTATGTGCCTCAAAGAGGTCAAAATTGAAGCTTTTGAGTAATCAAAACTCTGTAAAAATGGCAATTTTGGTCACTGTGAGGGTTTAAAAAGTGGTTATTCAACATGAGGCACGATCCAATTGACATTTTGAATCATTTATGGTACAGTCCAAAAAATCAATTTTCGGATGAAAAACGATGACTCCGGACCTGTCGAACGTTCCCAAAATGGTCTATAATGATGAAATTTTAACATTTAATCTTTTGACTCTAAATGACTGTTGGATGTGAATTATGACTTTGTCAACTAAAATAAGTGTGTTTAACGTCATTTCTGTGCCTGAAATGGGTCAAAATTGAAGATTTTGAGTAAGCAAAACTATGTAAAATTGGCAATTTTGGACACTGTGAGGGTTTAAAAAGTGGTTATTCAACATGAGGCACGATCCAATTGATTTTGAATCATTTTTGGTACAGTCCAAAAAATCAATTTTCGGATGAAAAACGATGACTCCGGACCTGTCGAACGTTCCCAAAATGGTCTATAATGATGAAATTTTAACATTTAATCTTTTGACTCTAAATGACTGTTGGATGTGAATTCTGACTTTGTCAACTAAAATAAGTGTGTTTAAAGTCATTTCTGTGCCTCAAAGGGGTCAAAATTGAAGCTTTTGAGTAAGCAAAACTCTGTAAAAATGGCAATTTTGGTCACTCTGAGGGTTTAAAAAGTGGTTATTCAACATGAGGCACGATCCAATTGACATTTTGAATCATTTTTGGTACAGTCCAAAAAATCAATTTTCGGATGAAAAACGATGACTCCGGACATGTCGAACGATCCCAAAATGGTCAATATGGATGAAATTTTAACATTTAATCTTTTGACTGTAAATGACTGTTGGATGTGAATTATGACTTTGTCAACTAAAATAAGTGTGTTTAAAGTCATTTCTGTGCCTGAAACGGGTCAAAATTGAAGCTTTTGGGTAAGCAAAACTCTGTAAAAATGGCAATTTTGGTCACTCTGAGGGTTTAAAAAGTGGTTATTCAACATGAGGCACCATCCAATTGACATTTTGAATCATTTATGGTACAGTCCAAAAAATCAATTTTCGGATGAAAAACGATGACTCCGACCTGTCGAACGTTCCCAAAATGGTCTATAATGATGAAATTTTAACATTTAATCTTTTGACTCTAAATGACTGTTGGATGTGAATTATGACTTTGTCAACTAAAATAAGTGTGTTTAAAGTCATTTCTGTGCCTGAGATGGGTCAAAATTGAAGATTTTGAGTAAGCAAAACTCTGTAAAATTGGCAATTTTGGTCACTGTGAGGGTTTAAAAAGTGGTTATTCAACATGAGGCACGATCCAATTGACATTTTGAATCATTTTTGGTACATTTCAAAAAATCAATTTTCGGATGAAAAACGATGACTCCGGACCTGTCGAACGTTTCCAAAATGGTCTATAATGATGAAATTTTAACATTTAATCTTTTGACACTAAATGACTGTTGGATGTGAATTATGACTTTGTCAACTAAAATAAGTGTGTTTAAAGTCATTTCTGTGCCTCAAAGGGGTCAAAATTGAAGCTTTTCAGTAAGCAAAACTCTGTAAAAATGGCAATTTTGGTCACTCTGAGGGTTTAAAAAGTGGTTATTCAACATGAGGCACGATCCAATTGACATTTTGAATCATTTTTGGTACAGTCCAAAAAATCAATTTTCGGATGAAAAACGATGACTCCGGACATGTCGAACGATCCCAAATTGGTCAATATGGATGAAATTTTAACATTTAATCTTTTGACTGTAAATGACTGTTGGATGTGAATTATGACTTTGTCAACTAAAATAAGTGTGTTTAAAGTCATTTCTGTGCCTGAAACGGGTCAAAATTGAAGCTTTTGGGTTAGCAAAACTCTGTAAAAATGGCAATTTTGGTCACTCTGAGGGTTTAAAAAGTGGTTATTCAACATGAGGCACCATCCAATTGACATTTTGAATCATTTTTGGTACAGTCCAAAAAAATCAATTTTCGGATGAAAAACGATGACTCAGGACATGTCGAACGATCCCAAAATGGTCAATATGGATGAAATTGTAACATTAAATCTTTTGACTGTAAATGACTGTTGGATGTGAATTATGACTTTGTCAACTAAAATAAGCGTGTTTAAAGTCATTTCTGTGCCTGAAACGGGTCAAAATTGAAGCTTTTGGGTAAGCAAAACTCTGTAAAAATGGCAATTTTGGTCACTCTGAGGGTTTAAAAAGTGGTTATTCAACATGAGGCACCATCCAATTGACATTTTGAATCATTTATGGTACAGTCCAAAAAATCAATTTTCGGATGAAAAACGATGACTCCGACCTGTCGAACGTTCCCAAAATGGTCTATAATGATGAAATTTTAACATTTAATCTTTTGACTCTAAATGACTGTTGGATGTGAATTATGACTTTGTCAACTAAAATAAGTGTGTTTAAAGTCATTTATGTGCCTCAAAGAGGTCAAAATTGAAGCTTTTGAGTAATCAAAACTCTGTAAAAATGGCAATTTTGGTCACTGTGAGGGTTTAAAAAGTGGTTATTCAACATGAGGCACGATCCAATTGACATTTTGAATCATTTATGGTACAGACCAAAAAATCAATTTTCGGATGAAAAACGATGACTCCGGACCTGTCGAACGTTCCCAAAATGGTCTATAATGATGAAATTTTAACATTTAATCTTTTGACTCTAAATGACTGTTGGATGTGAATTATGACTTTGTCAACTAAAATAAGTGTGTTTAACGTCATTTCTGTGCCTGAAATGGGTCAAAATTGAAGATTTTGAGTAAGCAAAACTATGTAAAATTGGCAATTTTGGACACTGTGAGGGTTTAAAAAGTGGTTATTCAACATGAGGCACGATCCAATTGACATTTTGAATCATTTTTGGTACAGTCCAAAAAATCAATTTTCGGATGAAAAACGATGACTCCGGACCTGTCGAACGTTCCCAAAATGGTCTATAATGATGAAATTTTAACATTTAATCTTTTGACTCTAAATGACTGTTGGATGTGAATTCTGACTTTGTCAACTAAAATAAGTGTGTTTAAAGTCATTTCTGTGCCTCAAAGGGGTCAAAATTGAAGCTTTTGAGTAAGCAAAACTCTGTAAAAATGGCAATTTTGGTCACTCTGAGGGTTTAAAAAGTGGTTATTCAACATGAGGCACGATCCAATTGACATTTTGAATCATTTTTGGTACAGTCCAAAAAATCAATTTTCGGATGAAAAACGATGACTCCGGACATGTCGAACGATCCCAAAATGGTCAATATGGATGAAATTTTAACATTTAATCTTTTGACTGTAAATGACTGTTGGATGTGAATTATGACTTTGTCAACTAAAATAAGTGTGTTTAAAGTCATTTCTGTGCCTGAAACGGGTCAAAATTGAAGCTTTTGGGTAAGCAAAACTCTGTAAAAATGGCAATTTTGGTCACTCTGAGGGTTTAAAAAGTGGTTATTCAACATGAGGCACCATCCAATTGACATTTTGAATCATTTATGGTACAGTCCAAAAAATCAATTTTCGGATGAAAAACGATGACTCCGACCTGTCGAACGTTCCCAAAATGGTCTATAATGATGAAATTTTAACATTTAATCTTTTGACTCTAAATGACTGTTGGATGTGAATTATGACTTTGTCAACTAAAATAAGTGTGTTTAAAGTCATTTCTGTGCCTGAGATGGGTCAAAATTGAAGATTTTGAGTAAGCAAAACTCTGTAAAATTGGCAATTTTGGTCACTGTGAGGGTTTAAAAAGTGGTTATTCAACATGAGGCACGATCCAATTGACATTTTGAATCATTTTTGGTACATTTCAAAAAATCAATTTTCGGATGAAAAACGATGACTCCGGACCTGTCGAACGTTTCCAAAATGGTCTATAATGATGAAATTTTAACATTTAATCTTTTGACACTAAATGACTGTTGGATGTGAATTATGACTTTGTCAACTAAAATAAGTGTGTTTAAAGTCATTTCTGTGCCTCAAAGGGGTCAAAATTGAAGCTTTTCAGTAAGCAAAACTCTGTAAAAATGGCAATTTTGGTCACTCTGAGGGTTTAAAAAGTGGTTATTCAACATGAGGCACGATCCAATTGACATTTTGAATCATTTTTGGTACAGTCCAAAAAATCAATTTTCGGATGAAAAACGATGACTCCGGACATGTCGAACGATCCCAAATTGGTCAATATGGATGAAATTTTAACATTTAATCTTTTGACTGTAAATGACTGTTGGATGTGAATTATGACTTTGTCAACTAAAATAAGTGTGTTTAAAGTCATTTCTGTGCCTGAAACGGGTCAAAATTGAAGCTTTTGGGTAAGCAAAACTCTGTAAAAATGGCAATTTTGGTCACTTTGAGGGTTTAAAAAGTGGTTATTCAACATGAGGCACCATCCAATTGACATTTTGAATCATTTTTGGTACAGTCCAAAAAATAAATTTTCGGATGAAAAACGATGACTCCGGACCTGTCGAACCTTCCCAAAATGGTCTATAATGATGAAATTTTAACATTTAATCTTTTGACTCTAAATGACTGTTGGATGTGAATTATGACTTTGTCAACTAAAATAAGTGTGTTTAAAGTCATTTCTGTGCCTCAAAGGGGTCAAAATTGAAGCTTTTGAGTAAGCAAAACTCTGTAAAAATGGCAATTTTGGTCACTCTGAGGGTTTAAAAAGTGGTTATTCAACATGAGGCACGGTCCAATTGACATTTTGAATCATTTTTGGTACAGTCCAAAAAATCAATTTTCGGATGAAAAACGATGACTCCGGACATGTCGAACGTTCCCAAAATGGTCTATAATGATGAAATTTTAACATTTAATCTTTTGACTCTAAATGACTGTTGAATGTGAATTATGACTTTGTCAACTAAAATAAGTGTGTTTAAAGTCATTTCTGTGCCTCAAAGGGGTCAAAATTGAAGCTTTTCAGTAAGCAAAACTCTGTAAAAATGGCAATTTTGGTCACTCTGAGGGTTTAAAAAGTGGTTATTCAACATGAGGCACGATCCAATTGACATTTTGAATCATTTTTGGTACAGTCCAAAAAATCAATTTTCGGATGAAAAACGATGACTCCGGACATGTCGAACGATCCCAAATTGGTCAATATGGATGAAATTTTAACATTTAATCTTTTGACTGTAAATGACTGTTGGATGTGAATTATGACTTTGTCAACTAAAATAAGTGTGTTTAAAGTCATTTCTGTGCCTGAAACGGGTCAAAATTGAAGCTTTTGGGTTAGCAAAACTCTGTAAAAATGGCAATTTTGGTCACTCTGAGGGTTTAAAAAGTGGTTATTCAACATGAGGCACCATCCAATTGACATTTTGAATCATTTTTGGTACAGTCCAAAAAAATCAATTTTCGGATGAAAAACGATGACTCAGGACATGTCGAACGATCCCAAAATGGTCAATATGGATGAAATTGTAACATTAAATCTTTTGACTGTAAATGACTGTTGGATGTGAATTATGACTTTGTCAACTAAAATAAGCGTGTTTAAAGTCATTTCTGTGCCTGAAACGGGTCAAAATTGAAGCTTTTGGGTAAGCAAAACTCTGTAAAAATGGCAATTTTGGTCATTTTGAGGGTTTAAAAAGTGGTTATTCAACATGAGGCACCATCCAATTGACATTTTGAATCATTTTTGGTACAGTCCAAAAAATCAATTTTCGGATGAAAAACGATGACTCCGGACCTGTCGAACGTTCCCAAAATGGTCTATAATGATGAAATTTTAACATTCAATTTTTTGACTCTAAATGACTGTTGGATGTGAATTATGACTTTGTCAACTAAAATACGTGTGTTTAAAGTCATTTCTGTGCCTCAAAGAGGTCAAAATTGAAGCTTTTGAGTAATCAAAACTCTGTAAAAATGGCAACTTTGGTCACTGTGAGGGTTTAAAAAGTGGTTATTCAACATGAGGCACGATCCAATTGACATTTTGAATCATTTTTGGTACAGTCCAAAAAATCAATTTTCGGATGAAAAACAATGACTCCGGACCTGTCGAACGTTCCCAAAATGGTCTATAATGATGAAATTTTAACATTTAATCTTTTGACTCTAAATGACTGTTGGATGTGAATTATGACTTTGTCAACTAAAATAAGTGTGTTTAAAGTCATTTATGTGCCTCAAAGAGGTCAAAATTGAAGCTTTTGAGTAATCAAAACTCTGTAAAAATGGCAATTTTGGTCACTGTGAGGGTTTAAAAAGTGGTTATTCAACATGAGGCACGATCCAATTGACATTTTGAATCATTTATGGTACAGTCCAAAAAATCAATTTTCGGATGAAAAACGATGACTCCGGACCTGTCGAACGTTCCCAAAATGGTCTATAATGATGAAATTTTAACATTTAATCTTTTGACTCTAAATGACTGTTGGATGTGAATTATGACTTTGTCAACTAAAATAAGTGTGTTTAACGTCATTTCTGTGCCTGAAATGGGTCAAAATTGAAGATTTTGAGTAAGCAAAACTATGTAAAATTGGCAATTTTGGACACTGTGAGGGTTTAAAAAGTGGTTATTCAACATGAGGCACGATCCAATTGATTTTGAATCATTTTTGGTACAGTCCAAAAAATCAATTTTCGGATGAAAAACGATGACTCCGGACCTGTCGAACGTTCCCAAAATGGTCTATAATGATGAAATTTTAACATTTAATCTTTTGACTCTAAATGACTGTTGGATGTGAATTCTGACTTTGTCAACTAAAATAAGTGTGTTTAAAGTCATTTCTGTGCCTCAAAGGGGTCAAAATTGAAGCTTTTGAGTAAGCAAAACTCTGTAAAAATGGCAATTTTGGTCACTCTGAGGGTTTAAAAAGTGGTTATTCAACATGAGGCACGATCCAATTGACATTTTGAATCATTTTTGGTACAGTCCAAAAAATCAATTTTCGGATGAAAAACGATGACTCCGGACATGTCGAACGATCCCAAAATGGTCAATATGGATGAAATTTTAACATTTAATCTTTTGACTGTAAATGACTGTTGGATGTGAATTATGACTTTGTCAACTAAAATAAGTGTGTTTAAAGTCATTTCTGTGCCTGAAACGGGTCAAAATTGAAGCTTTTGGGTAAGCAAAACTCTGTAAAAATGGCAATTTTGGTCACTCTGAGGGTTTAAAAAGTGGTTATTCAACATGAGGCACCATCCAATTGACATTTTGAATCATTTATGGTACAGTCCAAAAAATCAATTTTCGGATGAAAAACGATGACTCCGACCTGTCGAACGTTCCCAAAATGGTCTATAATGATGAAATTTTAACATTTAATCTTTTGACTCTAAATGACTGTTGGATGTGAATTATGACTTTGTCAACTAAAATAAGTGTGTTTAAAGTCATTTCTGTGCCTGAGATGGGTCAAAATTGAAGATTTTGAGTAAGCAAAACTCTGTAAAATTGGCAATTTTGGTCACTGTGAGGGTTTAAAAAGTGGTTATTCAACATGAGGCACGATCCAATTGACATTTTGAATCATTTTTGGTACATTTCAAAAAATCAATTTTCGGATGAAAAACGATGACTCCGGACCTGTCGAACGTTTCCAAAATGGTCTATAATGATGAAATTTTAACATTTAATCTTTTGACACTAAATGACTGTTGGATGTGAATTATGACTTTGTCAACTAAAATAAGTGTGTTTAAAGTCATTTCTGTGCCTCAAAGGGGTCAAAATTGAAGCTTTTCAGTAAGCAAAACTCTGTAAAAATGGCAATTTTGGTCACTCTGAGGGTTTAAAAAGTGGTTATTCAACATGAGGCACGATCCAATTGACATTTTGAATCATTTTTGGTACAGTCCAAAAAATCAATTTTCGGATGAAAAACGATGACTCCGGACATGTCGAACGATCCCAAATTGGTCAATATGGATGAAATTTTAACATTTAATCTTTTGACTGTAAATGACTGTTGGATGTGAATTATGACTTTGTCAACTAAAATAAGTGTGTTTAAAGTCATTTCTGTGCCTGAAACGGGTCAAAATTGAAGCTTTTGGGTTAGCAAAACTCTGTAAAAATGGCAATTTTGGTCACTCTGAGGGTTTAAAAAGTGGTTATTCAACATGAGGCACCATCCAATTGACATTTTGAATCATTTTTGGTACAGTCCAAAAAAATCAATTTTCGGATGAAAAACGATGACTCAGGACATGTCGAACGATCCCAAAATGGTCAATATGGATGAAATTGTAACATTAAATCTTTTGACTGTAAATGACTGTTGGATGTGAATTATGACTTTGTCAACTAAAATAAGCGTGTTTAAAGTCATTTCTGTGCCTGAAACGGGTCAAAATTGAAGCTTTTGGGTAAGCAAAACTCTGTAAAAATGGCAATTTTGGTCATTTTGAGGGTTTAAAAAGTGGTTATTCAACATGAGGCACCATCCAATTGACATTTTGAATCATTTTTGGTACAGTCCAAAAAATCAATTTTCGGATGAAAAACGATGACTCCGGACCTGTCGAACGTTCCCAAAATGGTCTATAATGATGAAATTTTAACATTCAATTTTTTGACTCTAAATGACTGTTGGATGTGAATTATGACTTTGTCAACTAAAATACGTGTGTTTAAAGTCATTTCTGTGCCTCAAAGAGGTCAAAATTGAAGCTTTTGAGTAATCAAAACTCTGTAAAAATGGCAACTTTGGTCACTGTGAGGGTTTAAAAAGTGGTTATTCAACATGAGGCACGATCCAATTGACATTTTGAATCATTTTTGGTACAGTCCAAAAAATCAATTTTCGGATGAAAAACAATGACTCCGGACCTGTCGAACGTTCCCAAAATGGTCTATAATGATGAAATTTTAACATTTAATCTTTTGACTCTAAATGACTGTTGGATGTGAATTATGACTTTGTCAACTAAAATAAGTGTGTTTAAAGTCATTTCTGTGCCTGAAACGGGTCAAAATTGAAGCTTTTGGGTAAGCAAAACTCTGTAAAAATGGCAATTTTGGTCACTCTGAGGGTTTAAAAAGTGGTTATTCAACACGAGGCACGATCCAATTGACATTTTGAATCATTTTTGGTACAGTCCAAAAAATCAATTTTCGGATGAAAAACAATGACTCCGGACCTGTCGAACGTTCCCAAAATGGTCTATAATGATGAAATTTTAACATTTAATCTTTTGACTCTAAATGACTGTTGGATGTGAATTATGACTTTGTCAACTAAAATAAGTGTGTTTAAAGTCATTTCTGTGCCTCAAAGGGGTCAAAATTGAAGATTTTGAGTAAGCAAAACTATGTAAAATTGGCAATTTTGGACACTGTGAGGGTTTCAAAAGTGGTTATTCAACATGAGGCACGATCCAATTGACATTTTGAATCATTTTTGGTACAGTCCAAAAAATCAATTTTCGGATGAAAAACGATGACTCCGGACCTGTCGAACGTTCCCAAAATGGTCTATAATGATGAAATTTTAACATGTAATCTTTTGACACTAAATGACTGTTGGATGTGAATTCTGACTTTGTCAACTAAAATAAGTGTGTTTAAAGTCATTTCTGTGCCTCAAAGAGGTCAAAATTGAAGCTTTTGAGTAATCAAAACTCTGTAAAAATGGCAATTTTGGTCACTGTGAGGGTTTAAAAAGTGGTTATTCAACATGAGGCACGATCCAATTGACATTTTGAATCATTTTTGGTACAGTCCAAAAAATCAATTTTCGGATGAAAAACAATTACTCCGGACCTGTCGAACGTTCCCAAAATGGTCTATAATGATGAAATTTTAACATTTAATCTTTTGACTCTAAATGACTGTTGGATGTGAATTATGACTTTGTCAACTAAAATAAGTGTGTTTAAAGTCATTTCTGTGCCTGAAATGGGTCAAAATTGAAGATTTTGAGTATGCAAAACTCTGTAAAAATGGCAATTTTGGTCACTGTGAGGGTTTAAAAAGTGGTTATTCAACATGAGGCACGATCCAATTGACATTTTGAATCATTTATGGTACAGTCCAAAAAATCAATTTTCGGATGAAAAACGATGACTCCGGACCTGTCGAACGTTCCCAAAATGGTCTATAATGATGAAATTTTAACATTTAATCTTTTGACTCTAAATGACTGTTGGATGTGAATTATGACTTTGTCAACTAAAATAAGTGTGTTTAAAGTCATTTCTGTGCCTGAAACGGGTCAAAATTGAAGCTTTTGGGTAAGCAAAACTCTGTAAAAATTGCAATTTTGGTCACTCTGAGGGTTTAAAAAGTGGTTATTCAACATGAGGCACCATCCAATTGACATTTTGAATCATTTTTGGTACAGTCCAAAAAATCAATTTTCGGATGAAAAACGATGACTCCGGACATGTCGAACGATCCCAAAATGGTCAATATGGATGAAATTTTAACATTTAATCTTTTGACTGTAAATGACTGTTGGATGTGAATTATGACTTTGTCAACTAAAATAAGTGTGTTTAAAATCATTTCTGTGCCTGAAACGGGTCAAAATTGAAGCTTTTGGGTTAGCAAAACTCTGTAAAAATGGCAATTTTGGTCACTCTGAGGGTTTAAAAAGTAGTTATTCAACATGAGGCACCATCCAATTGACATTTTGAATCATTTTTGGTACAGTCCAAAAAATCAATTTTCGGATGAAAAACGATGACTCCGGACCTGTCGAACGTTCCCAAAATGGTCTATAATGATGAAATTTTAACATTTAATCTTTTGACTCTAAATGACTGTTGGATGTGAATTATGACTTTGTCAACTCAAATAAGTGTGTTTAAAGTCATTTCTGTGCCTCAAAGGGGTCAAAATTGAAGCTTTTGAGTAAGCAAAACTCTGTAAAAATGGCAATTTTGGTCACTCTGAGGGTTTAAAAAGTGGTTATTCAACATGAGCACGATCCAATTGACATTTTGAATCATTTTTGGTACAGTCCAAAAAATCAATTTTCGGATGAAAAACGATGACTCCGGACATGTCGAACGATCCCAAAATGGTCAATATGGATGAAATTTTAACATTTAATCTTTTGACTGTAAATGACTGTTGGATGTGAATTATGACTTTGTCAACTAAAATAAGTGTGTTTAAAGTCATTTCTGTGCCTGAAACGGGTCAAAATTGAAGCTTTTGGGTAAGCAAAACTCTGTAAAATTGGCAATTTTGGTCACTCTGAGGGTTTAAAAAGTGGTTATTCAACATGAGGCACCATCCAATTGACATTTTGAATCATTTATGGTACAGTCCAAAAAATCAATTTTCGGATGAAAAACGATGACTCCGGACCTGTCGAACGTTCCCAAAATGGTCTATAATGATGAAATTTTAACATTTAATCTTTTGACTCTAAATGACTGTTGGATGTGAATTATGACTTTGTCAACTAAAATAAGTGTGTTTAAAGTCATTTCTGTGCCTGAGATGGGTCAAAATTGAAGATTTTGCGTAAGCAAAACTCTGTAAAATTGGCAATTTTGGTCACTGTGAGGGTTTAAAAAGTGGTTATTCAACATGAGGCACGATCCAATTGACATTTTGAATCATTTTTGGTACATTTCAAAAAATCCATTTTCGGATGAAAAACGATGGCTCCGGACCTGTCGAACGTTCCCAAAATGATCTATAATGATGAATTTTTAACATTTAATCTTTTGACTGTAAATGACTGTTGGATGTGAATTATGACTTTGTCAACTAAAATAAGTGTGTTTAAAGTCGTTTCTGTGCCTGAAACAGGTCAAAATTGAAGCTTTTGAGTAAGCAAAATTCTGTAAAAAAGGCAATGTTGGTCACTCTGAGGGTTTAAAAAGTGGTTATTCAACATGAGGCACGATCCAATTGACATTTTGAATCATTTTTGGTACAGTCCAAAAAATCAATTTTCGGATGAAAAACGATGACTCCGGACCTGTCGAACGTTCCCAAAATGGTCTATAATGATGAAATTTTAACATTTAATCTTTTGACTCTAAATGACTGTTGGATGTGAATTATGACTTTGTCAACTAAAATAAGTGTGTTTAAAGTCATTTCTGTGCCTGAAAGGGGTCAAAATTGAAGCTTTTGGGTTAGCAAAACTCTGTAAAAATGGCAATTTTGGTCACTCTGAGGGTTTAAAAAGTAGTTATTCAACATGAGGCACCATTCAATTGACATTTTGAATCATTTTTGGTACAGTCCAAAAAATCAATTTTCGGATGAAAAACGATGACTCCGGACCTGTCGAACGTTCCCAAAATGGTATATAATGATGAAATTTTAACATTTAATCTTTTGACTCTAAATGACTGTTGGATGTGAATTATGACTTTGTCAACTAAAATAAGTGTGTTTAAAGTCATTTCTGTGCCTGAGATGGGTCAAAATTGAAGATTTTGAGTAAGCAAAACTCTGTAAAATTGGCAATTTTGGTCACTGTGAGGGTTTAAAAAGTGGTTATTCAACATGAGGCACGATCCAATTGACATTTTGAATCATCTTTGGTACATTTCAAAAAATCCATTTTCGGATGAAAAACGATGACTCCGGACCTGTCGAACGTTTCCAAAATGGTCTATAATGATGAAATTTTAACATTTAATCTTTTGACACTAAATGACTGTTGGATGTGAATTATGACTTTGTCAACTAAAATAAGTGTGTTTAAAGTCATTTCTGTGCCTGAAATGGGTCAAAATTGAAGCTTTTGAGTAAGCAAAACTCTGTAAAAATTGCAATTTTGGTCACTCTGAGGGTTTAAAAAGTGGGTATTCAACATGAGGCACGATCCAATTGACATTTTGAATCATTTTTGGTACAGTCCAAAAAATCAATTTTCGGATGAAAAACGATGACTCCGGACATGTCGAACGAACCCAAAATGGTCAATATGGATGAAATTTTAACATTTAATCTTTTGACTGTAAATGACTGTTGGATGTGAATTATGACTTTGTCAACTAAAATAAGTGTGTTTAAAGTCATTTCTGTGCCTGAAACGGGTCAAAATTGAAGCTTTTGGGTAAGCAAAACTCTGTAAAAATGGCAATTTTGGTCACTCTGAGGGTTTAAAAAGTGGTTATTCAACATGAGGCACGATCCAATTGACATTTTGAATCATTTTTGGTACAGTCCAAAAAATCAATTTTCGGATGAAAAACGATGACTCCGGACATGTCGAACGATCCCAAAATGGTCAATATGGATGAAATTTTAACATTTAATCTTTTGACTGTAAATGACTGTTGGATGTGAATTATGACTTTGTCAACTAAAATAAGTGTGTTTAAAGTCATTTCTGTGCCTGAAACGGGTCAAAATTGAAGCTTTTGGGTTAGCAAAACTCTGTAAAAATGGCAATTTTGGTCACTCTGAGGGTTTAAAAAGTAGTTATTCAACATGAGGCACCATCCAATTGACATTTTGAATCATTTTTGGTACAGTCCAAAAAATCAATTTTCGGATGAAAAACGATGACTCCGGACATGTCGAACGATCCCAAAATGGTCAATATGGATGAAATTTTAACATTTAATCTTTTGACTGTAAATGACTGTTGGATGTGAATTATGACTTTGTCAACTAAAATAAGTGTGTTTAAAGTCATTTCTGTGCCTGAAACGGGTCAAAATTGAAGCTTTTGGGTAAGCAAAACTCTGTAAAAATGACAATTTTGGTCACTCTGAGGGTTTAAAAAGTGGTTATTCAACATGAGGCACCATCCAATTGACATTTTGAATCATTTATGGTACAGTCCAAAAAATCAATTTTCGGATGAAAAACGATGACTCCGGACCTGTCGAACGTTCCCAAAATGGTCTATAATGATGAAATTTTAACATTTAATCTTTTGACTCTAAATGACTGTTGGATGTGAATTATGACTTTGTCAACTAAAATAAGTGTGTTTAAAGTCATTTCTGTGCCTGAGATGGGTCAAAATTGAAGATTTTGAGTAAGCAAAACTCTGTAAAATTGGCAATTTTGGTCACTGTGAGGGTTTAAAAAGTGGTTATTCAACATGAGGCACGATCCAATTGACATTTTGAATCATTTTTGGTACATTTCAAAAAATCCATTTTCGGATGAAAAACGATGGCTCCGGACCTGTCGAACGTTCCCAAAATGATCTATAATGATGAATTTTTAACATTTAATCTTTTGACTCTAAATGACTGTTGGATGTGAATTATGACTTTGTCAACTAAAATAAGTGTGTTTAAAGTCATTTCTGTGCCTGAAAGGGGTCAAAATTGAAGCTTTTGGGTTAGCAAAACTCTGTAAAAATGGCAATTTTGGTCACTCTGAGGGTTTAAAAAGTAGTTATTCAACATGAGGCACCATTCAATTGACATTTTGAATCATTTTTGGTACAGTCCAAAAAATCAATTTTCGGATGAAAAACGATGACTCCGGACCTGTCGAACGTTCCCAAAATGGTATATAATGATGAAATTTTAACATTTAATCTTTTGACTCTAAATGACTGTTGGATGTGAATTATGACTTTGTCAACTAAAATAAGTGTGTTTAAAGTCATTTCTGTGCCTGAGATGGGTCAAAATTGAAGATTTTGAGTAAGCAAAACTCTGTAAAATTGGCAATTTTGGTCACTGTGAGGGTTTAAAAAGTGGTTATTCAACATGAGGCACGATCCAATTGACATTTTGAATCATCTTTGGTACATTTCAAAAAATCCATTTTCGGATGAAAAACGATGACTCCGGACCTGTCGAACGTTTCCAAAATGGTCTATAATGATGAAATTTTAACATTTAATCTTTTGACACTAAATGACTGTTGGATGTGAATTATGACTTTGTCAACTAAAATAAGTGTGTTTAAAGTCATTTCTGTGCCTGAAATGGGTCAAAATTGAAGCTTTTGAGTAAGCAAAACTCTGTAAAAATTGCAATTTTGGTCACTCTGAGGGTTTAAAAAGTGGGTATTCAACATGAGGCACGATCCAATTGACATTTTGAATCATTTTTGGTACAGTCCAAAAAATCAATTTTCGGATGAAAAACGATGACTCCGGACATGTCGAACGAACCCAAAATGGTCAATATGGATGAAATTTTAACATTTAATCTTTTGACTGTAAATGACTGTTGGATGTGAATTATGACTTTGTCAACTAAAATAAGTGTGTTTAAAGTCATTTCTGTGCCTGAAACGGGTCAAAATTGAAGCTTTTGGGTAAGCAAAACTCTGTAAAAATGGCAATTTTGGTCACTCTGAGGGTTTAAAAAGTGGTTATTCAACATGAGGCACGATCCAATTGACATTTTGAATCATTTTTGGTACAGTCCAAAAAATCAATTTTCGGATGAAAAACAATGACTCCGGACCTGTCGAACGTTCCCAAAATGGTCTATAATGATGAAATTTTAACATTTAATCTTTTGACTCTAAATGACTGTTGGATGTGAATTATGACTTTGTCAACTAAAATAAGTGTGTTTAAAGTCATTTCTGTGCCTGAAATGGGTCAAAATTGAAGATTTTGAGTAAGCAAAACTATGTAAAATTGGCAATTTTGGACACTGTGAGGGTTTAAAAAGTGGTTATTCAACATGAGGCACGATCCAATTGACATTTTGAATCATTTTTGGTACAGTCCAAAAAATCAATTTCCGGATGAAAAACGATGAGTCCGGACCTGTCGAACGTTCCCAAAATGGTCTATAATGATGAAATTTTAACATGTAATCTTTTGACACTAAATGACTGTTGGATGTGAATTCTGACTTTGTCAACTAAAATAAGTGTGTTTAAAGTCATTTCTGTGCCTCAAAGGGGTCAAAATTGAAGCTTTTGAGTAAGCAAAACTCTGTAAAAATGGCAATTTTGGTCACTCTGAGGGTTTAAAAAGTGGTTATTCAACATGAGGCACGATCCAATTGACATTTTGAATCATTTTTGGTACAGTCCAAAAAATCAATTTTCGGATGAAAAACGATGACTCCGGACATGTCGAACGATCCCAAAATGGTCAATATGGATGAAATTTTAACATTTAATCTTTTGACTGTAAATGACTGTTGGATGTGAATTATGACTTTGTCAACTAAAATAAGTGTGTTTAACGTCATTTCTGTGCCTGAAACGGGTCAAAATTGAAGCTTTTGGGTAAGCAAAACTCTGTAAAAATGGCAATTTTGGTCACTCTGAGGGTTTAAAAAGTGGTTATTCAACATGAGGCACCATCCAATTGACATTTTGAATCATTTTTGGTACAGTCCAAAAAATCAATTTTCGGATGAAAAACGATGACTCCGGACATGTCGAACGATCCCAAAATGGTCAATATGGATGAAATTTTAACATTTAATCTTTTGACTGTAAATGACTGTTGGATGTGAATTATAACTTTGTCAACTAAAATAAGTGTGTTTAAAGTCATTTCTGTGCCTGAAACGGGTCAAAATTGAAGCTTTTGGGTTAGCAAAACTCTGTAAAAATGGCAATTTTGGTCACTCTGAGGGTTTAAAAAGTAGTTATTCAACATGAGGCACCATTCAATTGACATTTTGAATCATTTTTGGTACAGTCCAAAAAATCAATTTTCGGATGAAAAACGATGACTCCGGACCTGTCGAACGTTCCCAAAATGGTATATAATGATGAAATTTTAACATTTAATCTTTTGACTCTAAATGACTGTTGGATGTGAATTATGACTTTGTCAACTAAAATAAGTGTGTTTAAAGTCATTTCTGTGCCTGAGATGGGTCAAAATTGAAGATTTTGAGTAAGCAAAACTCTGTAAAATTGGCAATTTTGGTCACTGTGAGGGTTTAAAAAGTGGTTATTCAACATGAGGCACGATCCAATTGACATTTTGAATCATCTTTGGTACATTTCAAAAAATCCATTTTCGGATGAAAAACGATGACTCCGGACCTGTCGAACGTTTCCAAAATGGTCTATAATGATGAAATTTTAACATTTAATCTTTTGACACTAAATGACTGTTGGATGTGAATTATGACTTTGTCAACTAAAATAAGTGTGTTTAAAGTCATTTCTGTGCCTGAAATGGGTCAAAATTGAAGCTTTTGAGTAAGCAAAACTCTGTAAAAATTGCAATTTTGGTCACTCTGAGGGTTTAAAAAGTGGGTATTCAACATGAGGCACGATCCAATTGACATTTTGAATCATTTTTGGTACAGTCCAAAAAATCAATTTTCGGATGAAAAACGATGACTCCGGACATGTCGAACGAACCCAAAATGGTCAATATGGATGAAATTTTAACATTTAATCTTTTGACTCTAAATGACTGTTGGATGTGAATTATGACTTTGTCAACTAAAATAAGTGTGTTTAAAGTCATTTCTGTGCCTGAAATGGGTCAAAATTGAAGATTTTGAGTAAGCAAAACTATGTAAAATTGGCAATTTTGGACACTGTGAGGGTTTAAAAAGTGGTTATTCAACATGAGGCACGATCCAATTGACATTTTGAATCATTTTTGGTACAGTCCAAAAAATCAATTTTCGGATGAAAAACGATGAGTCCGGACCTGTCGAACGTTCCCAAAATGGTCTATAATGATGAAATTTTAACATGTAATCTTTTGACACTAAATGACTGTTGGATGTGAATTATAACTTTGTCAACTAAAATAAGTGTGTTTAAAGTCATTTCTGTGCCTGAAACGGGTCAAAATTGAAGCTTTTGGGTTAGCAAAACTCTGTAAAAATGGCAATTTTGGTCACTCTGAGGGTTTAAAAAGTAGTTATTCAACATGAGGCACCATCCAATTGACATTTTGAATCATTTTTGGTACAGTCCAAAAAATCAATTTTCGGATGAAAAACGATGACTCCGGACCTGTCGAACGTTCCCAAAATGGTCTATAATGATGAAATTTTAACATTTAATCTTTTGACTCTAAATGACTGTTGGATGTGAATTATGACTTTGTCAACTAAAATAAGTGTGTTTAAAGTCATTTCTGTGCCTCAAAGGGGTCAAAATTGAAGCTTTTGAGTAAGCAAAACTCTGTAAAAATGGCAATTTTGGTCACTCTGAGGGTTTAAAAAGTGGTTATTCAACATGAGGCACGATCCAATTGACATTTTGAATCATTTTTGGTACAGTCCAAAAAATCAATTTTCGGATGAAAAACGATGACTCCGGACATGTCGAACGATCCCAAAATGGTCAATATGGATGAAATTTTAACATTTAATCTTTTGACTGTAAATGACTGTTGGATGTGAATTATGACTTTGTCAACTAAAATAAGTGTGTTTAAAATCATTTCTGTGCCTGAAACGGGTCAAAATTGAAGCTTTTGGGTTAGCAAAACTCTGTAAAAATGGCAATTTTGGTCACTCTGAGGGTTTAAAAAGTAGTTATTCAACATGAGGCACCATCCAATTGACATTTTGAATCATTTTTGGTACAGTCCAAAAAATCAATTTTCGGATGAAAAACGATGACTCCGGACCTGTCGAACGTTCCCAAAATGGTCTATAATGATGAAATTTTAACATTTAATCTTTTGACTCTAAATGACTGTTGGATGTGAATTATGACTTTGTCAACTCAAATAAGTGTGTTTAAAGTCATTTCTGTGCCTCAAAGGGGTCAAAATTGAAGCTTTTGAGTAAGCAAAACTCTGTAAAAATGGCAATTTTGGTCACTCTGAGGGTTTAAAAAGTGGTTATTCAACATGAGGCACGATCCAATTGACATTTTGAATCATTTTTGGTACAGTCCAAAAAATCAATTTTCGGATGAAAAACGATGACTCCGGACATGTCGAACGATCCCAAAATGGTCAATATGGATGAAATTTTAACATTTAATCTTTTGACTGTAAATGACTGTTGGATGTGAATTATGACTTTGTCAACTAAAATAAGTGTGTTTAAAGTCATTTCTGTGCCTGAAACGGGTCAAAATTGAAGCTTTTGGGTAAGCAAAACTCTGTAAAATTGGCAATTTTGGTCACTCTGAGGGTTTAAAAAGTGGTTATTCAACATGAGGCACCATCCAATTGACATTTTGAATCATTTATGGTACAGTCCAAAAAATCAATTTTCGGATGAAAAACGATGACTCCGGACCTGTCGAACGTTCCCAAAATGGTCTATAATGATGAAATTTTAACATTTAATCTTTTGACTCTAAATGACTGTTGGATGTGAATTATGACTTTGTCAACTAAAATAAGTGTGTTTAAAGTCATTTCTGTGCCTGAGATGGGTCAAAATTGAAGATTTTGCGTAAGCAAAACTCTGTAAAATTGGCAATTTTGGTCACTGTGAGGGTTTAAAAAGTGGTTATTCAACATGAGGCACGATCCAATTGACATTTTGAATCATTTTTGGTACATTTCAAAAAATCCATTTTCGGATGAAAAACGATGGCTCCGGACCTGTCGAACGTTCCCAAAATGATCTATAATGATGAATTTTTAACATTTAATCTTTTGACTGTAAATGACTGTTGGATGTGAATTATGACTTTGTCAACTAAAATAAGTGTGTTTAAAGTCGTTTCTGTGCCTGAAACAGGTCAAAATTGAAGCTTTTGAGTAAGCAAAATTCTGTAAAAAAGGCAATTTTGGTCACTCTGAGGGTTTAAAAAGTGGTTATTCAACATGAGGCACGATCCAATTGACATTTTGAATCATTTTTGGTACAGTCCAAAAAATCAATTTTCGGATGAAAAACGATGACTCCGGACCTGTCGAACGTTCCCAAAATGGTCTATAATGATGAAATTTTAACATTTAATCTTTTGACTCTAAATGACTGTTGGATGTGAATTATGACTTTGTCAACTAAAATAAGTGTGTTTAAAGTCATTTCTGTGCCTGAAAGGGGTCAAAATTGAAGCTTTTGGGTTAGCAAAACTCTGTAAAAATGGCAATTTTGGTCACTCTGAGGGTTTAAAAAGTAGTTATTCAACATGAGGCACCATTCAATTGACATTTTGAATCATTTTTGGTACAGTCCAAAAAATCAATTTTCGGATGAAAAACGATGACTCCGGACCTGTCGAACGTTCCCAAAATGGTATATAATGATGAAATTTTAACATTTAATCTTTTGACTCTAAATGACTGTTGGATGTGAATTATGACTTTGTCAACTAAAATAAGTGTGTTTAAAGTCATTTCTGTGCCTGAGATGGGTCAAAATTGAAGATTTTGAGAAAGCAAAACTCTGTAAAATTGGCAATTTTGGTCACTGTGAGGGTTTAAAAAGTGGTTATTCAACATGAGGCACGATCCAATTGACATTTTGAATCATCTTTGGTACATTTCAAAAAATCCATTTTCGGATGAAAAACGATGACTCCGGACCTGTCGAACGTTTCCAAAATGGTCTATAATGATGAAATTTTAACATTTAATCTTTTGACACTAAATGACTGTTGGATGTGAATTATGACTTTGTCAACTAAAATAAGTGTGTTTAAAGTCATTTCTGTGCCTGAAATGGGTCAAAATTGAAGCTTTTGAGTAAGCAAAACTCTGTAAAAATTGCAATTTTGGTCACTCTGAGGGTTTAAAAAGTGGGTATTCAACATGAGGCACGATCCAATTGACATTTTGAATCATTTTTGGTACAGTCCAAAAAATCAATTTTCGGATGAAAAACGATGACTCCGGACATGTCGAACGAACCCAAAATGGTCAATATGGATGAAATTTTAACATTTAATCTTTTGACTGTAAATGACTGTTGGATGTGAATTATGACTTTGTCAACTAAAATAAGTGTGTTTAAAGTCATTTCTGTGCCTGAAACGGGTCAAAATTGAAGCTTTTGGGTAAGCAAAACTCTGTAAAAATGGCAATTTTGGTCACTCTGAGGGTTTAAAAAGTGGTTATTCAACATGAGGCACGATCCAATTGACATTTTGAATCATTTTTGGTACAGTCCAAAAAATCAATTTTCGGATGAAAAACGATGACTCCGGACATGTCGAACGATCCCAAAATGGTCAATATGGATGAAATTTTAACATTTAATCTTTTGACTGTAAATGACTGTTGGATGTGAATTATGACTTTGTCAACTAAAATAAGTGTGTTTAAAGTCATTTCTGTGCCTGAAACGGGTCAAAATTGAAGCTTTTGGGTTAGCAAAACTCTGTAAAAATGGCAATTTTGGTCACTCTGAGGGTTTAAAAAGTAGTTATTCAACATGAGGCACCATCCAATTGACATTTTGAATCATTTTTGGTACAGTCCAAAAAATCAATTTTCGGATGAAAAACGATGACTCCGGACATGTCGAACGATCCCAAAATGGTCAATATGGATGAAATTTTAACATTTAATCTTTTGACTGTAAATGACTGTTGGATGTGAATTATGACTTTGTCAACTAAAATAAGTGTGTTTAAAGTCATTTCTGTGCCTGAAACGGGTCAAAATTGAAGCTTTTGGGTAAGCAAAACTCTGTAAAAATGACAATTTTGGTCACTCTGAGGGTTTAAAAAGTGGTTATTCAACATGAGGCACCATCCAATTGACATTTTGAATCATTTATGGTACAGTCCAAAAAATCAATTTTCGGATGAAAAACGATGACTCCGGACCTGTCGAACGTTCCCAAAATGGTCTATAATGATGAAATTTTAACATTTAATCTTTTGACTCTAAATGACTGTTGGATGTGAATTATGACTTTGTCAACTAAAATAAGTGTGTTTAAAGTCATTTCTGTGCCTGAGATGGGTCAAAATTGAAGATTTTGAGTAAGCAAAACTCTGTAAAATTGGCAATTTTGGTCACTGTGAGGGTTTAAAAAGTGGTTATTCAACATGAGGCACGATCCAATTGACATTTTGAATCATTTTTGGTACATTTCAAAAAATCCATTTTCGGATGAAAAACGATGGCTCCGGACCTGTCGAACGTTCCCAAAATGATCTATAATGATGAATTTTTAACATTTAATCTTTTGACTCTAAATGACTGTTGGATGTGAATTATGACTTTGTCAACTAAAATAAGTGTGTTTAAAGTCATTTCTGTGCCTGAAAGGGGTCAAAATTGAAGCTTTTGGGTTAGCAAAACTCTGTAAAAATGGCAATTTTGGTCACTCTGAGGGTTTAAAAAGTAGTTATTCAACATGAGGCACCATTCAATTGACATTTTGAATCATTTTTGGTACAGTCCAAAAAATCAATTTTCGGATGAAAAACGATGACTCCGGACCTGTCGAACGTTCCCAAAATGGTATATAATGATGAAATTTTAACATTTAATCTTTTGACTCTAAATGACTGTTGGATGTGAATTATGACTTTGTCAACTAAAATAAGTGTGTTTAAAGTCATTTCTGTGCCTGAAATGGGTCAAAATTGAAGCTTTTGAGTAAGCAAAACTCTGTAAAAATTGCAATTTTGGTCACTCTGAGGGTTTAAAAAGTGGGTATTCAACATGAGGCACGATCCAATTGACATTTTGAATCATTTTTGGTACAGTCCAAAAAATCAATTTTCGGATGAAAAACGATGACTCCGGACATGTCGAACGAACCCAAAATGGTCAATATGGATGAAATTTTAACATTTAATCTTTTGACTGTAAATGACTGTTGGATGTGAATTATGACTTTGTCAACTAAAATAAGTGTGTTTAAAGTCATTTCTGTGCCTGAAACGGGTCAAAATTGAAGCTTTTGGGTAAGCAAAACTCTGTAAAAATGGCAATTTTGGTCACTCTGAGGGTTTAAAAAGTGGTTATTCAACATGAGGCACGATCCAATTGACATTTTGAATCATTTTTGGTACAGTCCAAAAAATCAATTTTCGGATGAAAAACAATGACTCCGGACCTGTCGAACGTTCCCAAAATGGTCTATAATGATGAAATTTTAACATTTAATCTTTTGACTCTAAATGACTGTTGGATGTGAATTATGACTTTGTCAACTAAAATAAGTGTGTTTAAAGTCATTTCTGTGCCTGAAATGGGTCAAAATTGAAGATTTTGAGTAAGCAAAACTATGTAAAATTGGCAATTTTGGACACTGTGAGGGTTTAAAAAGTGGTTATTCAACATGAGGCACGATCCAATTGACATTTTGAATCATTTTTGGTACAGTCCAAAAAATCAATTTCCGGATGAAAAACGATGAGTCCGGACCTGTCGAACGTTCCCAAAATGGTCTATAATGATGAAATTTTAACATGTAATCTTTTGACACTAAATGACTGTTGGATGTGAATTTTGACTTTGTCAACTAAAATAAGTGTGTTTAAAGTCATTTCTGTGCCTCAAAGGGGTCAAAATTGAAGCTTTTGAGTAAGCAAAACTCTGTAAAAATGGCAATTTTGGTCACTCTGAGGGTTTAAAAAGTGGTTATTCAACATGAGGCACGATCCAATTGACATTTTGAATCATTTTTGGTACAGTCCAAAAAATCAATTTTCGGATGAAAAACGATGACTCCGGACATGTCGAACGATCCCAAAATGGTCAATATGGATGAAATTTTAACATTTAATCTTTTGACTGTAAATGACTGTTGGATGTGAATTATGACTTTGTCAACTAAAATAAGTGTGTTTAACGTCATTTCTGTGCCTGAAACGGGTCAAAATTGAAGCTTTTGGGTAAGCAAAACTCTGTAAAAATGGCAATTTTGGTCACTCTGAGGGTTTAAAAAGTGGTTATTCAACATGAGGCACCATCCAATTGACATTTTGAATCATTTTTGGTACAGTCCAAAAAATCAATTTTCGGATGAAAAACGATGACTCCGGACATGTCGAACGATCCCAAAATGGTCAATATGGATGAAATTTTAACATTTAATCTTTTGACTGTAAATGACTGTTGGATGTGAATTATAACTTTGTCAACTAAAATAAGTGTGTTTAAAGTCATTTCTGTGCCTGAAACGGGTCAAAATTGAAGCTTTTGGGTTAGCAAAACTCTGTAAAAATGGCAATTTTGGTCACTCTGAGGGTTTAAAAAGTAGTTATTCAACATGAGGCACCATTCAATTGACATTTTGAATCATTTTTGGTACAGTCCAAAAAATCTATTTTCGGATGAAAAACGATGACTCCGGACCTGTCGAACGTTCCCAAAATGGTATATAATGATGAAATTTTAACATTTAATCTTTTGACTCTAAATGACTGTTGGATGTGAATTATGACTTTGTCAACTAAAATAAGTGTGTTTAAAGTCATTTCTGTGCCTGAGATGGGTCAAAATTGAAGATTTTGAGTAAGCAAAACTCTGTAAAATTGGCAATTTTGGTCACTGTGAGGGTTTAAAAAGTGGTTATTCAACATGAGGCACGATCCAATTGACATTTTGAATCATCTTTGGTACATTTCAAAAAATCCATTTTCGGATGAAAAACGATGACTCCGGACCTGTCGAACGTTTCCAAAATGGTCTATAATGATGAAATTTTAACATTTAATCTTTTGACACTAAATGACTGTTGGATGTGAATTATGACTTTGTCAACTAAAATAAGTGTGTTTAAAGTCATTTCTGTGCCTGAAATGGGTCAAAATTGAAGCTTTTGAGTAAGCAAAACTCTGTAAAAATTGCAATTTTGGTCACTCTGAGGGTTTAAAAAGTGGGTATTCAACATGAGGCACGATCCAATTGACATTTTGAATCATTTTTGGTACAGTCCAAAAAATCAATTTTCGGATGAAAAACGATGACTCCGGACATGTCGAACGAACCCAAAATGGTCAATATGGATGAAATTTTAACATTTAATCTTTTGACTCTAAATGACTGTTGGATGTGAATTATGACTTTGTCAACTAAAATAAGTGTGTTTAAAGTCATTTCTGTGCCTGAAATGGGTCAAAATTGAAGATTTTGAGTAAGCAAAACTATGTAAAATTGGCAATTTTGGACACTGTGAGGGTTTAAAAAGTGGTTATTCAACATGAGGCACGATCCAATTGACATTTTGAATCATTTTTGGTACAGTCCAAAAAATCAATTTTCGGATGAAAAACGATGAGTCCGGACCTGTCGAACGTTCCCAAAATGGTCTATAATGATGAAATTTTAACATGTAATCTTTTGACACTAAATGACTGTTGGATGTGAATTATAACTTTGTCAACTAAAATAAGTGTGTTTAAAGTCATTTCTGTGCCTGAAACGGGTCAAAATTGAAGCTTTTGGGTTAGCAAAACTCTGTAAAAATGGCAATTTTGGTCACTCTGAGGGTTTAAAAAGTAGTTATTCAACATGAGGCACCATCCAATTGACATTTTGAATCATTTTTGGTACAGTCCAAAAAATCAATTTTCGGATGAAAAACGATGACTCCGGACCTGTCGAACGTTCCCAAAATGGTCTATAATGATGAAATTTTAACATTTAATCTTTTGACTCTAAATGACTGTTGGATGTGAATTATGACTTTGTCAACTAAAATAAGTGTGTTTAAAGTCATTTCTGTGCCTCAAAGGGGTCAAAATTGAAGCTTTTGAGTAAGCAAAACTCTGTAAAAATGGCAATTTTGGTCACTCTGAGGGTTTAAAAAGTGGTTATTCAACATGAGGCACGATCCAATTGACATTTTGAATCATTTTTGGTACAGTCCAAAAAATCAATTTTCAGATTAAAAACGATGACTCCGGACATGTCGAACGATCCCAAAATGGTCAATATGGATGAAATTTTAACATTTAATCTTTTGACTGTAAATGACTGTTGGATGTGAATTATGACTTTGTCAACTAAAATAAGTGTGTTTAAAGTCATTTCTGTGCCTGAAACGGGTCAAAATTGAAGCTTTTGGGTAAGCAAAACTCTGTAAAAATGGCAATTTTGGTCACTCTGAGGGTTTAAAAAGTGGTTATTCAACATGAGGCACCATCCAATTGACATTTTGAATCATTTTTGGTACAGTCCAAAAAATCAATTTTCGGATGAAAAACGATGACTCCGGACATGTCGAACGATCCCAAAATGGTCAATATGGATGAAATTTTAACATTTAATCTTTTGACTGTAAATGACTGTTTGATGTGAATTATGACTTTGTCAACTAAAATAAGTGTGTTTAAAGTCATTTCTGTGCCTGAAACGGGTCAAAATTGAAGCTTTTGGGTTAGCAAAACTCTGTAAAAATGGCAATTTTGGTCACTCTGAGGGTTTAAAAAGTAGTTATTCAACATGAGGCACCATCCAATTGACATTTTGAATCATTTTTGGTACAGTCCAAAAAATCAATTTTCGGATGAAAAACGATGACTCCGGACCTGTCGAACGTTCCCAAAATGGTCTATAATGATGAAATTTTAACATTTAATCTTTTGACTCTAAATGACTGTTGGATGTGAATTATGACTTTGTCAACTAAAATAAGTGTGTTTAAAGTCATTTCTGTGCCTCAAAGGGGTCAAAATTGAAGCTTTTGAGTAAGCAAAACTCTGTAAAAATGGCAATTTTGGTCACTCTGAGGGTTTAAAAAGTGGTTATTCAACATGAGGCACGATCCAATTGACATTTTGAATCATTTTTGGTACAGTCCAAAAAATCAATTTTCAGATGAAAAACGATGACTCCGGACATGTCGAACGATCCCAAAATGGTCAATATGGATGAAATTTTAACATTTAATCTTTTGACTGTAAATGACTGTTGGATGTGAATTATGACTTTGTCAACTAAAATAAGTGTGTTTAAAGTCATTTCTGTGCCTGAAACGGGTCAAAATTGAAGCTTTTGGGTAAGCAAAACTCTGTAAAAATGGCAATTTTGGTCACTCTGAGGGTTTAAAAAGTGGTTATTCAACATGAGGCACCATCCAATTGACATTTTGAATCATTTTTGGTACAGTCCAAAAAATCAATTTTCGGATGAAAAACGATGACTCCGGACATGTCGAACGATCCCAAAATGGTCAATATGGATGAAATTTTAACATTTAATCTTTTGACTGTAAATGACTGTTTGATGTGAATTATGACTTTGTCAACTAAAATAAGTGTGTTTAAAGTCATTTCTGTGCCTGAAACGGGTCAAAATTGAAGCTTTTGGGTTAGCAAAACTCTGTAAAAATGGCAATTTTGGTCACTCTGAGGGTTTAAAAAGTAGTTATTCAACATGAGGCACCATCCAATTGACATTTTGAATCATTTTTGGTACAGTCCAAAAAATCAATTTTCGGATGAAAAACGATGACTCCGGACCTGTCGAACGTTCCCAAAATGGTCTATAATGATGAAATTTTAACATTTAATCTTTTGACTCTAAATGACTGTTGGATGTGAATTATGACTTTGTCAACTAAAATAAGTGTGTTTAAAGTCATTTCTGTGCCTCAAAGGGGTCAAAATTGAAGCTTTTGAGTAAGCAAAACTCTGTAAAAATGGCAATTTTGGTCACTCTGAGGGTTTAAAAAGTGGTTATTCAACATGAGGCACGATCCAATTGACATTTTGAATCATTTTTGGTACAGTCCAAAAAATCAATTTTCGGATGAAAAACGATGACTCCGGACATGTCGAACGATCCCAAAATGGTCAATATGGATGAAATTTTAACATTTATTCTTTTGACTGTAAATGACTGTTGGATGTGAATTATGACTTTGTCAACTAAAATAAGTGTGTTTAAAGTCATTTCTGTGCCTGAAACGGGTCAAAATTGAAGCTTTTGGGTAAGCAAAACTCTGTAAAAATGGCAATTTTGGTCACTCTGAGGGTTTAAAAAGTGGTTATTCAACATGAGGCACCATCCAATTGAAATTTTGAATCATTTTTGGTACAGTCCGAAAAATCAATTTTCGGATGAAAAACGATGACTCCGGACATGTCGAACGATCCCAAAATGGTCAATATGGATGAAATTTTAACATTTAATCTTTTGACTGTAAATGACTGTTGGATGTGAATTATGACTTTGTCAACTAAAATAAGTGTGTTTAAAGTCATTTCTGTGCCTGAAAGGGGTCAAAATTGAAGCTTTTGGGTTAGCAAATCTCTGTAAAAATGGCAATTTTTGTCACTCTGAGGGTTTAAAAAGTAGTTATTCAACATGAGGCACCATCCAATTGACATTTTGAATCATTTTTGGTACAGTCCAAAAAATCAATTTTTGGATGAAAAACGATGACTCCGGACCTGTCGAACGTTCCCAAAATGGTCTATAATGATGAAATTTTAACATTTAATCTTTTGACTCTAAATGACTGTTGGATGTGAATTATGACTTTGTCAACTAAAATAAGTGTGTTTAAAGTCGTTTCTGTGCCTGAAACGGGTCAAAATTGAAGCTTTTGAGTAAGCAAAATTCTGTAAAAAAGGCAATTTTGGTCACTCTGAGGGTTTAAAAAGTGGTTATTCAACATGAGGCACGATCCAATTGACAGTTTGAATCATTTTTGGTACAGTCCAAAAAATCAATTTTTGGATGAAAAACGATGACTCCGGACCTGTCGAACGTTTCCAAAATGGTCTATAATGATGAAATTTTAACATTTAATCTTTTGACACTAAATGACTGTTGGATGTGAATTATGACTTTGTCAACTAAAATAAGTGTGTTTAAAGTCATTTCTGTGCCTGAAATGGGTCAAAATTGAAGCTTTTGAGTAAGCAAAACTCTGTAAAAATTGCAATTTTGGTCACTCTGAGGGTTTAAAAAGTGGGTATTCAACATGAGGCACGATCCAATTGACATTTTGAATCATTTTTGGTACAGTCCAAAAAATCAATTTTCGGATGAAAAACGATGACTCCGGACATGTCGAACGATCCCAAAATGGTCAATATGGATGAAATTTTAACATTTAATCTGTTGACTGTAAATGACTGTTGGATGTGAATTATGACTTTGTCAACTAAAATAAGTGTGTTTAAAGTCATTTCTGTGCCTCAAAGGGGTCAAAATTGAAGCTTTTGAGTAAGCAAAACTCTGTAAAAATGGCAATTTTGGTCACTCTGAGGGTTTAAAAAGTGGTTATTCAACATGAGGCACGATCCAATTGACATTTTGAATCATTTTTGGTACAGTCCAAAAAATCAATTTTCAGATGAAAAACGATGACTCCGGACATGTCGAACGATCCCAAAATGGTCAATATGGATGAAATTTTAACATTTAATCTTTTGACTGTAAATGACTGTTGGATGTGAATTATGACTTTGTCAACTAAAATAAGTGTGTTTAAAGTCATTTCTGTGCCTGAAACGGGTCAAAATTGAAGCTTTTGGGTAAGCAAAACTCTGTAAAAATGGCAATTTTGGTCACTCTGAGGGTTTAAAAAGTGGTTATTCAACATGAGGCACCATCCAATTGACATTTTGAATCATTTTTGGTACAGTCCAAAAAATCAATTTTCGGATGAAAAACGATGACTCCGGACATGTCGAACGATCCCAAAATGGTCAATATGGATGAAATTTTAACATTTAATCTTTTGACTGTAAATGACTGTTTGATGTGAATTATGACTTTGTCAACTAAAATAAGTGTGTTTAAAGTCATTTCTGTGCCTGAAACGGGTCAAAATTGAAGCTTTTGGGTTAGCAAAACTCTGTAAAAATGGCAATTTTGGTCACTCTGAGGGTTTAAAAAGTAGTTATTCAACATGAGGCACCATCCAATTGACATTTTGAATCATTTTTGGTACAGTCCAAAAAATCAATTTTCGGATGAAAAACAATGACTCCGGACCTGTCGAACGTTCCCAAAATGGTCTATAATGATGAAATTTTAACATTTAATCTTTTGACTCTAAATGACTGTTGGATGTGAATTATGACTTTGTCAACTAAAATAAGTGTGTTTAAAGTCATTTCTGTGCCTCAAAGGGGTCAAAATTGAAGCTTTTGAGTAAGCAAAACTCTGTAAAAATGGCAATTTTGGTCACTCTGAGGGTTTAAAAAGTGGTTATTCAACATGAGGCACGATCCAATTGACATTTTGAATCATTTTTGGTACAGTCCAAAAAATAAATTTTCGGATGAAAAACGATGACTCCGGACATGTCGAACGATCCCAAAATGGTCAATATGGATGAAATTTTAACATTTATTCTTTTGACTGTAAATGACTGTTGGATGTGAATTATGACTTTGTCAACTAAAATAAGTGTGTTTAAAGTCATTTCTGTGCCTGAAACGGGTCAAAATTGAAGCTTTTGGGTAAGCAAAACTCTGTAAAAATGGCAATTTTGGTCACTCTGAGGGTTTAAAAAGTGGTTATTCAACATGAGGCACCATCCAATTGAAATTTTGAATCATTTTTGGTACAGTCCGAAAAATCAATTTTCGGATGAAAAACGATGACTCCGGACATGTCGAACGATCCCAAAATGGTCAATATGGATGAAATTTTAACATTTAATCTTTTGACTGTAAATGACTGTTGGATGTGAATTATGACTTTGTCAACTAAAATAAGTGTGTTTAAAGTCATTTCTGTGCCTGAAAGGGGTCAAAATTGAAGCTTTTGGGTTAGCAAAACTCTGTAAAAATGGCAATTTTTGTCACTCTGAGGGTTTAAAAAGTAGTTATTCAACATGAGGCACCATCCAATTGACATTTTGAATCATTTTTGGTACAGTCCAAAAAATCAATTTTCGGATGAAAAACGATGACTCCGGACCTGTCGAACGTTCCCAAAATGGTCTATAATGATGAAATTTTAACATTTAATCTTTTGACTCTAAATGACTGTTGGATGTGAATTATGACTTTGTCAACTAAAATAAGTGTGTTTAAAGTCATTTCTGTGCCTCAAAGGGGTCAAAATTGAAGCTTTTGAGTAAGCAAAACTCTGTAAAAATGGCAATTTTGGTCACTCTGAGGGTTTAAAAAGTGGTTATTCAACATGAGGCACGATCCAATTGACATTTTGAATCATTTTTGGTACAGTCCAAAAAATCAATTTTCAGATGAAAAACGATGACTCCGGACATGTCGAACGATCCCAAAATGGTCAATATGGATGAAATTTTAACATTTAATCTTTTGACTGTAAATGACTGTTGGATGTGAATTATGACTTTGTCAACTAAAATAAGTGTGTTTAAAGTCATTTCTGTGCCTGAAACGGGTCAAAATTGAAGCTTTTGGGTAAGCAAAACTCTGTAAAAATGGCAATTTTGGTCACTCTGAGGGTTTAAAAAGTGGGTATTCAACATGAGGCACGATCCAATTGACATTTTGAATCATTTTTGGTACAGTCCAAAAAATCAATTTTCGGATGAAAAACGATGACTCCGGACATGTCGAACGAACCCAAAATGGTCAATATGGATGAAATTTTAACATTTAATCTTTTGACTCTAAATGACTGTTGGATGTGAATTATGACTTTGTCAACTAAAATAAGTGTGTTTAAAGTCATTTCTGTGCCTGAAATGGGTCAAAATTGAAGATTTTGAGTAAGCAAAACTATGTAAAATTGGCAATTTTGGACACTGTGAGGGTTTAAAAAGTGGTTATTCAACATGAGGCACGATCCAATTGACATTTTGAATCATTTTTGGTACAGTCCAAAAAATCAATTTTCGGATGAAAAACGATGAGTCCGGACCTGTCGAACGTTCCCAAAATGGTCTATAATGATGAAATTTTAACATGTAATCTTTTGACACTAAATGACTGTTGGATGTGAATTATAACTTTGTCAACTAAAATAAGTGTGTTTAAAGTCATTTCTGTGCCTGAAACGGGTCAAAATTGAAGCTTTTGGGTTAGCAAAACTCTGTAAAAATGGCAATTTTGGTCACTCTGAGGGTTTAAAAAGTAGTTATTCAACATGAGGCACCATCCAATTGACATTTTGAATCATTTTTGGTACAGTCCAAAAAATCAATTTTCGGATGAAAAACGATGACTCCGGACCTGTCGAACGTTCCCAAAATGGTCTATAATGATGAAATTTTAACATTTAATCTTTTGACTCTAAATGACTGTTGGATGTGAATTATGACTTTGTCAACTAAAATAAGTGTGTTTAAAGTCATTTCTGTGCCTCAAAGGGGTCAAAATTGAAGCTTTTGAGTAAGCAAAACTCTGTAAAAATGGCAATTTTGGTCACTCTGAGGGTTTAAAAAGTGGTTATTCAACATGAGGCACGATCCAATTGACATTTTGAATCATTTTTGGTACAGTCCAAAAAATCAATTTTCAGATTAAAAACGATGACTCCGGACATGTCGAACGATCCCAAAATGGTCAATATGGATGAAATTTTAACATTTAATCTTTTGACTGTAAATGACTGTTGGATGTGAATTATGACTTTGTCAACTAAAATAAGTGTGTTTAAAGTCATTTCTGTGCCTGAAACGGGTCAAAATTGAAGCTTTTGGGTAAGCAAAACTCTGTAAAAATGGCAATTTTGGTCACTCTGAGGGTTTAAAAAGTGGTTATTCAACATGAGGCACCATCCAATTGACATTTTGAATCATTTTTGGTACAGTCCAAAAAATCAATTTTCGGATGAAAAACGATGACTCCGGACATGTCGAACGATCCCAAAATGGTCAATATGGATGAAATTTTAACATTTAATCTTTTGACTGTAAATGACTGTTTGATGTGAATTATGACTTTGTCAACTAAAATAAGTGTGTTTAAAGTCATTTCTGTGCCTGAAACGGGTCAAAATTGAAGCTTTTGGGTTAGCAAAACTCTGTAAAAATGGCAATTTTGGTCACTCTGAGGGTTTAAAAAGTAGTTATTCAACATGAGGCACCATCCAATTGACATTTTGAATCATTTTTGGTACAGTCCAAAAAATCAATTTTCGGATGAAAAACGATGACTCCGGACCTGTCGAACGTTCCCAAAATGGTCTATAATGATGAAATTTTAACATTTAATCTTTTGACTCTAAATGACTGTTGGATGTGAATTATGACTTTGTCAACTAAAATAAGTGTGTTTAAAGTCATTTCTGTGCCTCAAAGGGGTCAAAATTGAAGCTTTTGAGTAAGCAAAACTCTGTAAAAATGGCAATTTTGGTCACTCTGAGGGTTTAAAAAGTGGTTATTCAACATGAGGCACGATCCAATTGACATTTTGAATCATTTTTGGTACAGTCCAAAAAATCAATTTTCAGATGAAAAACGATGACTCCGGACATGTCGAACGATCCCAAAATGGTCAATATGGATGAAATTTTAACATTTAATCTTTTGACTGTAAATGACTGTTGGATGTGAATTATGACTTTGTCAACTAAAATAAGTGTGTTTAAAGTCATTTCTGTGCCTGAAACGGGTCAAAATTGAAGCTTTTGGGTAAGCAAAACTCTGTAAAAATGGCAATTTTGGTCACTCTGAGGGTTTAAAAAGTGGTTATTCAACATGAGGCACCATCCAATTGACATTTTGAATCATTTTTGGTACAGTCCAAAAAATCAATTTTCGGATGAAAAACGATGACTCCGGACATGTCGAACGATCCCAAAATGGTCAATATGGATGAAATTTTAACATTTAATCTTTTGACTGTAAATGACTGTTTGATGTGAATTATGACTTTGTCAACTAAAATAAGTGTGTTTAAAGTCATTTCTGTGCCTGAAACGGGTCAAAATTGAAGCTTTTGGGTTAGCAAAACTCTGTAAAAATGGCAATTTTGGTCACTCTGAGGGTTTAAAAAGTAGTTATTCAACATGAGGCACCATCCAATTGACATTTTGAATCATTTTTGGTACAGTCCAAAAAATCAATTTTCGGATGAAAAACGATGACTCCGGACCTGTCGAACGTTCCCAAAATGGTCTATAATGATGAAATTTTAACATTTAATCTTTTGACTCTAAATGACTGTTGGATGTGAATTATGACTTTGTCAACTAAAATAAGTGTGTTTAAAGTCATTTCTGTGCCTCAAAGGGGTCAAAATTGAAGCTTTTGAGTAAGCAAAACTCTGTAAAAATGGCAATTTTGGTCACTCTGAGGGTTTAAAAAGTGGTTATTCAACATGAGGCACGATCCAATTGACATTTTGAATCATTTTTGGTACAGTCCAAAAAATCAATTTTCGGATGAAAAACGATGACTCCGGACATGTCGAACGATCCCAAAATGGTCAATATGGATGAAATTTTAACATTTATTCTTTTGACTGTAAATGACTGTTGGATGTGAATTATGACTTTGTCAACTAAAATAAGTGTGTTTAAAGTCATTTCTGTGCCTGAAACGGGTCAAAATTGAAGCTTTTGGGTAAGCAAAACTCTGTAAAAATGGCAATTTTGGTCACTCTGAGGGTTTAAAAAGTGGTTATTCAACATGAGGCACCATCCAATTGAAATTTTGAATCATTTTTGGTACAGTCCGAAAAATCAATTTTCGGATGAAAAACGATGACTCCGGACATGTCGAACGATCCCAAAATGGTCAATATGGATGAAATTTTAACATTTAATCTTTTGACTGTAAATGACTGTTGGATGTGAATTATGACTTTGTCAACTAAAATAAGTGTGTTTAAAGTCATTTCTGTGCCTGAAAGGGGTCAAAATTGAAGCTTTTGGGTTAGCAAATCTCTGTAAAAATGGCAATTTTTGTCACTCTGAGGGTTTAAAAAGTAGTTATTCAACATGAGGCACCATCCAATTGACATTTTGAATCATTTTTGGTACAGTCCAAAAAATCAATTTTTGGATGAAAAACGATGACTCCGGACCTGTCGAACGTTCCCAAAATGGTCTATAATGATGAAATTTTAACATTTAATCTTTTGACTCTAAATGACTGTTGGATGTGAATTATGACTTTGTCAACTAAAATAAGTGTGTTTAAAGTCGTTTCTGTGCCTGAAACGGGTCAAAATTGAAGCTTTTGAGTAAGCAAAATTCTGTAAAAAAGGCAATTTTGGTCACTCTGAGGGTTTAAAAAGTGGTTATTCAACATGAGGCACGATCCAATTGACAGTTTGAATCATTTTTGGTACAGTCCAAAAAATCAATTTTTGGATGAAAAACGATGACTCCGGACCTGTCGAACGTTTCCAAAATGGTCTATAATGATGAAATTTTAACATTTAATCTTTTGACACTAAATGACTGTTGGATGTGAATTATGACTTTGTCAACTAAAATAAGTGTGTTTAAAGTCATTTCTGTGCCTGAAATGGGTCAAAATTGAAGCTTTTGAGTAAGCAAAACTCTGTAAAAATTGCAATTTTGGTCACTCTGAGGGTTTAAAAAGTGGGTATTCAACATGAGGCACGATCCAATTGACATTTTGAATCATTTTTGGTACAGTCCAAAAAATCAATTTTCGGATGAAAAACGATGACTCCGGACATGTCGAACGATCCCAAAATGGTCAATATGGATGAAATTTTAACATTTAATCTGTTGACTGTAAATGACTGTTGGATGTGAATTATGACTTTGTCAACTAAAATAAGTGTGTTTAAAGTCATTTCTGTGCCTCAAAGGGGTCAAAATTGAAGCTTTTGAGTAAGCAAAACTCTGTAAAAATGGCAATTTTGGTCACTCTGAGGGTTTAAAAAGTGGTTATTCAACATGAGGCACGATCCAATTGACATTTTGAATCATTTTTGGTACAGTCCAAAAAATCAATTTTCAGATGAAAAACGATGACTCCGGACATGTCGAACGATCCCAAAATGGTCAATATGGATGAAATTTTAACATTTAATCTTTTGACTGTAAATGACTGTTGGATGTGAATTATGACTTTGTCAACTAAAATAAGTGTGTTTAAAGTCATTTCTGTGCCTGAAACGGGTCAAAATTGAAGCTTTTGGGTAAGCAAAACTCTGTAAAAATGGCAATTTTGGTCACTCTGAGGGTTTAAAAAGTGGTTATTCAACATGAGGCACCATCCAATTGACATTTTGAATCATTTTTGGTACAGTCCAAAAAATCAATTTTCGGATGAAAAACGATGACTCCGGACATGTCGAACGATCCCAAAATGGTCAATATGGATGAAATTTTAACATTTAATCTTTTGACTGTAAATGACTGTTTGATGTGAATTATGACTTTGTCAACTAAAATAAGTGTGTTTAAAGTCATTTCTGTGCCTGAAACGGGTCAAAATTGAAGCTTTTGGGTTAGCAAAACTCTGTAAAAATGGCAATTTTGGTCACTCTGAGGGTTTAAAAAGTAGTTATTCAACATGAGGCACCATCCAATTGACATTTTGAATCATTTTTGGTACAGTCCAAAAAATCAATTTTCGGATGAAAAACAATGACTCCGGACCTGTCGAACGTTCCCAAAATGGTCTATAATGATGAAATTTTAACATTTAATCTTTTGACTCTAAATGACTGTTGGATGTGAATTATGACTTTGTCAACTAAAATAAGTGTGTTTAAAGTCATTTCTGTGCCTCAAAGGGGTCAAAATTGAAGCTTTTGAGTAAGCAAAACTCTGTAAAAATGGCAATTTTGGTCACTCTGAGGGTTTAAAAAGTGGTTATTCAACATGAGGCACGATCCAATTGACATTTTGAATCATTTTTGGTACAGTCCAAAAAATAAATTTTCGGATGAAAAACGATGACTCCGGACATGTCGAACGATCCCAAAATGGTCAATATGGATGAAATTTTAACATTTAATCTTTTGACTGTAAATGACTGTTGGATGTGAATTATGACTTTGTCAACTAAAATAAGTGTGTTTAACGTCATTTCTGTGCCTGAAACGGGTCAAAATTGAAGCTTTTGGGTAAGCAAAACTCTGTAAAAATGGCAATTTTGGTCACTCTGAGGGTTTAAAAAGTGGTTATTCAACATGAGGCACCATCCAATTGACATTTTGAATCATTTTTGGTACAGTCCAAAAAATCAATTTTCGGATGAAAAACGATGACTCCGGACATGTCGAACGATCCCAAAATGGTCAATATGGATGAAATTTTAACATTTAATCTTTTGACTGTAAATGACTGTTGGATGTGAATTATAACTTTGTCAACTAAAATAAGTGTGTTTAAAGTCATTTCTGTGCCTGAAACGGGTCAAAATTGAAGCTTTTGGGTTAGCAAAACTCTGTAAAAATGGCAATTTTGGTCACTCTGAGGGTTTAAAAAGTAGTTATTCAACATGAGGCACCATCCAATTGACATTTTGAATCATTTTTGGTACAGTCCAAAAAATCAATTTTCGGATGAAAAACGATGACTCCGGACCTGTCGAACGTTCCCAAAATTGTCTATAATGATGAAATTTTAACATTTAATCTTTTGACTCTAAATGTCTGTTGGATGTGAATTATGACTTTGTCAACTAAAATAAGTGTGTTTAAAGTCATTTCTGTGCCTCAAAGGGGTCAAAATTGAAGCTTTTGAGTAAGCAAAACTCTGTAAAAATGGCAATTTTGGTCACTCTGAGGGTTTAAAAAGTGGTTATTCAACATGAGGCACGATCCAATTGACATTTTGAATCATTTTTGGTACAGTCCAAAAAATCAATTTTCAGATGAAAAACGATGACTCCGGACATGTCGAACGATCCCAAAATGGTCAATATGGATGAAATTTTAACATTTAATCTTTTGACTGTAAATGACTGTTGGATGTGAATTATGACTTTGTCAACTAAAATAAGTGTGTTTAAAGTCATTTCTGTGCCTGAAACGGGTCAAAATTGAAGCTTTTGGGTAAGCAAAACTCTGTAAAAATGGCAATTTTGGTCACTCTGAGGGTTTAAAAAGTGGTTATTCAACATGAGGCACCATCCAATTGACATTTTGAATCATTTTTGGTACAGTCCAAAAAATCAATTTTCGGATGAAAAACGATGACTCCGGACATGTCGAACGATCCCAAAATGGTCAATATGGATGAAATTTTAACATTTAATCTTTTGACTGTAAATGACTGTTTGATGTGAATTATGACTTTGTCAACTAAAATAAGTGTGTTTAAAGTCATTTCTGTGCCTGAAACGGGTCAAAATTGAAGCTTTTGGGTTAGCAAAACTCTGTAAAAATGGCAATTTTGGTCACTCTGAGGGTTTAAAAAGTAGTTATTCAACATGAGGCACCATCCAATTGACATTTTGAATCATTTTTGGTACAGTCCAAAAAATCAATTTTCGGATGAAAAACGATGACTCCGGTCCTGTCGAACGTTCCCAAAATGGTCTATAATGATGAAATTTTAACATTTAATCTTTTGACTCTAAATGACTGTTGGATGTGAATTATGACTTTGTCAACTAAAATAAGTGTGTTTAAAGTCATTTCTGTGCCTCAAAGGGGTCAAAATTGAAGCTTTTGAGTAAGCAAAACTCTGTAAAAATGGCAATTTTGGTCACTCTGAGGGTTTAAAAAGTGGTTATTCAACATGAGGCACGATCCAATTGACATTTTGAATCATTTTTGGTACAGTCCAAAAAATAAATTTTCGGATGAAAAACGATGACTCTGGACATGTCGAACGATCCCAAAATGGTCAATATGGATGAAATTTTAACATTTATTCTTTTGACTGTAAATGACTGTTGGATGTGAATTATGACTTTGTCAACTAAAATAAGTGTGTTTAAAGTCATTTCTGTGCCTGAAACGGGTCAAAATTGAAGCTTTTGGGTAAGCAAAACTCTGTAAAAATGGCAATTTTGGTCACTCTGAGGGTTTAAAAAGTGGTTATTCAACATGAGGCACCATCCAATTGAAATTTTGAATCATTTTTGGTACAGTCCGAAAAATCAATTTTCGGATGAAAAACGATGACTCCGGACATGTCGAACGATCCCAAAATGGTCAATATGGATGAAATTTTAACATTTAATCTTTTGACTGTAAATGACTGTTGGATGTGAATTATGACTTTGTCAACTAAAATAAGTGTGTTTAAAGTCATTTCTGTGCCTGAAAGGGGTCAAAATTGAAGCTTTTGGGTTAGCAAAACTCTGTAAAAATGGCAATTTTTGTCACTCTGAGGGTTTAAAAAGTAGTTATTCAACATGAGGCACCATCCAATTGACATTTTGAATCATTTTTGGTACAGTCCAAAAAATCAATTTTTGGATGAAAAACGATGACTCCGGACCTGTCGAACGTTCCCAAAATGGTCTATAATGATGAAATTTTAACATTTAATCTTTTGACTCTAAATGACTGTTGGATGTGAATTATGACTTTGTCAACTAAAATAAGTGTGTTTAAAGTCGTTTCTGTGCCTGAAACGGGTCAAAATTGAAGCTTTGAGTAAGCAAAATTCTGTAAAAAAGGCAATTTTGGTCACTCTGAGGGTTTAAAAAGTGGTTATTCAACATGAGGCACGATCCAATTGACAGTTTGAATCATTTTTGGTACAGTCCAAAAAATCAATTTTCGGATGAAAAACGATGACTCCGGACCTGTCGAACGTTTCCAAAATGGTCTATAATGATGAAATTTTAACATTTAATCTTTTGACACTAAATGACTGTTGGATGTGAATTATGACTTTGTCAACTAAAATAAGTGTGTTTAAAGTCATTTCTGTGCCTGAAATGGGTCAAAATTGAAGCTTTTGAGTAAGCAAAACTCTGTAAAAATTGCAATTTTGGTCACTCTGAGGGTTTAAAAAGTGGGTATTCAACATGAGGCACGATCCAATTGACATTTTGAATCATTTTTGGTACAGTCCAAAAAATCAATTTTCGGATGAAAAACGATGACTCCGGACATGTCGAACGATCCCAAAATGGTCAATATGGATGAAATTTTAACATTTAATCTGTTGACTGTAAATGACTGTTGGATGTGAATTATGACTTTGTCAACTAAAATAAGTGTGTTTAAAGTCATTTCTGTGCCTCAAAGGGGTCAAAATTGAAGCTTTTGAGTAAGCAAAACTCTGTAAAAATGGCAATTTTGGTCACTCTGAGGGTTTAAAAAGTGGTTATTCAACATGAGGCACGATCCAATTGACATTTTGAATCATTTTTGGTACAGTCCAAAAAATCAATTTTCGGATGAAAAACGATGACTCCGGACATGTCGAACGATCCCAAAATGGTCAATATGGATGAAATTTTAACATTTAATCTTTTGACTGTAAATGACTGTTGGATGTGAATTATGACTTTGTCAACTAAAATAAGTGTGTTTAACGTCATTTCTGTGCCTGAAACGGGTCAAAATTGAAGCTTTTGGGTAAGCAAAACTCTGTAAAAATGGCAATTTTGGTCACTCAGACGGTTTAATAAGTGGTTATTCAACATGATGCACCATCCAATTGACATTTTGAATCATTTTTGGTACAGTCCAAAAAATCAATTTTCGGATGAAAAACGATGACTCCGGACATGTCGAACGATCCCAAAATGGTCAATATGGATGAAATTTTAACATTTAATCTTTTGACTGTAAATGACTCTTGGATGTGAATTATAACTTTGTCAACTAAAATAAGTGTGTTTAAAGTCATTTCTGTGCCTGAAACGGGTCAAAATTGAAGCTTTTGGGTTAGCAAAACTCTGTAAAAATGGCAATTTTGGTCACTCTGAGGGTTTAAAAAGTAGTTATTCAACATGAGGCACCATCCAATTGACATTTTGAATCATTTTTGGTACAGTCCAAAAAATCAATTTTCGGATGAAAAACGATGACTCCGGACCTGTCGAACGTTCCCAAAATTGTCTATAATGATGAAATTTTAACATTTAATCTTTTGACTCTAAATGTCTGTTGGATGTGAATTATGACTTTGTCAACTAAAATAAGTGTGTTTAAAGTCATTTCTGTGCCTCAAAGGGGTCAAAATTGAAGCTTTTGAGTAAGCAAAACTCTGTAAAAATGGCAATTTTGGTCACTCTGAGGGTTTAAAAAGTGGTTATTCAACATGAGGCACGATCCAATTGACATTTTGAATCATTTTTGGTACAGTCCAAAAAATCAATTTTCAGATGAAAAACGATGACTCCGGACATGTCGAACGATCCCAAAATGGTCAATATGGATGAAATTTTAACATTTAATCTTTTGACTGTAAATGACTGTTGGATGTGAAATATGACTTTGTCAACTAAAATAAGTGTGTTTAAAGTCATTTCTGTGCCTGAAACGGGTCAAAATTGAAGCTTTTGGGTAAGCAAAACTCTGTAAAAATGGCAATTTTGGTCACTCTGAGGGTTTAAAAAGTGGTTATTCAACATGATGCACCATCCAATTGACATTTTGAATCATTTTTGGTACAGTCCAAAAAATCAATTTTCGGATGAAAAACGATGACTCCGGACATGTCGAACGATCCCAAAATGGTCAATATGGATGAAATTTTAACATTTAATCTTTTGACTGTAAATGACTGTTGGATGTGAATTATGACTTTGTCAACTAAAATAAGTGTGTTTAAAGTCATTTCTGTGCCTGAAACGGGTCAAAATTGAAGCTTTTGGGTTAGCAAAACTCTGTAAAAATGGCAATTTTGGTCACTCTGAGGGTTTAAAAAGTAGTTATTCAACTTGAGGCACCATCCAATTGACATTTTGAATCATTTTTGGTACAGTCCAAAAAATCAATTTTCGGATGAAAAACGATGACTCCGGACCTGTCGAACGTTCCCAAAATGGTCTATAATGATGAAATTTTAACATTTAATCTTTTGACTCTAAATGACTGTTGGATGTGAATTATGACTTTGTCAACTAAAATAAGTGTGTTTAAAGTCATTTCTGTGCCTCAAAGGGGTCAAAATTGAAGCTTTTGAGTAAGCAAAACTCTGTAAAAATGGCAATTTTGGTCACTCTGAGGGTTTAAAAAGTGGTTATTCAACATGAGGCACGATCCAATTGACATTTTGAATCATTTTTGGTACAGTCCAAAAAATCAATTTTCGGATGAAAAACGATGACTCCGGACATGTCGAACGATCCCAAAATGGTCAATATGGATGAAATTTTAACATTTATTCTTTTGACTGTAAATGACTGTTGGATGTGAATTATGACTTTGTCAACTAAAATAAGTGTGTTTAAAGTCATTTCTGTGCCTGAAACGGGTCAAAATTGAAGCTTTTGGGTAAGCAAAACTCTGTAAAAATGGCAATTTTGGTCACTCTGAGGGTTTAAAAAGTGGTTATTTAACATGAGGCACCATCCAATTGACTTTTTGAATCATTTTTGGTACAGTCCGAAAAATCAATTTTCGGATGAAAAACGATGACTCCGGACATGTCGAACGATCCCAAAATGGTCAATATGGATGAAATTTTAACATTTAATCTTTTGACTGTAAATGACTGTTGGATGTGAATTATGACTTTGTCAACTAAAATAAGTGTGTTTAAAGTCATTTCTGTGCCTGAAAGGGGTCAAAATTGAAGCTTTTGGGTTAGCAAAACTCTGTAAAAATGGCAATTTTTGTCACTCTGAGGGTTTAAAAAGTGGTTATTCAACATGAGGCACGATCCAATTGACATTTTGAATCATTTTTGGTACAGTCCAAAAAATCAATTTTCGGATGAAAAACAATGACTCCGGACCTGTCGAACGTTCCCAAAATGGTCTATAATGATGAAATTTTAACATTTAATCTTTTGACTCTAAATGACTGTTGGATGTGAATTATGACTTTGTCAACTAAAATAAGTGTGTTTAAAGTCGTTTCTGTGCCTCAAAGGGGTCAAAATTGAAGATTTTGAGTAATCAAAGCTCTGTAAAAATGGCAATTTTGGTCACTGTGAGGGTTTAAAAAGTGGTTATTCAACATGAGGCATGATCCAATTGACATTTTGTATCATTTTTGGTACAGTCCAAAAAATCAATTTTCGGATGAAAAACGATGACTCCGGACATGTCGAACGATCCCAAAATGGTCAATATGGATGAAATTTTAACATTTAATCTTTTGACTGTAAATGACTGTTGGATGTGAATTATGACTTTGTCAACTAAAATAAGTGTGTTTAAAGTCATTTCTGTGCCTGAAACGGGTCAAAATTGAAGCTTTTGAGTAAGCAAAACTCTGTAAAAATGGCAATTTTGGTCACTGTGAGGGTTTAAAAAGTGGTTATTCAACATGAGGCACGATCCAATTGACATTTTGAATCATTTTTGGTACAGTCCAAAAAATCAATTTTCGGATGAAAAACGATGACTCCGGACATGTCGAACGATCCCAAAAAGGTCAAAATGGATGAAATTTTAACATTTAATCTTTTGACGGTAAATGACTGTTGGATGTGAATTATGACTTTGTCAACTAAAATAAGTGTGTTTAAAGTCATTTCTGTGCCTGAAACGGGTCAAAATTGAAGCTTTTGTGTAAGCAAAACTCTGTAAAAATGGCAATTTTGGTCACTGTGAGGGTTTAAAAAGTGGTTATTCAACATGAGGCACGATCCAATTGACATTTTGAATCATTTTTGGTACAGTCCAAAAAATCAATTTTCGGATGAAAAACGATGACTCCGGACATGTCGAACTATCCCAAAATGGTCAATATGGATGGAATTTTAACATTTAATCTTTTGACTGTAAATGACTGTTGGATGTGAATTATGACTTTGTCAACTAAAATAAGTGTGTTTAAAGTCATTTCTGTGCCTGAAACGGGTCAAAATTGAAGCTTTTGAGTAAGCAAAACTCTGTAAAAATGGCAATTTTGGTCACTGTGAGGGTTTAAAAAGTGGTTATTCAACATGAGGCACGATCCAATTGACATTTTGAATCATTTTTGGTACAGTCCAAAAAATCAATTTTCGGATGAAAAACGATGACTCCGGACATGTCGAACGATCCCAAAATGGTCAATATGGATGAAATTTTAACATTTAATCTTTTGACTGTAAATGACTGTTGGATGTGAATTATGACTTTGTCAACTAAAATAAGTGTGTTTAAAGTCATTTCTGTGCCTGAAACGGGTCAAAATTGAGGCTTTTGAGTAAGCAAAACTCTGTAAAAATGGCAATTTTGGTCACTCTGAGGGTTTAAAAAGTGGTTATTCAACATGAGGCACGATCCAATTGACATTTTGAATCATTTTTGGTACAGTCCAAAAAATCAATTTTCGGATGAAAAACGATGACTCCGGACATGTCGAACGATCCCAAAATGGTCAATATGGATGAAATTTTAACATTTAATCTTTTGACTGTAAATGACTGTTGGATGTGAATTATGACTTTGTCAACTAAAATAAGTGTGTTTAAAGTCATTTCTGTGCCTGAAACGGGTAAAAATTGAAGCTTTTGTGTAAGCAAAACTCTGTAAAAATGGCAATTTTGGTCACTGTGAGGGTTTAAAAAGTGGTTATTCAACATGAGGCACGATCCAATTGACATTTTGAATCATTTTTGGTACAGTCCAAAAAATCAATTTTCGGATGAAAAACGATGACTCCGGACATGTCGAACGATCCCAAAAAGGTCAAAATGGATGAAATTTTAACATTTAATCTTTTGACTGTAAATGACTGTTGGATTTGAATTATGACTTTGTCAACTAAAATAAGTGTGTTTAAAGTCATTTCTGTGCCTGAAACGGGTCAAAATTGAAGCTTTTGAGTAAGCAAAACTCTGTAAAAATGGAAATTTTAGTCACTCTGAGGGTTTAAAAAGTGGTTATTCAACATGAGGCACGATCCAATTGACATTTTGAATCATTTTTGGTACAGTCCAAAAAATTAATTTTCGGATGAAAAACGATGACTCCGGACCTGTCGAACAATCCCAAAATGGTCTATAATGATGAAATTTTAACATTTAATCTTTTGACTCTAAATGACTGTTGGATGTGAATTATGACTTTGTCAACTAAAATAAGTGTGTTTAAAGTCATTTCTGTGCCTGAAACGGGTCAAAATTGAAGCTTTTGAGGAAGCAAAACTCTGTAAAAATGGCAATTTTGGTCACTCTGAGGGTTTAAAAAGTGGTTATTCAACATGAGGCACGATCCAATTGACATTTTGAATCATTTTTGTACAGTCCAAAAAATAAATTTTCGGATGAAAAACGATGACTCCGGACCTGTCGAACGTTCCCAAAATGGTCTATAATGATGAAATTTTAACATTTAATCTTTTGACTCTAAATGACTGTTGGATGTGAATTATGACTTTGTCAACTAAAATAAGTGTGTTTAAAGTCGTTTCTGTGCCTCAAAGGGGTCAAAATTGAAGCTTTTGAGTAATCAAAACTCTGTAAAAATGGCAATTTTGGTCACTGTGAGGGTTTAAAAAGTGGTTATTCAACATGAGGCACGATCCAATTGACATTTTGAATCATTTTTGGTACAGTCCAAAAAATCAATTTTCGGATGAAAAACGATGACTCCGGACATGTCAAACGATCCCAAAAAGGTCAAAATGGATGAAATTTTAACATTTAATCTTTTGACTGTAAATGACTGTTGGATGTGAATTATGACTTTGTCAACTAAAATAAGTGTGTTTAAAGTCATTTCTGTGCCTGAAACGGGTCAAAATTGAAGCTTTTGAGTAAGCAAAACTCTGTAAAAATGGCAATTTTGGTCACTCTGAGGGTTTAAAAAGTGGTTATTCAACATGAGGCACGATACAATTGACATTTTGAATTATTTTTGGTACAGTCCAAAAAATCAATTTTCGGATGAAAAACGATGAGTCCGGACATGTCGAACTATCCCAAAATGGTCAATATGGATGAAATTTTAACAATTAATCTTTTGACTGTAAATGACTGTTGGATGTGAATTATGACTTTGTCAACTAAAATAAGTGTGTTTAAAGTCATTTCTGTGCCTGAAACGGGTCAAAATTGAAGGTTTTGAGTAAGCAAAACTCTGTAAAAATGGCAATTTTGGTCACTCTGAGGGTTTAAAAAGTGGTTATGCAACATGAGGCACGATCCAATTGACATTTTGAATCATTTTTGGTACAGTCCAAAAAATCAATTTTCGGATGAAAAACGATGACTCCGGACCTGTCGAACAATCCCAAAATGGTCTATAATGATGAAATTTTAACATTTAATCTTTTGACTCTAAATGACTGTTGGATGTGAATTATGACTTTGTCAACTAAAATAAGTGTGTTTAAAGTCATTTCTGTGCCTGAAACGGGTCAAAATTGAAGCTTTTGAGTAAGCAAAACTCTGTAAAAATGGCAATTTTGGTCACTGTGAGGGTTTAAAAAGTGGTTATTCAACATGAGCCACGATCCAATTGACATTTTGAATCATTTTTGGTACAGTCCAAAAAAGTCAATTTTGGGATGAAAAACGATGACTCCGGACATGTCGAATGATCCCAAAATGGTCAATATGGATGAAATTTTAACATTTAATCTTTTGACTGTAAATGACTGTTGGATGTGAATTATGACTTTGTCAATTAAAATAAGTGTGTTTAAAGTCATTTCTGTGCCTCAAAGGGGTCAAAATTGAAGCTTTTGAGTAATCAAAACTCTGTAAAAATGGCAATTTTGGTCACTCTGAGGGTTTAAAAAGTGGTTATTCAACATGAGGCACGATCCAATTGACATTTTGAATCATTTTTGGTACAGTCCAAAAAATCAATTTTCGGATGAAAAACGATGACTCCGGACCTGTCGAACGTTCCCAAAATGGTCTATAATGATGAAATTTTAACATTTAATCTTTTGAATCTAAATGACTGTTGGATGTGAATTATGACTTTGTCAACTACAATAAGTGTGTTTAAAGTCGTTTCTGTGCCTCAAAGGGGTCAAAATTGAAGCTTTTGAGTAATCAAAACTCTGTAAAAATGGCAATTTTGGTCACTGTGAGGGTTTAAAAAGTGGTTACTCAACATGAGCCACGATCCAATTGACATTTTGAATCATTTTTGGTACAGTCCAAAAAATCAATTTTCGGATGAAAAACGATGACTCCAGACATGTCGAATGATCCCAAAATGGTCAATATGGATGAAATTTTAACATTTAATCTTTTGACTCTAAATGACTGTTGGATGTGAATTATGACTTTGTCAACTAAAATAAGTGTGTTTAAAGTCATTTCTGTGCCTCAAAGGGGTCAAAATTGAAGCTTTTGAGTAAGCAAAACTCTGTAAAAATGGCAATTTTGGTCACTGTGAGGGTTTAAAAAGTGGTTATTCAACATGAGGCACGATCCAATTGACATTTTGAATCATTTTTGGTACAGTCCAAAAAATCAATTTTCGGATGAAAAACGATGACTCCGGACATGTCGAACGATCCCAAAAAGGTCAAAATGGATGAAATTTTAACATTTAATCTTTTGACTGTTAATGACTGTTGGATGTGAATTATGACTTTGTCAACTAAAATAAGTGTGTTTAAAGTCATTTCTGTGCCTCAAAGGGGTCAAAATTGAAGCTTTTGAGTAATCAAAACTCTGTAAAAATGGCAATTTTGGTTACTCTGAGGGTTTAAAAAGTGGTTATTCAACATGAGGCACGATCCAATTGACATTTTGAATCATTTTTGGCACAGTCCAAAAAATCAATTTTCGGATGAAAAACGATGACTCCGGACCTGTCGAACGTTCCCAAAATGGTCTACAATGATGAAATTTTAACATTTAATCTTTTGAATCTAAATGACTGTTGGATGTGAATTATGATTTTGTCAACTACAATAAGTGTGTTTAAAGTCATTTCTGTGCCTCAAAGGGGTCAAAATTGAAGCTTTTGAGTAATCAAAACTCTGTAAAAATGGCAATTTTGGTCACTGTGAGGGTTTAAAAAGTGGTTATTCAACATGAGCCACGATCCAATTGACATTTTGAATCATTTTTGGTACAGTCCAAAAAATCAATTTTCGGATGAAAAACGATGACTCCGGACATGTCGAATGATCCCAAAATGGTCAATATGGATGAAATTTTAACATTTAATCTTTTGACTCTAAATGACTGTTGGATGTGAATTATGACTTTGTCAACTAAAATAAGTGTGTTTAAAGTCATTTCTGTGCCTGAAACGGGTCAAAATTGAAGCTTTTGAGTAAGCAAAACTCTGTAAAAATGGCAATTTTGGTCACTGTGAGGGTTTAAAAAGTGGTTATTCAACATGAGGCACGATCCAATTGACATTTTGAATCATTTTTGGTACAGTCCAAAAAATCAATTTTCGGATGAAAAACGATGACTGTCGAACGTTCCCAAAATGGTCTATAATGATGAAATTTTAACATTTAATCTTTTGAATCTAAATGACTGTTGGAGGTGAATTATGACTTTGTCAACTACAATAAGTGTGTTTAAAGTCGTTTCTGTGCCTCAAAGGGGTCAAAATTGAAGCTTTTGAGTAATCAAAACTCTGTAAAAATGGCAATTTTGGTCACTGTGAGGGTTTAAAAAGTGGTTATTCAACATGAGCCACGATCCAATTGACATTTTGAATCATTTTTGGTACAGTCCAAAAAATCAATTTTTCGGAGGAAAAACGATGACTCCGGACATGTCGAATGATCCCAAAATGGTCAATATGGATGAAATTTTAACATTTAATCTTTTGACTCTAAATGACTGTTGGATGTGAATTATGACTTTGTCAACTAAAATAAGTGTGTTTAAAGTCATTTCTGTGCCTCAAAGTGGTCAAAATTGAAGCTTTTGAGTAAGCAAAACTCTGTAAAAATGGCAATTTTGGTCACTGTGAGGGTTTAAAAAGTGGTTATTCAACATGAGGCACGATCCAATTGACATTTTGAATCATTTTTGGTACAGTCCAAAAAATCAATTTTCGGATGAAAAACGATGACTCCGGACATGTCGAACGATCCCAAAAAGGTCAAAATGGATGAAATTTTAACATTTAATCTTTTGATGGTAAATGACTGTTGGATGTGAATTATGACTTTGTCAACTAAAATAAGTGTGTTTAAAGTCATTTCTGTGCCTGAAACGGGTCAAAATTGAAGCTTTTGTGTAAGCAAAACTCTGTAAAAATGGCAATTTTGGTCACTGTGAGGGTTTAAAAAGTGGTTATTCAACATGAGGCACGATCCAATTGACATTTTGAATCATTTTTGGTACAGTCCAAAAAATCAATTTTCGGATGAAAAACGATGACTCCGGACATGTCGAACGATCCCAAAAAGGTCAAAATGGATGAAATGTTAACATTTAATCTTTTGACTGTAAATGACTGTTGGATGTGAATTATGACTTTGTCAACTAAAATAAGTGTGTTTAAAGTCATTTCTGTGCCTGAAACGGGTCAAAATTGAAGCTTTTGAGTAAGCAAAACTCTGTAAAAATGGCAATTTTGGTCACTGTGAGGGTTTAAAAAGTGGTTATTCAACATGAGGCACGATCCAATTGACATTTTGAATCATTTTTGGTACAGTCCAAAAAATCAATTTTCGGATGAAAAACGATGACTGTCGAACGTTCCCAAAATGGTCTATAATGATGAAATTTTAACATTTAATCTTTTGAATCTAAATGACTGTTGGAGGTGAATTATGACTTTGTCAACTACAATAAGTGTGTTTAAAGTCGTTTCTGTGCCTCAAAGGGGTCAAAATTGAAGCTTTTGAGTAATCAAAACTCTGTAAAAATGGCAATTTTGGTCACTGTGAGGGTTTAAAAAGTGGTTATTCAACATGAGCCACGATCCAATTGACATTTCGAATCATTTTTGGTACAGTCCAAAAAATCAATTTTTCGGAGGAAAAACGATGACTCCGGACATGTCGAATGATCCCAAAATGGTCAATATGGATGAAATTTTAACATTTAATCTTTTGACTCTAAATGACTGTTGGATGTGAATTATGACTTTGTCAACTAAAATAAGTGTGTTTAAAGTCATTTCTGTGCCTCAAAGGGGTCAAAATTGAAGCTTTTGAGTAAGCAAAACTCTGTAAAAATGGCAATTTTGGTCACTGTGAGGGTTTAAAAAGTGGTTATTCAACATGAGGCACGATCCAATTGACATTTTGAATCATTTTTGGTACAGTCCAAAAAATCAATTTTCGGATGAAAAACGATGACTCCGGACATGTCGAACGATCCCAAAAAGGTCAAAATGGATGAAATTTTAACATTTAATCTTTTGACGGTAAATGACTGTTGGATGTGAATTATGACTTTGTCAACTAAAATAAGTGTGTTTAAAGTCATTTCTGTGCCTGAAACGGGTCAAAATTGAAGCTTTTGTGTAAGCAAAACTCTGTAAAAATGGCAATTTTGGTCACTGTGAGGGTTTAAAAAGTGGTTATTCAACATGAGGCACGATCCAATTGACATTTTGAATCATTTTTGGTACAGTCCAAAAAATCAATTTTCGGATGAAAAACGATGACTCCGGACATGTCGAACTATCCCAAAATGGTCAATATGGATGAAATTTTAACATTTAATCTTTTGACTGTAAATGACTGTTGGATGTGAATTATGACTTTGTCAACTAAAATAAGTGTGTTTAAAGTCATTTCTGTGCCTGAAACGGGTCAAAATTGAAGCTTTTGAGTAAGCAAAACTCTGTAAAAATGGCAATTTTGGTCACTGTGAGGGTTTAAAAAGTGGTTATTCAACATGAGGCACGATCCAATTGACATTTTGAATCATTTTTGGTACAGTCCAAAAAATCAATTTTCGGATGAAAAACGATGACTCCGGACATGTCGAACGATCCCAAAAAGGTCAAAATGGATGAAATTTTAACATTTAATCTTTTGACTGTAAATGACTGTTGGATGTGAATTATGACTTTGTCAACTAAAATAAGTGTGTTTAAAGTCATTTCTGTGCCTGAAACGGGTCAAAATTGAAGCTTTTGAGTAAGCAAAACTCTGTAAAAATGGCAATTTTGGTCACTGTGAGGGTTTAAAAAGTGGTTATTCAACATGAGGCACGATCCAATTGACATTTTGAATCATTTTTGGTACAGTCCAAAAAATCAATTTTCGGATGAAAAACGATGACTCCGGACATGTCGAACGATCCCAAAAAGGTCAAAATTAATGAAATTTTAACATTTAATCTTTTGACGGTAAATGACTGTTGGATGTGAATTATGACTTTGTCAACTAAAATAAGTGTGTTTAAAGTCATTTCTGTGCCTGAAACGGGTCAAAATTGAAGCTTTTGTGTAAGCAAAACTCTGTAAAAATGGCAATTTTGGTCACTGTGAGGGTTTAAAAAGTGGTTATTCAACATGAGGCACGATCCAATTGACATTTTAAATCATTTTTGGTACAGTCCAAAAAATCAATTTTCGGATGAAAAACGATGACTCCGGACATGTCGAACGATCCCAAAAAGGTCAAAATGGATGAAATTTTAACATTTAATCTTTTGACTGTAAATGACTGTTAGATGTGAATTATGACTTTGTCAACTAAAATAAGTGTGTTTAAAGTCATTTCTGTGCCTGAAACGGGTCAAAATTGAAGCTTTTGAGTAAGCAAAACTCTGTAAAAATGGAAATTTTAGTCACTCTGAGGGTTTAAAAAGTTGTTATTCAACATGAGGCACGATCCAATTGACATTTTGAATCATTTTTGGTACAGTCCAAAAAATCAATTTTCGGATGAAAAACGATGACTCCGGACATGTCGAACGATCCCAAAAAGGTCAAAATGGATGAAATTTTAACATTTAATCTTTTGACTGTTAATGACTGTTGGATGTGAATTATGACTTTGTCAACTAAAATAAGTGTGTTTAAAGTCATTTCTGTGCCTCAAAGGGGTCAAAATTGAAGCTTTTGAGTAATCAAAACTCTGTAAAAATGGCAATTTTGGTTACTCTGAGGGTTTAAAAAGTGGTTATTCAACATGAGGCACGATCCAATTGACATTTTGAATCATTTTTGGCACAGTCCAAAAAATCAATTTTCGGATGAAAAACGATGACTCCGGACCTGTCGAACGTTCCCAAAATGGTCTACAATGATGAAATTTTAACATTTAATCTTTTGAATCTAAATGACTGTTGGATGTGAATTATGACTTTGTCAACTACAATAAGTGTGTTTAAAGTCATTTCTGTGCCTCAAAGGGGTCAAAATTGAAGCTTTTGAGTAATCAAAACTCTGTAAAAATGGCAATTTTGGTCACTGTGAGGGTTTAAAAAGTGGTTATTCAACATGAGCCACGATCCAATTGACATTTTGAATCATTTTTGGTACAGTCCAAAAAATCAATTTTCGGATGAAAAACGATGACTCCGGACATGTCGAATGATCCCAAAATGGTCAATATGGATGAAATTTTAACATTTAATCTTTTGACTCTAAATGACTGTTGGATGTGAATTATGACTTTGTCAACTAAATAAGTGTGTTTAAAGTCATTTCTGTGCCTGAAACGGGTCAAAATTGAAGCTTTTGAGTAAGCAAAACTCTGTAAAAATGGCAATTTTGGTCACTGTGAGGGTTAAAAAGTGGTTATTCAACATGAGGCACGATCCAATTGACATTTTGAATCATTTTTGGTACAGTCCAAAAAATCAATTTTCGGATGAAAAACGATGACTGTCGAACGTTCCCAAAATGGTCTATAATGATGAAATTTTAACATTTTAATCTTTTGAATCTAAATGACTGTTGGAGGTGAATTATGACTTTGTCAACTACAATAAGTGTGTTTAAAGTCGTTTCTGTGCCTCAAAGGGGTCAAAATTGAAGCTTTTGAGTAATCAAAACTCTGTAAAAATGGCAATTTTGGTCACTGTGAGGGTTTAAAAAGTGGTTATTCAACATGAGCCACGATCCAATTGACATTTTGAATCATTTTTGGTACAGTCCAAAAAATCAATTTTTCGGAGGAAAACGATGACTCCGGACATGTCGAATGATCCCAAAATGGTCAATATGGATGAAATTTTAACATTTAATCTTTTGACTCTAAATGACTGTTGGATGTGAATTATGACTTTGTCAACTAAAATAAGTGTGTTTAAAGTCATTTCTGTGCCTCAAAGTGGTCAAAATTGAAGCTTTTGAGTAAGCAAAACTCTGTAAAAATGGCAATTTTGGTCACTGTGAGGGTTTAAAAAAGGGTTATTCAACATGAGGCACGATCCAATTGACATTTTGAATCATTTTTGGTACAGTCCAAAAAATCAATTTTCGGATGAAAAACGATGACTCCGGACATGTCGAACGATCCCAAAAAGGTCAAAATGGATGAAATTTTAACATTTAATCTTTTGATGGTAAATGACTGTTGGATGTGAATTATGACTTTGTCAACTAAAATAAGTGTGTTTAAAGTCATTTCTGTGCCTGAAACGGGTCAAAATTGAAGCTTTTGTGTAAGCAAAACTCTGTAAAAATGGCAATTTTGGTCACTGTGAGGGTTTAAAAAGTGGTTATTCAACATGAGGCACGATCCAATTGACATTTTGAATCATTTTTGGTACAGTCCAAAAAATCAATTTTCAGATGAAAAACGATGACTCCGGACATGTCGAACGATCCCAAAAAGGTCAAAATGGATGAAATGTTAACATTTAATCTTTTGACTGTAAATGACTGTTGGATGTGAATTATGACTTTGTCAACTAAAATAAGTGTGTTTAAAGTCATTTCTGTGCCTGAAACGGGTCAAAATTGAAGCTTTTGAGTAAGCAAAACTCTGTAAAAATGGCAATTTTGGTCACTGTGAGGGTTTAAAAAGTGGTTATTCAACATGAGGCACGATCCAATTGACATTTTGAATCATTTTTGGTACAGTCCAAAAAATCAATTTTCGGATGAAAAACGATGACTGTCGAACGTTCCCAAAATGGTCTATAATGATGAAATTTTAACATTTAATCTTTTGAATCTAAATGACTGTTGGAGGTGAATTATGACTTTGTCAACTACAATAAGTGTGTTTAAAGTCGTTTCTGTGCCTCAAAGGGGTCAAAATTGAAGCTTTTGAGTAATCAAAACTCTGTAAAAATGGCAATTTTGGTCACTGTGAGGGTTTAAAAAGTGGTTATTCAACATGAGCCACGATCCAATTGACATTTCTAATCATTTTTGGTACAGTCCAAAAAATCAATTTTTCGGAGGAAAAACGATGACTCCGGACATGTCGAATGATCCCAAAATGGTCAATATGGATGAAATTTTAACATTTAATCTTTTGACTCTAAATGACTGTTGGATGTGAATTATGACTTTGTCAACTAAAATAAGTGTGTTTAAAGTCATTTCTGTGCCTCAAAGGGGTCAAAATTGAAGCTTTTGAGTAAGCAAAACTCTGTAAAAATGGCAATTTTGGTCACTGTGAGGGTTTAAAAAGTGGTTATTCAACATGAGGCACGATCCAATTGACATTTTGAATCATTTTTGGTACAGTCCAAAAAATCAATTTTCGGATGAAAAACGATGACTCCGGACATGTCGAACGATCCCAAAAAGGTCAAAATGGATGAAATTTTAACATTTAATCTTTTGACGGTAAATGACTGTTGGATGTGAATTATGACTTTGTCAACTAAAATAAGTGTGTTTAAAGTCATTTCTGTGCCTGAAACGGGTCAAAATTGAAGCTTTTGTGTAAGCAAAACTCTGTAAAAATGGCAATTTTGGTCACTGTGAGGGTTTAAAAAGTGGTTATTCAACATGAGGCACGATCCAATTGACATTTTGAATCATTTTTGGTACAGTCCAAAAAATCAATTTTCGGATGAAAAACGATGACTCCGGACATGTCGAACTATCCCAAAATGGTCAATATGGATGAAATTTTAACATTTAATCTTTTGACTGTAAATGACTGTTGGATGTGAATTATGACTTTGTCAACTAAAATAAGTGTGTTTAAAGTCATTTCTGTGCCTGAAACGGGTCAAAATTGAAGCTTTTGAGTAAGCAAAACTCTGTAAAAATGGCAATTTTGGTCACTGTGAGGGTTTAAAAAGTGGTTATTCAACATGAGGCACGATCCAATTGACATTTTGAATCATTTTTGGTACAGTCCAAAAAATCAATTTTCGGATGAAAAACGATGACTCCGGACATGTCGAACGATCCCAAAAAGGTCAAAATGGATGAAATTTTAACATTTAATCTTTTGACTGTAAATGACTGTTGGATGTGAATTATGACTTTGTCAACTAAAATAAGTGTGTTTAAAGTCATTTCTGTGCCTGAAACGGGTCAAAATTGAAGTTTTTGAGTAAGCAAAACTCTGTAAAAATGGCAATTTTGGTCACTGTGAGGGTTTAAAAAGTGGTTATTCAACATGAGGCACGATCCAATTGACATTTTGAATCATTTTTGGTACAGTCCAAAAAATCAATTTTCGGATGAAAAACGATGACTCCGGACATGTCGAACGATCCCAAAAAGGTCAAAATTAATGAAATTTTAACATTTAATCTTTTGACGGTAAATGACTGTTGGATGTGAATTATGACTTTGTCAACTAAAATAAGTGTGTTTAAAGTCATTTCTGTGCCTGAAACGGGTCAAAATTGAAGCTTTTGTGTAAGCAAAACTCTGTAAAAATGGCAATTTTGGTCACTGTGAGGGTTTAAAAAGTGGTTATTCAACATGAGGCACGATCCAATTGACATTTTAAATCATTTTTGGTACAGTCCAAAAAATCAATTTTCGGATGAAAAACGATGACTCCGGACATGTCGAACGATCCCAAAAAGGTCAAAATGGATGAAATTTTAACATTTAATCTTTTGACTGTAAATGACTGTTAGATGTGAATTATGACTTTGTCAACTAAAATAAGTGTGTTTAAAGTCATTTCTGTGCCTGAAACGGGTCAAAATTGAAGCTTTTGAGTAAGCAAAACTCTGTAAAAATGGAAATTTTAGTCACTCTGAGGGTTTAAAAAGTTGTTATTCAACATGAGGCACGATCCAATTGACATTTTGAATCATTTTTGGTACAGTCCAAAAAATCAATTTTCGGATGAAAAACGATGACTCCGGACCTGTCGAACAATCCCAAAATGGTCTATAATGATGAAATTTTAACATTTAATCTTTTGACTCTAAATGACTGTTGGATGTGAATTATGACTTTGTCAACTAAAATAAGTGTGTTTAAAGTCGTTTCTGTGCCTGAAACAGGTCAAAATTGAAGCTTTTGAGTAAGCAAAACTCTGTAAAAATGGCAATTTTGGTCACTGTGAGGGTTTAAAAAGTGGTTATTCAACATGAGGCACGATCCAATTGACATTTTGAATCATTTTTGTACAGTCCAAAAAATAAATTTTCGGATGAAAAACGATGACTCCGGACCTGTCGAACGTTCCCAAAATGGTCTATAATGATGAAATTTTAACATTTAATCTTTTGACTCTAAATGACTGTTGGATGTGAATTATGACTTTGTCAACTAAAATAAGTGTGTTTAAAGTCGTTTCTGTGCCTCAAAGGGGTCAAAATTGAAGATTTTGAGTAATCAAAACTCTGTAAAAATGGCAATTTTGGTCACTGTGAGGGTTTAAAAAGTGGTTATTCAACATGAGGCACGATCCAATTGACATTTTGAATCATTTTTGATACAGTCCAAAAAATCAATTTTCGGATGAAAAACGATGACTCCGGACATGTCGAACTATCCCAAAATGGTCAATATGGATGAAATTTTAACATTTAATCTTTTGACTGTAAATGACTGTTGGATGTGAATTATGACTTGTCAACTAAAATAAGTGTGTTTAAAGTCATTTCTGTGCCTGAAACGGGTCAAAATTGAAGCTTTTGAGTAAGCAAAACTCTGTAAAAATGGCAATTTTGGTCACTCTGAGGGTTTAAAAAGTGGTTATTCAACATGAGGCACGATCCAATTGACATTTTGAATCATTTTTGGTACAGTCCAAAAAATCAATTTTCGGATGAAAAACGATGACTCCGGACATGTCGAACGATCCCAAAATGGTCAATATGGATGAAATTTTAACATTTAATCTTTTGACGGTAAATGACTGTTGGATGTGAATTATGACTTTGTCAACTAAAATAAGTGTGTTTAAAGTCATTTCTGTGCCTGAAACGGGTCAAAATTGAAGCTTCTGAGTAAGCAAAACTCTGTAAAAATGGCAATTTTGGTCACTGTGAGGGTTTAAAAAGTGGTTATTCAACATGAGGCACGATCCAATTGACATTTTGAATTATTTTTGGTACAGTCCAAAAAATCAATTTTCGGATGAAAAACGATGACTCCGGACATGTCGAACGATCCCAAAATGGTCAATATGGATGAAATTTTAACATTTAATCTTTTGACTGTAAATGACTGTTGGATGTGAATTATGACTTTGTCAACTAAAATAAGTGTGTTTAAAGTCATTTCTGTGCCTGAAACGGGTCAAAATTGAGGCTTTTGAGTAAGCAAAACTCTGTAAAAATGGCAATTTTGGTCACTCTGAGGGTTTAAAAAGTGGTTATTCAACATGAGGCACGATCCAATTGACATTTTGAATCATTTTTGGTACAGTCCAAAAAATCAATTTTCGGATGAAAAACGATGACTCCGGACATGTCGAACGATCCCAAAATGGTCAATATGGATGAAATTTTAACATTTAATCTTTTGACTGTAAATGACTGTTGGATGTGAATTATGACTTTGTCAACTAAAATAAGTGTGTTTAAAGTCATTTCTGTGCCTGAAACGGGTAAAAATTGAAGCTTTTGTGTAAGCAAAACTCTGTAAAAATGGCAATTTTGGTCACTGTGAGGGTTTAAAAAGTGGTTATTCAACATGAGGCACGATCCAATTGACATTTTGAATCATTTTTGGTACAGTCCAAAAAATCAATTTTCGGATGAAAAACGATGACTCCGGACATGTCGAACGATCCCAAAAAGGTCAAAATGGATGAAATTTTAACATTTAATCTTTTGACTGTAAATGACTGTTGGATTTGAATTATGACTTTGTCAACTAAAATAAGTGTGTTTAAAGTCATTTCTGTGCCTGAAACGGGTCAAAATTGAAGCTTTTGAGTAAGCAAAACTCTGTAAAAATGGAAATTTTAGTCACTCTGAGGGTTTAAAAAGTGGTTATTCAACATGAGGCACGATCCAATTGACATTTTGAATCATTTTTGGTACAGTCCAAAAAATTAATTTTCGGATGAAAAACGATGACTCCGGACCTGTCGAACAATCCCAAAATGGTCTATAATGATGAAATTTTAACATTTAATCTTTTGACTCTAAATGACTGTTGGATGTGAATTATGACTTTGTCAACTAAAATAAGTGTGTTTAAAGTCATTTCTGTGCCTGAAACGGGTCAAAATTGAAGCTTTTGAGGAAGCAAAACTCTGTAAAAATGGCAATTTTGGTCACTCTGAGGGTTTAAAAAGTGGTTATTCAACATGAGGCACGATCCAATTGACATTTTGAATCATTTTTGTACAGTCCAAAAAATAAATTTTCGGATGAAAAACGATGACTCCGGACCTGTCGAACGTTCCCAAAATGGTCTATAATGATGAAATTTTAACATTTAATCTTTTGACTCTAAATGACTGTTGGATGTGAATTATGACTTTGTCAACTAAAATAAGTGTGTTTAAAGTCGTTTCTGTGCCTCAAAGGGGTCAAAATTGAAGCTTTTGAGTAATCAAAACTCTGTAAAAATGGCAATTTTGGTCACTGTGAGGGTTTAAAAAGTGGTTATTCAACATGAGGCACGATCCAATTGACATTTTGAATCATTTTTGATACAGTCCAAAAAATCAATTTTCGGATGAAAAACGATGACTCCGGACCTGTCGAACAATCCCAAAATGGTCTATAATGATGAAATTTTAACATTTAATCTTTTGACTCTAAATGACTGTTGGATGTGAATTATGACTTTGTCAACTAAAATAAGTGTGTTTAAAGTCGTTTCTGTGCCTGAAACAGGTCAAAATTGAAGCTTTTGAGTAAGCAAAACTCTGTAAAAATGGCAATTTTGGTCACTGTGAGGGTTTAAAAAGTGGTTATTCAACATGAGGCACGATCCAATTGACATTTTGAATCATTTTTGTACAGTCCAAAAAATAAATTTTCGGATGAAAAACGATGACTCCGGACCTGTCGAACGTTCCCAAAATGGTCTATAATGATGAAATTTTAACATTTAATCTTTTGACTCTAAATGACTGTTGGATGTGAATTATGACTTTGTCAACTAAAATAAGTGTGTTTAAAGTCGTTTCTGTGCCTCAAAGGGGTCAAAATTGAAGATTTTGAGTAATCAAAACTCTGTAAAAATGGCAATTTTGGTCACTGTGAGGGTTTAAAAAGTGGTTATTCAACATGAGGCACGATCCAATTGACATTTTGAATCATTTTTGATACAGTCCAAAAAATCAATTTTCGGATGAAAAACGATGACTCCGGACATGTCGAACTATCCCAAAATGGTCAATATGGATGAAATTTTAACATTTAATCTTTTGACTGTAAATGACTGTTGGATGTGAATTATGACTTGTCAACTAAAATAAGTGTGTTTAAAGTCATTTCTGTGCCTGAAACGGGTCAAAATTGAAGCTTTTGAGTAAGCAAAACTCTGTAAAAATGGCAATTTTGGTCACTCTGAGGGTTTAAAAAGTGGTTATTCAACATGAGGCACGATCCAATTGACATTTTGAATCATTTTTGGTACAGTCCAAAAAATCAATTTTCGGATGAAAAACGATGACTCCGGACATGTCGAACGATCCCAAAATGGTCAATATGGATGAAATTTTTAACATTTAATCTTTTGACGGTAAATGACTGTTGGATGTGAATTATGACTTTGTCAACTAAAATAAGTGTGTTTAAAGTCATTTCTGTGCCTGAAACGGGTCAAAATTGAAGCTTCTGAGTAAGCAAAACTCTGTAAAAATGGCAATTTTGGTCACTGTGAGGGTTTAAAAAGTGGTTATTCAACATGAGGCACGATCCAATTGACATTTTGAATTATTTTTGGTACAGTCCAAAAAATCAATTTTCGGATGAAAAACGATGACTCCGGACATGTCGAACGATCCCAAAATGGTCAATATGGATGAAATTTTAACATTTAATCTTTTGACTGTAAATGACTGTTGGATGTGAATTATGACTTTGTCAACTAAAATAAGTGTGTTTAAAGTCATTTCTGTGCCTGAAACGGGTCAAAATTGAGGCTTTTGAGTAAGCAAAACTCTGTAAAAATGGCAATTTTGGTCACTCTGAGGGTTTAAAAAGTGGTTATTCAACATGAGGCACGATCCAATTGACATTTTGAATCATTTTTGGTACAGTCCAAAAAATCAATTTTCGGATGAAAAACGATGACTCCGGACATGTCGAACGATCCCAAAATGGTCAATATGGATGAAATTTTAACATTTAATCTTTTGACTGTAAATGACTGTTGGATGTGAATTATGACTTTGTCAACTAAAATAAGTGTGTTTAAAGTCATTTCTGTGCCTGAAACGGGTAAAAATTGAAGCTTTTGTGTAAGCAAAACTCTGTAAAAATGGCAATTTTGGTCACTGTGAGGGTTTAAAAAGTGGTTATTCAACATGAGGCACGATCCAATTGACATTTTGAATCATTTTTGGTACAGTCCAAAAAATCAATTTTCGGATGAAAAACGATGACTCCGGACATGTCGAACGATCCCAAAAAGGTCAAAATGGATGAAATTTTAACATTTAATCTTTTGACTGTAAATGACTGTTGGATTTGAATTATGACTTTGTCAACTAAAATAAGTGTGTTTAAAGTCATTTCTGTGCCTGAAACGGGTCAAAATTGAAGCTTTTGAGTAAGCAAAACTCTGTAAAAATGGAAATTTTAGTCACTCTGAGGGTTTAAAAAGTGGTTATTCAACATGAGGCACGATCCAATTGACATTTTGAATCATTTTTGGTACAGTCCAAAAAATTAATTTTCGGATGAAAAACGATGACTCCGGACCTGTCGAACAATCCCAAAATGGTCTATAATGATGAAATTTTAACATTTAATCTTTTGACTCTAAATGACTGTTGGATGTGAATTATGACTTTGTCAACTAAAATAAGTGTGTTTAAAGTCATTTCTGTGCCTGAAACGGGTCAAAATTGAAGCTTTTGAGGAAGCAAAACTCTGTAAAAATGGCAATTTTGGTCACTCTGAGGGTTTAAAAAGTGGTTATTCAACATGAGGCACGATCCAATTGACATTTTGAATCATTTTTGTACAGTCCAAAAAATAAATTTTCGGATGAAAAACGATGACTCCGGACCTGTCGAACGTTCCCAAAATGGTCTATAATGATGAAATTTTAACATTTAATCTTTTGACTCTAAATGACTGTTGGATGTGAATTATGACTTTGTCAACTAAAATAAGTGTGTTTAAAGTCGTTTCTGTGCCTCAAAGGGGTCAAAATTGAAGCTTTTGAGTAATCAAAACTCTGTAAAAATGGCAATTTTGGTCACTGTGAGGGTTTAAAAAGTGGTTATTCAACATGAGGCACGATCCAATTGACATTTTGAATCATTTTTGATACAGTCCAAAAAATCAATTTTCGGATGAAAAACGATGACTCCGGACATGTCGAACTATCCCAAAATGGTCAATATGGATGAAATTTTAACATTTAATCTTTTGACTGTAAATGACTGTTGGATGTGAATTATGACTTGTCAACTAAAATAAGTGTGTTTAAAGTCATTTCTGTGCCTGAAACGGGTCAAAATTGAAGCTTTTGAGTAAGCAAAACTCTGTAAAAATGGCAATTTTGGTCACTCTGAGGGTTTAAAAAGTGGTTATTCAACATGAGGCACGATCCAATTGACATTTTGAATCATTTTTGGTACAGTCCAAAAAATCAATTTTCGGATGAAAAACGATGACTCCGGACATGTCGAACGATCCCAAAATGGTCAATATGGATGAAATTTTAACATTTAATCTTTTGACTGTAAATGACTGTTGGATGTGAATTATGACTTTGTCAACTAAAATAAGTGTGTTTAAAGTCATTTCTGTGCCTGAAACGGGTCAAAATTGAAGCTTCTGAGTAAGCAAAACTCTGTAAAAATGGCAATTTTGGTCACTGTGAGGGTTTAAAAAGTGGTTATTCAACATGAGGCACGATCCAATTGACATTTTGAATCATTTTTGGTACAGTCCAAAAAAATCAATTTTCGGATGAAAAACGATGACTCCGGACATGTCGAACGATCCCAAAATGGTCAATATGGATGAAATTTTAACATTTAATCTTTTGACTGTAAATGACTGTTGGATGTGAATTATGACTTTGTCAACTAAAATAAGTGTGTTTAAAGTCATTTCTGTGCCTGAAACGGGTCAAAATTGAGGCTTTTGAGTAAGCAAAACTCTGTAAAAATGTCAATTTTGGTCACTCTGAGGGTTTAAAAAGTGGTTATTCAACATGAGGCACGATCCAATTGACATTTTGAATCATTTTTGGTACAGTCCAAAAAATAAATTTTCGGATGAAAAACGATGACTCCGGACCTGTCGAACGTTCCCAAAATGGTCTATAATGATGAAATTTTAACATTTAATCTTTTGACTCTAAATGACTGTTGGATGTGAATTATGACTTTGTCAACTAAAATAAGTGTGTTTAAAGTCGTTTCTGTGCCTCAAAGGGGTCAAAATTGAAGCTTTTGAGTAATCAAAACTCTGTAAAAATGGCAATTTTGGTCACTGTGAGGGTTTAAAAAGTGGTTATTCAACATGAGGCACGATCCAATTGACATTTTGAATCATTTTTGATACAGTCCAAAAAATCAATTTTCGGATGAAAAACGATGACTCCGGACATGTCGAACTATCCCAAAATGGTCAATATTTATGAAATTTTAACATTTAATCTTTTGACTGTAAATGACTGTTGGATGTGAATTATGACTTTGTCAACTAAAATAAGTGTGTTTAAAGTCATTTCTGTGCCTGAAACGGGTCAAAATTGAAGCTTTTGAGTAAGCAAAACTCTGTAAAAATGGCAATTTTGGTCACTCTGAGGGTTTAAAAAGTGGTTATTCAACATGAGGCACGATCCAATTGACATTTTGAATCATTTTTGGTACAGTCCAAAAAATCAATTTTCGGATGAAAAACGATGACTCCGGACATGTCGAACGATCCCAAAATGGTCAATATGGATGAAATTTTAACATTTAATCTTTTGACTGTAAATGACTGTTGGATGTGAATTATGACTTTGTCAACTAAAATAAGTGCGTTTAAAGTCATTTCTGTGCCTGAAACGGGTCAAAATTGAAGCTTTTGAGTAAGCAAAACTCTGTAAAAATGGCAATTTTGGTCACTCTGAGGGTTTAAAAAGTGGTTATTCAACATGAGGCACGATCCAATTGACATTTTGAATCATTTTTGGTACAGTCCAAAAAATCAATTTTCAGATGAAAAACGATGACTCCGCACATGTCGAACGATCCCAAAAAGGTCAAAATGGATGAAATTTTAACATTTAATCTTTTGACTGTAAATGACTGTTGGATGTGAATTATGACTTTGTCAACTAAAATAAGTGTGTTTAAAGTCATTTCTGTGCCTGAAACGGGTCAAAATTGAAGCTTTTGAGTAAGCAAAACTCTGGAAAAATGGCAATTTTGGTCACTGTGAGGGTTTAAAAAGTGGTTATTCAACATGAGGCACGATCCAATTGACATTTTGAATCATTTTTGGTACAGTCCAAAAAATAAATTTTCGGATGAAAAACGATGACTCCGGACCTGTCGAACGTTCCCAAAATGGTCTATAATGATGAAATTTTAACATTTAATCTTTTAACTCTAAATGACTGTTGGATGTGAATTCTGACTTTGTCAACTAAAATAAGTGTGTTTAAAGTCGTTTCTGTGCCTCAAAGGGGTCAAAATTGAAGCTTTTGAGTAATCAAAACTCTGTAAAAATGGCAATTTTGGTCACTGTGAGGGTTTAAAAAGTGGTTATTCAACATGAGGCACGATCCAATTAACATTTTGAATCATTTTTGATACAGTCCAAAAAATCAATTTTCGGATGAAAAACGATGACTCCGGACATGTCGAACGATCCCAAAATGGTCAATATGGATGAAATTTTAACATTTAATCTTTTGACTGTAAATGACTGTTGGATGTGAATTATGACTTTGTCAACTAAAATAAGTGTGTTTAAAGTCATTTCTGTGCCTGAAACGGGTCAAAATTTAAGCTTTTGAGTAAGCAAAACTCTGTACAAATGGCAATTTTGGTCACTCTGAGGGTTTAAAAAGTGGTTATTCAACATGAGGCACGATCCAATTGACATTTTGAATCATTTTTGGTACAGTCCAAAAAATCAATTTTCGGATGAAAAACAATGACTCCGGACCTGTCGAACGTTCCCAAAATGGTCTATAATGATGAAATTTTAACATTTAATCTTTTGACTCTAAATGACTGTTGGATGTGAATTATGACTTTGTCAACTAAAATAAGTGTGTTTAAAGTCGTTTCTGTGCCTCAAAGGTGTCAAAATTGAATCTTTTGAGTAATCAAAACTCTGTAAAAATGGCAATTTTGGTCACTGTGAGGGTTTAAAAAGTGGTTATTCAACATGAGGCACGATCCAATTGACATTTTGAATCATTTTTGGTACAGTCCAAAAAAATCAATTTTCGGATGAAAAACGATGACTCCGGACATGTCGAACGATCCCAAAATGGTCAATATGGATGAAATTTTAACATTTAATCTTTTGACTGTAAATGACTGTTGGATGTGAATTATGACTTTGTCAACTAAAATAAGTGTGTTTAAAGTCATTTCTGTGCCTGAAACGGGTCAAAATTGAAGCTTTTGAGTAAGCAAAACTCTGTAAAAATGGCAATTTTGGTCACTGTGAGGGTTTAAAAAGTGGTTATACAACATGAGGCACGATCCAATTGACATTTTGAATCATTTTTGGTACAGTCCAAAAAATAAATTTTCGGATGAAAAACGATGACTCCGGACCTGTCGAACGATCCCAAAATGGTCTATAATGATGAAATTTTAACATTTAATCTTTTGACTCTAAATGACTGTTGGATGTGAATTATGACTTTGTCAACTAAAATAAGTGTGTTTAAAGTCGTTTCTGTGCCTCAAAGGGGTCAAAATTGAAGCTTTTGAGTAATCAAAACTCTGTAAAAATGGCAATTTTGGTCACTGTGAGGGTTTAAAAAGTGGTTATTCAACATGAGCCACGATCCAATTGACATTTTGAATCATTTTTGGTACAGTCCAAAAAATCAATTTTCGGATGAAAAACGATGACTCCGGACATGTCGAATGATCCCAAAATGGTCAATATGGATGAAATTTTAACATTTAATCTTTTGACTGTAAATGACTGTTGGATGTGAATTATGACTTTGTCAACTAAACTAAGTGTGTTTAAAGTCATTTCTGTGCCTCAAAGGGGTCAAAATTGAAGCTTTTGAGTAATCAAAACTCTGTAAAAATGGCAATTTTGGTCACTCTGAGGGTTTAAAAAGTGGTTATTCAACATGAGGCACGATCCAATTGACATTTTGAATCATTTTTGGTACAGTCCAAAAAATCAATTTTCGGATGAAAAACGATGACTCCGGACCTGTCGAACGTTCCCAAAATGGTCTATAATGATGACATTTTAACATTTAATCTTTTGAATCTAAATGACTGTTGGATGTGAATTATGACTTTGTCAACTACAATAAGTGTGTTTAAAGTCGTTTCTGTGCCTCAAAGGGGTCAAAATTGAAGCTTTTGAGTAATCAAAACTCTGTAAAAATGGCAATTTTGGTCACTGTGAGGGTTTAAAAAGTGGTTATTCAACATGAGCCACGATCCAATTGACATTTTGAATCATTTTTGGTACAGTCCAAAAAATCAATTTTCGGATGAAAAACGATGACTCCGGACATGTCGAATGATCCCAAAATGGTCAATATGGATGAAATTTTAACATTTAATCTTTTGACTCTAAATGACTGTTGGATGTGAATTATGACTTTGTCAACTAAAATAAGTGTGTTTAAAGTCATTTCTGTGCCTCAAAGGGGTCAAAATTGAAGCTTTTGAGTAAGCAAAACTCTGTAAAAATGGCAATTTTGGTCACTGTGAGGGTTTAAAAAGTGGTTATTCAACATGAGGCACGATCCAATTGACATTTTGAATCATTTTTGGTACAGTCCAAAAAATCAATTTTCGGATGAAAAACGATGACTCCGGACATGTCGAACGATCCCAAAAAGGTCAAAATGGATGAAATTTTAACATTTAATCTTTTGACTGTAAATGACTGTTGGATGTGAATTATGACTTTGTCAACTAAAATAAGTGTGTTTAAAGTCATTTCTGTGCCTGAAACGGGTCAAAATTGAAGCTTTTGAGTAAGCAATACTCTGTAAAAATGGCAATTTTGGTCACTGTGAGGGTTTAAAAAGTGGTTATTCATCATGAGGCACGATCCAATTGACATTTTGAATCATTTTTGGTACAGTCCAAAAAATCAATTTTCGGATGAAAAACTATGAATCCGGACATGTCGAACTATCCCAAAATGGTCAATATGGATGAAATTTTAACATTTAATCTTTTGACTGTAAATGACTGTTGGATGTGAATTATGACTTTGTCAACTAAAATAAGTGTGTTTAAAGTCATTTCTGTGCCTGAAACGGGTCAAAATTGAAGCTTTTGAGTAAGCAAAACTCTGTAAAAATGGCAATTTTGGTCACTCTGAGGGTTTAAAAAGTGGTTATTCAACATGAGGCACGATCCAATTGACATTTTGAATCATTTTTGGTACAGTCCAAAAAATCAATTTTCGGATGAAAAACGATGACTCCGGACATGTCGAACGATCCCAAAATGGTCAATATGGATGAAATTTTAACATTTAATCTTTTGACTGTAAATGACTGTTGGATGTGAATTATGACTTTGTCAACTAAAATAAGTGTGTTTAAAGTCATTTCTGTGCCTGAAACGGGTCACAATTGAAGCTTTTGAGTAAGCAAAACTCTGTAAAAATGGCAATTTTGGTCACTCTGAGGGTTTAAAAAGTGGTTATTCAACATGAGGCACGATCCAATTGACATTTTGAATCATTTTTGGTACAGTCCAAAAAATCAATTTTCGGATGAAAAACGATGACTCCGGACATGTCGAACGATCCCAAAATGGTCAATATGGATGAAATTTTAACATTTAATCTTTTGACTGTAAATGACTGCTGGATGTGAATTATGACTTTGTCAACTAAAATAAGTGTGTTTAAAGTCATTTCTGTGCCTGAAACGGGTCAAAATTGAAGCTTTTGAGTAAGCAAAACTCTGTAAAAATGGCAATTTTGGTCACTCTGAGGGTTTAAAAAGTGGTTATTCAACATGAGGCACGATCCAATTGACATTTTGAATCATTTTTGGTACAGTCCAAAAAATCAATTTTCGGATGAAAAACAATGACTCCGGACCTGTCGAACGTTCCCAAAATGGTCTATAATGATGAAATTTTAACATTTAATCTTTTGACTCTAAATGACTGTTGGATGTGAATTATGACTTTGTCAACTAAAATAAGTGTGTTTAAAGTCGTTTCTGTGCCTCAAAGGTGTCAAAATTGAATCTTTTGAGTAATCAAAACTCTGTAAAAATGGCAATTTTGGTCACTGTGAGGGTTTAAAAAGTGGTTATTCAACATGAGGCACGATCCAATTGACATTTTGAATCATTTTTGGTACAGTCCAAAAAAATCAATTTTCGGATGAAAAACGATGACTCCGGACATGTCGAACGATCCCAAAATGGTCAATATGGATGAAATTTTAACATTTAATCTTTTGACTGTAAATGACTGTTGGATGTGAATTATGACTTTGTCAACTAAAATAAGTGTGTTTAAAGTCATTTCTGTGCCTGAAACGGGTCAAAATTGAAGCTTTTGAGTAAGCAAAACTCTGTAAAAATGGCAATTTTGGTCACTGTGAGGGTTTAAAAAGTGGTTATTCAACATGAGGCACGATCCAATTGACATTTTGAATCATTTTTGGTACAGTCCAAAAAATAAATTTTCGGATGAAAAACGATGACTCCGGACCTGTCGAACGATCCCAAAATGGTCTATAATGATGAAATTTTAACATTTAATCTTTTGACTCTAAATGACTGTTGGATGTGAATTATGACTTTGTCAACTAAAATAAGTGTGTTTAAAGTCGTTTCTGTGCCTCAAAGGGGTCAAAATTGAAGCTTTTGAGTAATCAAAACTCTGTAAAAATGGCAATTTTGGTCACTGTGAGGGTTTAAAAAGTGGTTATTCAACATGAGCCACGATCCAATTGACATTTTGAATCATTTTTGGTACAGTCCAAAAAATCAATTTTCGGATGAAAAACGATGACTCCGGACATGTCGAATGATCCCAAAATGGTCAATATGGATGAAATTTTAACATTTAATCTTTTGACTGTAAATGACTGTTGGATGTGAATTATGACTTTGTCAACTAAACTAAGTGTGTTTAAAGTCATTTCTGTGCCTCAAAGGGGTCAAAATTGAAGCTTTTGAGTAATCAAAACTCTGTAAAAATGGCAATTTTGGTCACTCTGAGGGTTTAAAAAGTGGTTATTCAACATGAGGCACGATCCAATTGACATTTTGAATCATTTTTGGTACAGTCCAAAAAATCAATTTTCGGATGAAAAACGATGACTCCGGACCTGTCGAACGTTCCCAAAATGGTCTATAATGATGACATTTTAACATTTAATCTTTTGAATCTAAATGACTGTTGGATGTGAATTATGACTTTGTCAACTACAATAAGTGTGTTTAAAGTCGTTTCTGTGCCTCAAAGGGGTCAAAATTGAAGCTTTTGAGTAATCAAAACTCTGTAAAAATGGCAATTTTGGTCACTGTGAGGGTTTAAAAAGTGGTTATTCAACATGAGCCACGATCCAATTGACATTTTGAATCATTTTTGGTACAGTCCAAAAAATCAATTTTCGGATGAAAAACGATGACTCCGGACATGTCGAATGATCCCAAAATGGTCAATATGGATGAAATTTTAACATTTAATCTTTTGACTCTAAATGACTGTTGGATGTGAATTATGACTTTGTCAACTAAAATAAGTGTGTTTAAAGTCATTTCTGTGCCTCAAAGGGGTCAAAATTGAAGCTTTTGAGTAAGCAAAACTCTGTAAAAATGGCAATTTTGGTCACTGTGAGGGTTTAAAAAGTGGTTATTCAACATGAGGCACGATCCAATTGACATTTTGAATCATTTTTGGTACAGTCCAAAAAATCAATTTTCGGATGAAAAACGATGACTCCGGACATGTCGAACAATCCCAAAAAGGTCAAAATGGATGAAATTTTAACATTTAATCTTTTGACTGTAAATGACTGTTGGATGTGAATTATGACTTTGTCAACTAAAATAAGTGTGTTTAAAGTCATTTCTGTGCCTGAAACGGGTCAAAATTGAAGCTTTTGAGTAAGCAATACTCTGTAAAAATGGCAATTTTGGTCACTGTGAGGGTTTAAAAAGTGGTTATTCATCATGAGGCACGATCCAATTGACATTTTGAATCATTTTTGGTACAGTCCAAAAAATCAATTTTCGGATGAAAAACTATGAATCCGGACATGTCGAACTATCCCAAAATGATCAATATGGATGAAATTTTAACATTTAATCTTTTGACTGTAAATGACTGTTGGATGTGAATTATGACTTTGTCAACTAAAATACGTGTGTTTAAAGTCATTTCTGTGCCTGAAACGGGTCAAAATTGAAGCTTTTGAGTAAGCAAAACTCTGTAAAAATGGCAATTTTGGTCACTCTGAGGGTTTAAAAAGTGGTTATTCAACATGAGGCACGATCCAATTGACATTTTGAATCATTTTTGGTACAGTCCAAAAAATCAATTTTCGGATGAAAAACGAACGATCCCAAAATGGTCAATATGGATGAAATTTTAACATTTAATCTTTTGACTGTAAATGACTGTTGGATGTGAATTATTACTTTGTCAACTAAAATAAGTGTGGTTAAAGTCATTTCTGTGCCTCAAAGGGGTCAAAATTGAAGCTTTTGAGTAATCAAAACTCTGTAAAAATGGCAATTTTGGTCACTCTGAGGGTTTAAAAAGTGGTTATTCAACATGAGGCACGATCCAATTGACATTTTGAATCATTTTTGGTACAGTCCAAAAAATCAATTTTCGGATGAAAAACGATGACTCCGGACATGTCGAATGATCCCAAAATGGTCAATATGGATGACATTTTAACATTTAATCTTTTGACTCTAAATGACTGTTGGATGTGAATTATGACTTTGTCAACTAAAATAAGTGTGTTTAAAGTCATTTCTGTGCCTGAAACGGGTCAAAATTGAAGCTTTTGAGTAAGCAAAACTCTGTAAAAATGGCAATTTTGGTCACTCTGAGGGTTTAAAAAGTGGTTATTCAACATGAGGCACGATCCAATTGACATTTTGAATCACTTTTGGTATAGTCCAAAAAATCAATTTTCGGATGAAAAACGATGACTCCGGACATGTCGAACGATCCCAAAATGGTCAATATGGATGAAATTTTAACATTTAATCTTTTGACTGTAAATGACTGTTGGATGTGAATTATGACTTTGTCAACTAAAATAAGTGTGTTTAAAGTCATTTCTGCGCCTGAAACGGGTCAAAATTAAAGCTTTTGAGTAAGCAAAACTCTGTAAAAATGGCAATTTTGGTCACTCTGAGGGTTTAAAAAGTGGTTATTCAACATGAGGCACGTTCCAATTGACATTTTGAATTATTTTTGGTACAGTCCAAAAAATCAATTTTCGGATGAAAAACGATGAGTCCGGACATGTCGAACTATCCCAAAATGGTCAATATCGATGAAATTTTAACATTTAATCTTTTGACTGTAAATGACTGTTGGATGTGAATTATGACTTTGTCAACTAAAATAAGTGTGTTTAAAGTCATTTCTGTGCCTGAAACGGGTCAAAATTGAAGCTTTTGAGTAAGCAAAACTCTGTAAAAATGGCAATTTTGGTCACTGTGAGGGTTTAAAAAGTGGTTATACAACATGAGGCACGATCCAATTGACATTTTGAATCATTTTTGGTACAGTCCAAAAAATAAATTTTCGGATGAAAAACGATGACTCCGGACCTGTCGAACGATCCCAAAATGGTCTATAATGATGAAATTTTAACATTTAATCTTTTGACTCTAAATGACTGTTGGATGTGAATTATGACTTTGTCAACTAAAATAAGTGTGTTTAAAGTCGTTTCTGTGCCTCAAAGGGGTCAAAATTGAAGCTTTTGAGTAATCAAAACTCTGTAAAAATGGCAATTTTGGTCACTGTGAGGGTTTAAAAAGTGGTTATTCAACATGAGCCACGATCCAATTGACATTTTGAATCATTTTTGGTACAGTCCAAAAAATCAATTTTCGGATGAAAAACGATGACTCCGGACATGTCGAATGATCCCAAAATGGTCAATATGGATGAAATTTTAACATTTAATCTTTTGACTGTAAATGACTGTTGGATGTGAATTATGACTTTGTCAACTAAACTAAGTGTGTTTAAAGTCATTTCTGTGCCTCAAAGGGGTCAAAATTGAAGCTTTTGAGTAATCAAAACTCTGTAAAAATGGCAATTTTGGTCACTCTGAGGGTTTAAAAAGTGGTTATTCAACATGAGGCACGATCCAATTGACATTTTGAATCATTTTTGGTACAGTCCAAAAAATCAATTTTCGGATGAAAAACGATGACTCCGGACCTGTCGAACGTTCCCAAAATGGTCTATAATGATGACATTTTAACATTTAATCTTTTGAATCTAAATGACTGTTGGATGTGAATTATGACTTTGTCAACTACAATAAGTGTGTTTAAAGTCGTTTCTGTGCCTCAAAGGGGTCAAAATTGAAGCTTTTGAGTAATCAAAACTCTGTAAAAATGGCAATTTTGGTCACTGTGAGGGTTTAAAAAGTGGTTATTCAACATGAGCCACGATCCAATTGACATTTTGAATCATTTTTGGTACAGTCCAAAAAATCAATTTTCGGATGAAAAACGATGACTCCGGACATGTCGAATGATCCCAAAATGGTCAATATGGATGAAATTTTAACATTTAATCTTTTGACTCTAAATGACTGTTGGATGTGAATTATGACTTTGTCAACTAAAATAAGTGTGTTTAAAGTCATTTCTGTGCCTCAAAGGGGTCAAAATTGAAGCTTTTGAGTAAGCAAAACTCTGTAAAAATGGCAATTTTGGTCACTGTGAGGGTTTAAAAAGTGGTTATTCAACATGAGGCACGATCCAATTGACATTTTGAATCATTTTTGGTACAGTCCAAAAAATCAATTTTCGGATGAAAAACGATGACTCCGGACATGTCGAACGATCCCAAAAAGGTCAAAATGGATGAAATTTTAACATTTAATCTTTTGACTGTAAATGACTGTTGGATGTGAATTATGACTTTGTCAACTAAAATAAGTGTGTTTAAAGTCATTTCTGTGCCTGAAACGGGTCAAAATTGAAGCTTTTGAGTAAGCAATACTCTGTAAAAATGGCAATTTTGGTCACTGTGAGGGTTTAAAAAGTGGTTATTCATCATGAGGCACGATCCAATTGACATTTTGAATCATTTTTGGTACAGTCCAAAAAATCAATTTTCGGATGAAAAACTATGAATCCGGACATGTCGAACTATCCCAAAATGGTCAATATGGATGAAATTTTAACATTTAATCTTTTGACTGTAAATGACTGTTGGATGTGAATTATGACTTTGTCAACTAAAATAAGTGTGTTTAAAGTCATTTCTGTGCCTGAAACGGGTCAAAATTGAAGCTTTTGAGTAAGCAAAACTCTGTAAAAATGGCAATTTTGGTCACTCTGAGGGTTTAAAAAGTGGTTATTCAACATGAGGCACGATCCAATTGACATTTTGAATCATTTTTGGTACAGTCCAAAAAATCAATTTTCGGATGAAAAACGATGACTCCGGACATGTCGAACGATCCCAAAATGGTCAATATGGATGAAATTTTAACATTTAATCTTTTGACTGTAAATGACTGTTGGATGTGAATTATGACTTTGTCAACTAAAATAAGTGTGTTTAAAGTCATTTCTGTGCCTGAAACGGGTCACAATTGAAGCTTTTGAGTAAGCAAAACTCTGTAAAAATGGCAATTTTGGTCACTCTGAGGGTTTAAAAAGTGGTTATTCAACATGAGGCACGATCCAATTGACATTTTGAATCATTTTTGGTACAGTCCAAAAATCAATTTTCGGATGAAAAACGATGACTCCGGACATGTCGAACGATCCCAAAATGGTCAATATGGATGAAATTTTAACATTTAATCTTTTGACTGTAAATGACTGCTGGATGTGAATTATGACTTTGTCAACTAAAATAAGTGTGTTTAAAAGTCATTTCTGTGCCTGAAACGGGTCAAAATTTAAGCTTTTGAGTAAGCAAAACTCTGTAAAAATGGCAATTTTGGTCACTCTGAGGGTTTAAAAAGTGGTTATTCAACATGAGGCACGATCCAATTGACATTTTGAATCATTTTGGTACAGTCCAAAAAATCAATTTTCGGATGAAAAACAATGACTCCGGACCTGTCGAACGTTCCCAAAATGGTCTATAATGATGAAATTTTAACATTTAATCTTTTGACTCTAAATGACTGTTGGATGTGAATTATGACTTTGTCAACTAAAATAAGTGTGTTTAAAGTCGTTTCTGTGCCTCAAAGGTGTCAAAATTGAATCTTTTGAGTAATCAAAACTCTGTAAAAATGGCAATTTTGGTCACTGTGAGGGTTTAAAAAGTGGTTATTCAACATGAGGCACGATCCAATTGACATTTTGAATCATTTTTGGTACAGTCCAAAAAAATCAATTTCGGATGAAAAACGATGACTCCGGACATGTCGAACGATCCCAAAATGGTCAATATGGATGAAATTTTAACATTTAATCTTTTGACTGTAAATGACTGTTGGATGTGAATTATGACTTTGTCAACTAAAATAAGTGTGTTTAAAGTCATTTCTGTGCCTGAAACGGGTCAAAATTGAAGCTTTTGAGTAAGCAAAACTCTGTAAAAATGGCAATTTTGGTCACTGTGAGGGTTTAAAAAGTGGTTATTCAACATGAGGCACGATCCAATTGACATTTTGAATCATTTTTGGTACAGTCCAAAAAATAAATTTTCGGATGAAAAACGATGACTCCGGACCTGTCGAACGATCCCAAAATGGTCTATAATGATGAAATTTTAACATTTAATCTTTTGACTCTAAATGACTGTTGGATGTGAATTATGACTTTGTCAACTAAAATAAGTGTGTTTAAAGTCGTTTCTGTGCCTCAAAGGGGTCAAAATTGAAGCTTTTGAGTAATCAAAACTCTGTAAAAATGGCAATTTTGGTCACTGTGAGGGTTTAAAAAGTGGTTATTCAACATGAGCCACGATCCAATTGACATTTTGAATCATTTTTGGTACAGTCCAAAAAATCAATTTTCGGATGAAAAACGATGACTCCGGACATGTCGAATGATCCCAAAATGGTCAATATGGATGAAATTTTAACATTTAATCTTTTGACTCTAAATGACTGTTGGATGTGAATTATGACTTTGTCAACTAAAATAAGTGTGTTTAAAGTCATTTCTGTGCCTCAAAGGGGTCAAAATTGAAGCTTTTGAGTAATCAAAACTCTGTAAAAATGGCAATTTTGGTCACTCTGAGGGTTTAAAAAGTGGTTATTCAACATGAGGCACGATCCAATTGACATTTTGAATCATTTTTGGTACAGTCCAAAAAATCAATTTTCGGATGAAAAACGATGACTCCGGACCTGTCGAACGTTCCCAAAATGGTCTATAATGATGACATTTTAACATTTAATCTTTTGAATCTAAATGACTGTTGGATGTGAATTATGACTTTGTCAACTACAATAAGTGTGTTTAAAGTCGTTTCTGTGCCTCAAAGGGGTCAAAATTGAAGCTTTTGAGTAATCAAAACTCTGTAAAAATGGCAATTTTGGTCACTGTGAGGGTTTAAAAAGTGGTTATTCAACATGAGCCACGATCCAATTGACATTTTGAATCATTTTTGGTACAGTCCAAAAAATCAATTTTCGGATGAAAAACGATGACTCCGGACATGTCGAATGATCCCAAAATGGTCAATATGGATGAAATTTTAACATTTAATCTTTTGACTCTAAATGACTGTTGGATGTGAATTATGACTTTGTCAACTAAAATAAGTGTGTTTAAAGTCATTTCTGTGCCTCAAAGGGGTCAAAATTGAAGCTTTTGAGTAAGCAAAACTCTGTAAAAATGGCAATTTTGGTCACTGTGAGGGTTTAAAAAGTGGTTATTCAACATGAGGCACGATCCAATTGACATTTTGAATCATTTTTGGTACAGTCCAAAAAATCAATTTTCGGATGAAAAACGATGACTCCGGACATGTCGAACGATCCCAAAAAGGTCAAAATGGATGAAATTTTAACATTTAATCTTTTGACTGTAAATGACTGTTGGATGTGAATTATGACTTTGTCAACTAAAATAAGTGTGTTTAAAGTCATTTCTGTGCCTGAAACGGGTCAAAATTGAAGCTTTTGAGTAAGCAATACTCTGTAAAAATGGCAATTTTGGTCACTGTGAGGGTTTAAAAAGTGGTTATTCATCATGAGGCACGATCCAATTGACATTTTGAATCATTTTTGGTACAGTCCAAAAAATCAATTTTCGGATGAAAAACTATGAATCCGGACATGTCGAACTATCCCAAAATGGTCAATATGGATGAAATTTTAACATTTAATCTTTTGACTGTAAATGACTGTTGGATGTGAATTATGACTTTGTCAACTAAAATAAGTGTGTTTAAAGTCATTTCTGTGCCTGAAACGGGTCAAAATTGAAGCTTTTGAGTAAGCAAAACTCTGTAAAAATGGCAATTTTGGTCACTCTGAGGGTTTAAAAAGTGGTTATTCAACATGAGGCACGATCCAATTGACATTTTGAATCATTTTTGGTACAGTCCAAAAAATCAATTTTCGGATGAAAAACGATGACTCCGGACATGTCGAACGATCCCAAAATGGTCAATATGGATGAAATTTTAACATTTAATCTTTTGACTGTAAATGACTGTTGGATGTGAATTATGACTTTGTCAACTAAAATAAGTGTGTTTAAAGTCATTTCTGTGCCTGAAACGGGTCACAATTGAAGCTTTTGAGTAAGCAAAACTCTGTAAAAATGGCAATTTTGGTCACTCTGAGGGTTTAAAAAGTGGTTATTCAACATGAGGCACGATCCAATTGACATTTTGAATCATTTTTGGTACAGTCCAAAAAATCAATTTTCGGATGAAAAACGATGACTCCGGACATGTCGAACGATCCCAAAATGGTCAATATGGATGAAATTTTAACATTTAATCTTTTGACTGTAAATGACTGCTGGATGTGAATTATGACTTTGTCAACTAAAATAAGTGTGTTTAAAGTCATTTCTGTGCCTGAAACGGGTCAAAATTTAAGCTTTTGAGTAAGCAAAACTCTGTAAAAATGGCAATTTTGGTCACTCTGAGGGTTTAAAAAGTGGTTATTCAACATGAGGCACGATCCAATTGACATTTTGAATCATTTTTGGTACAGTCCAAAAAATCAATTTTCGGATGAAAAACAATGACTCCGGACCTGTCGAACGTTCCCAAAATGGTCTATAATGATGAAATTTTAACATTTAATCTTTTGACTCTAAATGACTGTTGGATGTGAATTATGACTTTGTCAACTAAAATAAGTGTGTTTAAAGTCGTTTCTGTGCCTCAAAGGTGTCAAAATTGAATCTTTTGAGTAATCAAAACTCTGTAAAAATGGCAATTTTGGTCACTGTGAGGGTTTAAAAAGTGGTTATTCAACATGAGGCACGATCCAATTGACATTTTGAATCATTTTTGGTACAGTCCAAAAAAATCAATTTTCGGATGAAAAACGATGACTCCGGACATGTCGAACGATCCCAAAATGGTCAATATGGATGAAATTTTAACATTTAATCTTTTGACTGTAAATGACTGTTGGATGTGAATTATGACTTTGTCAACTAAAATAAGTGTGTTTAAAGTCATTTCTGTGCCTGAAACGGGTCAAAATTGAAGCTTTTGAGTAAGCAAAACTCTGTAAAAATGGCAATTTTGGTCACTGTGAGGGTTTAAAAAGTGGTTATTCAACATGAGGCACGATCCAATTGACATTTTGAATCATTTTTGGTACAGTCCAAAAAATAAATTTTCGGATGAAAAACGATGACTCCGGACCTGTCGAACGATCCCAAAATGGTCTATAATGATGAAATTTTAACATTTAATCTTTTGACTCTAAATGACTGTTGGATGTGAATTATGACTTTGTCAACTAAAATAAGTGTGTTTAAAGTCGTTTCTGTGCCTCAAAGGGGTCAAAATTGAAGCTTTTGAGTAATCAAAACTCTGTAAAAATGGCAATTTTGGTCACTGTGAGGGTTTAAAAAGTGGTTATTCAACATGAGCCACGATCCAATTGACATTTTGAATCATTTTTGGTACAGTCCAAAAAATCAATTTTCGGATGAAAAACGATGACTCCGGACATGTCGAATGATCCCAAAATGGTCAATATGGATGAAATTTTAACATTTAATCTTTTGACTCTAAATGACTGTTGGATGTGAATTATGACTTTGTCAACTAAAATAAGTGTGTTTAAAGTCATTTCTGTGCCTCAAAGGGGTCAAAATTGAAGCTTTTGAGTAAGCAAAACTCTGTAAAAATGGCAATTTTGGTCACTGTGAGGGTTTAAAAAGTGGTTATTCAACATGAGGCACGATCCAATTGACATTTTGAATCATTTTTGGTACAGTCCAAAAAATCAATTTTCGGATGAAAAACGATGACTCCGGACATGTCGAACGATCCCAAAAAGGTCAAAATGGATGAAATTTTAACATTTAATCTTTTGACTGTAAATGACTGTTGGATGTGAATTATGACTTTGTCAACTAAAATAAGTGTGTTTAAAGTCATTTCTGTGCCTGAAACGGGTCAAAATTGAAGCTTTTGAGTAAGCAATACTCTGTAAAAATGGCAATTTTGGTCACTGTGAGGGTTTAAAAAGTGGTTATTCATCATGAGGCACGATCCAATTGACATTTTGAATCATTTTTGGTACAGTCCAAAAAATCAATTTTCGGATGAAAAACTATGAATCCGGACATGTCGAACTATCCCAAAATGATCAATATGGATGAAATTTTAACATTTAATCTTTTGACTGTAAATGACTGTTGGATGTGAATTATGACTTTGTCAACTAAAATACGTGTGTTTAAAGTCATTTCTGTGCCTGAAACGGGTCAAAATTGAAGCTTTTGAGTAAGCAAAACTCTGTAAAAATGGCAATTTTGGTCACTCTGAGGGTTTAAAAAGTGGTTATTCAACATGAGGCACGATCCAATTGACATTTTGAATCATTTTTGGTACAGTCCAAAAAATCAATTTTCGGATGAAAAACGAACGATCCCAAAATGGTCAATATGGATGAAATTTTAACATTTAATCTTTTGACTGTAAATGACTGTTGGATGTGAATTATTACTTTGTCAACTAAAATAAGTGTGGTTAAAGTCATTTCTGTGCCTCAAAGGGGTCAAAATTGAAGCTTTTGAGTAATCAAAACTCTGTAAAAATGGCAATTTTGGTCACTCTGAGGGTTTAAAAAGTGGTTATTCAACATGAGGCACGATCCAATTGACATTTTGAATCATTTTTGGTACAGTCCAAAAAATCAATTTTCGGATGAAAAACGATGACTCCGGACATGTCGAATGATCCCAAAATGGTCAATATGGATGACATTTTAACATTTAATCTTTTGACTCTAAATGACTGTTGGATGTGAATTATGACTTTGTCAACTAAAATAAGTGTGTTTAAAGTCATTTCTGTGCCTGAAACGGGTCAAAATTGAAGCTTTTGAGTAAGCAAAACTCTGTAAAAATGGCAATTTTGGTCACTCTGAGGGTTTAAAAAGTGGTTATTCAACATGAGGCACGATCCAATTGACATTTTGAATCACTTTTGGTATAGTCCAAAAAATCAATTTTCGGATGAAAAACGATGACTCCGGACATGTCGAACGATCCCAAAATGGTCAATATGGATGAAATTTTAACATTTAATCTTTTGACTGTAAATGACTGTTGGATGTGAATTATGACTTTGTCAACTAAAATAAGTGTGTTTAAAGTCATTTCTGCGCCTGAAACGGGTCAAAATTAAAGCTTTTGAGTAAGCAAAACTCTGTAAAAATGGCAATTTTGGTCACTCTGAGGGTTTAAAAAGTGGTTATTCAACATGAGGCACGTTCCAATTGACATTTTGAATTATTTTTGGTACAGTCCAAAAAATCAATTTTCGGATGAAAAACGATGAGTCCGGACATGTCGAACTATCCCAAAATGGTCAATATCGATGAAATTTTAACATTTAATCTTTTGACTGTAAATGACTGTTGGATGTGAATTATGACTTTGTCAACTAAAATAAGTGTGTTTAAAGTCATTTCTGTGCCTGAAACGGGTCAAAATTGAAGGTTTTGAGTAAGCAAAACTCTGTAAAAATGGCAATTTTGGTCACTCTGAGGGTTTAAAAAGTGGTTATTCAACATGAGGCACGATCCAATTGACATTTTGAATCATTTTTGGTACAGTCCAAAAAATCAATTTTCGGATGAAAAACGATGACTCCGGACCTGTCGAACAATCCCAAAATGGTCTATAATGATGAAATTTTAACATTTAATCTTTTGACTCTAAATGAATGTTGGATGTGAATTATGACTTTGTCAACTAAAATAAGTGTGTTTAAAGTCATTTCTGTGCCTGAAACGGGTCAAAATTGAAGCTTTTGAGTAAGCAAAACTCTGTAAAAATGGCAAATTTGGTCACTGTAAGGGTCTAAAAAGTGGTTATTCAACATGAGGCACGATCCAATTGACATTTTGAATCATTTTTGGTACAGTCCAAAAAATAAATTTTCGGATGAAAAACGATGACTCCGGACCTGTCGAACGTTCCCAAAATGGTCTATAATGAGGAAATTTTAACATTTAATCTTTTGACTCTGAATGACTGTTGGATGTGAATTATGACTTTGTCAACTAAAATAAGTGTGTTTAAAGTCGTTTCTGTGCCTGAAACGGGTCAAAATTGAAGCTTTTGAGTAAGCAAAACTCTGTAAAAATGGCAATTTTGGTCACTGTGAGGGTTTAAAAAGTGGTTATTCAACATGAGGCATGATCCAATTGACATTTTGTATCATTTTTGGTACAGTCCAAAAAATCAATTTTCGGATGAAAAACGATGACTCCGGACATGTCGAACGATCCCAAAATGGTCAATATGGATGAAATTTTAACATTTAATCTTTTGACTGTAAATGACTGTTGGATGTGAATTATGACTTTGTCAACTAAAATAAGTGTGTTTAAAGTCATTTCTGTGCCTGAAACGGGTCAAAATTGAAGCTTTTGAGTAAGCAAAACTCTGTAAAAATGGCAATTTTGGTCACTGTGAGGGTTTAAAAAGTGGTTATTCAACATGAGGCACGATCCAATTGACATTTTGAATCATTTTTGGTACAGTCCAAAAAATCAATTTTCGGATGAAAAACGATGACTCCGGACCTGTCGAACGTTCCCAAAATGGTCTATAATGATGAAATTTTAACATTTAATCTTTTGAATCTAAATGACTGTTGGATGTGAATTATGACTTTGTCAACTAAAATAAGTGTGTTTAAAGTCGTTTCTGTGCCTCAAAGGGGTCAAAATTGAAGCTTTTGAGTAATCAAAACTCTGTAAAAATGGCAATTTTGGTCACTGTGAGGGTTTAAAAAGTGGTTATTCAACATGAGCCACGATCCAATTGACATTTTGAATCATTTTTGGTACAGTCCAAAAAATCAATTTTCGGATGAAAAACGATGACTCCGGACATGTCGAATGATCCCAAAATGGTCAATATGGATGAAATTTTAACATTTAATCTTTTGACTGTAAATGACTGTTGGATGTGAATTATGACTTTGTCAACTAAAATAAGTGTGTTTAAAGTCATTTCTGCGCCTGAAACGGGTCAAAATTAAAGCTTTTGAGTAAGCAAAACTCTGTAAAAATGGCAATTTTGGTCACTCTGAGGGTTTAAAAAGTGGTTATTCAACATGAGGCACGTTCCAATTGACATTTTGAATTATTTTTGGTACAGTCCAAAAAATCAATTTTCGGATGAAAAACGATGAGTCCGGACATGTCGAACTATCCCAAAATGGTCAATATCGATGAAATTTTAACATTTAATCTTTTGACTGTAAATGACTGTTGGATGTGAATTATGACTTTGTCAACTAAAATAAGTGTGTTTAAAGTCATTTCTGTGCCTGAAACGGGTCAAAATTGAAGGTTTTGAGTAAGCAAAACTCTGTAAAAATGGCAATTTTGGTCACTCTGAGGGTTTAAAAAGTGGTTATTCAACATGAGGCACGATCCAATTGACATTTTGAATCATTTTTGGTACAGTCCAAAAAATCAATTTTCGGATGAAAAACGATGACTCCGGACCTGTCGAACAATCCCAAAATGGTCTATAATGATGAAATTTTAACATTTAATCTTTTGACTCTAAATGACTGTTGGATGTGAATTATGACTTTGTCAACTAAAATAAGTGTGTTTAAAGTCATTTCTGTGCCTGAAACGGGTCAAAATTGAAGCTTTTGAGTAAGCAAAACTCTGTAAAAATGGCAAATTTGGTCACTGTAAGGGTCTAAAAAGTGGTTATTCAACATGAGGCACGATCCAATTGACATTTTGAATCATTTTTGGTACAGTCCAAAAAATAAATTTTCGGATGAAAAACGATGACTCCGGACCTGTCGAACGTTCCCAAAATGGTCTATAATGAGGAAATTTTAACATTTAATCTTTTGACTCTGAATGACTGTTGGATGTGAATTATGACTTTGTCAACTAAAATAAGTGTGTTTAAAGTCATTTCTGTGCCTGAAACGGGTCAAAATTGAAGCTTTTGAGTAAGCAAAACTCTGTAAAAATGGCAATTTTGGTCACTGTGAGGGTTTAAAAAGTGGTTATTCAACATGAGGCACGATCCAATTGACATTTTGAATCATTTTTGGTACAGTCCAAAAAATCAATTTTCGGATGAAAAACGATGACTCCGGACCTGTCGAACGTTCCCAAAATGGTCTATAATGATGAAATTTTAACATTTAATCTTTTGAATCTAAATGACTGTTGGATGTGAATTATGACTTTGTCAACTAAAATAAGTGTGTTTAAAGTCGTTTCTGTGCCTCAAAGGGGTCAAAATTGAAGCTTTTGAGTAATCAAAACTCTGTAAAAATGGCAATTTTGGTCACTGTGAGGGTTTAAAAAGTGGTTATTCAACATGAGCCACGATCCAATTGACATTTTGAATCATTTTTGGTACAGTCCAAAAAATCAATTTTCGGATGAAAAACGATGACTCCGGACATGTCGAATGATCCCAAAATGGTCAATATGGATGAAATTTTAACATTTAATCTTTTGACTCTAAATGACTGTTGGATGTGAATTATGACTTTGTCAACTAAAATAAGTGTGTTTAAAGTCATTTCTGTGCCTCAAAGGGGTCAAAATTGAAGCTTTTGAGTAAGCAAAACTATGTAAAAATGGCAATTTTGGTCACTCTGAGGGTTTAAAACGTGGTTATTCAACATGAGGCACGATCCAATTGACATTTTGAATCATTTTTGGCACAGTCCAAAAAATCAATTTTCGGATGAAAAACGATGACTCAGGACATGTCAAACGATCCCAAAAAAGTCAAAATGGATGAAATTTTAACATTTAATCTTTTGACTGTAAATGACTGTTGGATGTGAATTATGACTTTGTCAACTAAAATAAATGCGTTTAAAGTCATTTCTGTGCCTGAAACGGGTCAAAATTGAAGCTTTTGAGTAAGCAAAACTCTGTAAAAATGGCAATTTTGGTCACTCTGAGGGTTTAAAAAGTGGTTATTCAACATGAGTCACTATACAATTGACATTTTGAATTATTTTTGGTACAGTCCAAAAAATCAATTTTCGGATGAAAAACGATGAGTCCGGACATGTCGAACTATCCCAAAATGGTCAATATGGATGAAATTTTAACATTTAATCTTTTGACTGTAAATGACTGTTGGATGTGAATTATGACTTTGTCAACTAAAATAAGTGTGTTTTAAAGTCATTTCTGTGCCTGAAACGGGTCAAAATTGAAGGTTTTGAGTAAGCAAAACTCTGTAAAAATGGCAATTTTGGTCACTCTGAGGGTTTAAAAAGTGGTTATGCAACATCAGGCACGATAAAATTGACATTTTCGAATCATTTTTGGTACAGTCCAAAAATCAATTTTCGGATGAAAAACGATGACTCCGGACCTGTCGAACAATCCCAAAATGGTCTATAATGATGAAATTTTAACATTTAATCTTTTGACTCTAAATGACTGTTGGATGTGAATTATGACTTTGTCAACTAAAATAAGTGTGTTTAAAGTCATTTCTGTGCCTCAAAGGGGTCAAAATTGAAGCTTTTGAGTAATCAAAACTCTGTAAAAATGGCAATTTTGGTCACTGTGAGGGTTTAAAAAGTGGTTATTCAACATGAGGCACGATCCAATTGACATTTTGAATCATTTTTGGTACAGTCCAAAAAATAAATTTTCGGATGAAAAACGATGACTCCGGACCTGTCGAACGTTCCCAAAATGGTCTATAATGATGAAATTTTAACATTTAATCTTTTGACTCTAAATGACTGTTGGATGTGAATTATGACTTTGTCAACTAAAATAAGTGTGTTTAAAGTCGTTTCTGTGCCTCAAAGGGGTCAAAATTGAAGCTTTTGAGTAATCAAAACTCTGTAAAAATGGCAATTTTGGTCACTGTGAGGGTTTAAAAAGTGGTTATTCAACATGAGCCACGATCCAATTGACATTTTGAATCATTTTTGGTACAGTCCAAAAAATCAATTTTGGGATGAAAAACGATGACTCCGGACATGTCGAACGATCCCAAAATGGTCAATATGGATGAAATTTTAACATTTAATCTTTTGACTCTAAATGACTGTTGGATGTGAATTATGACTTTGTCAACTAAAATAAGTGTGTTTAAAGTCATTTCTGTGCCTGAAACGGGTCAAAATTGAAGCTTTTGAGTAAGCAAAACTCTGTAAAAATGGCAATTTTGGTCACTCTGAGGGTTTAAAAAGTGGTTATTCAACATGAGGCACGATACAATTGACATTTTGAATTATTTTTGGTACAGTCCAAAAAATCAATTTTCGGATGAAAAACGATGACTCCGGACCTGTCGAACGTTCCCAAAATGGTCAATATGGATGAAATTTTAACATTTAATCTTTTGACTGTAAATGACTGTTGGATGTGAATTATGACTTTGTCAACTAAAATAAGTGTGTTTAAAGTCGTTTCTGTGCCTCAAAGGGGTCAAAATTGAAGCTTTTGAGTAATCAAAACTCTGTAAAAATGGCAATTTTGGTCACTGTGAGGGTTTAAAAAGTGGTTATTCAACATGAGCCACGATCCAATTGACATTTTGAATCATTTTTGGTACAGTCCAAAAAATCAATTTTCGGATGAAAAACGATGACTCCGGACATGTCGAATGATCCCAAAATGGTCAATATGGATGAAATTTTAACATTTAATCTTTTGACTCTAAATGACTGTTGGATGTGAATTATGACTTTGTCAACTAAAATAAGTGTGTTTAAAGTCATTTCTGTGCCTCAAAGGGGTCAAAATTGAAGCTTTTGAGTAAGCAAAACTCTGTAAAAATGGCAATTTTGGTCACTCTGAGGGTTTAAAAAGTGGTTATTCAACATGAGGCACGATCCAATTGACATTTTGAATCATTTTTGGCACAGTCCAAAAAATCAATTTTCGGATGAAAAACGATGACTCCGGACATGTCAAACGATCCCAAAAAGGTCAAAATGGATGAAATTTTAACATTTAATCTTTTGACTGTAAATGACTGTTGGATGTGAATTATGACTTTGTCAACTAAAATAAGTGTGTTTAAAGTCATTTCTGTGCCTGAAACGGGTCAAAATTGAAGCTTTTGAGTAAGCAAAACTCTGTAAAAATGGCAATTTTGGTCACTCTGAGGGTTTAAAAAGTGGTTATTCAACATGAGGCACGATACAATTGACATTTTGAATTATTTTTGGTACAGTCCAAAAAATCAATTTTCGGATGAAAAACGATGAGTCCGGACATGTCGAACTATCCCAAAATGGTCAATATGGATGAAATTTTAACATTTAATCTTTTGACTGTAAATGACTGTTGGATGTGAATTATGACTTTGTCAACTAAAATAAGTGTGTTTAAAGTCATTTCTGTGCCTGAAACGGGTCAAAATTGAAGGTTTTGAGTAAGCAAAACTCTGTAAAAATGGCAATTTTGGTCACTCTGAGGGTTTAAAAAGTGGTTATGCAACATGAGGCACGATCCAATTGACATTTTGAATCATTTTTGGTACAGGGTAAAAAATCAATTTTCGGATGAAAAACGATGACTCCGGACCTGTCGAACAATCCCAAAATGGTCTATAATGATGAAATTTTAACATTTAATCTTTTGACTCTAAATGACTGTTGGATGTGAATTATGACTTTGTCAACTAAAATAAGTGTGTTTAAAGTCATTTCTGTGCCTGAAACGGGTCAAAATTGAAGCTTTTGAGTAAGCAAAACTCTGTAAAAATGGCAATTTTGGTCACTGTGAGGGTTTAAAAAGTGGTTATTCAACATGAGGCATGATCCAATTGACATTTTGTATCATTTTTGGTACAGTCCAAAAAATCAATTTTAGGATGAAAAACCATGACTCCGGACATGTCGAACGATCCCAAAATGGTCAATATGGATGAAATTTTAACATTTAATCTTTTGACTGTAAATGACTGTTGGATGTGAATTATGACTTTGTCAACTAAAATAAGTGTGTTTAAAGTCATTTCTGTGCCTGAAACGGGTCAAAATTGAAGCTTTTGAGTAAGCAAAACTCTGTAAAAATGGCAATTTTGGTCACTGTGAGGGTTTAAAAAGTGGTTATTCAACATGAGGCACGATCCAATTGACATTTTGAATCATTTTTGGTACAGTCCAAAAAATAAATTTTCGGATGAAAAACGATGACTCCGGACCTGTCGAACGTTCCCAAAATGGTCTATAATGATGAAATTTTAACATTTAATCTTTTGACTCTAAATGACTGTTGGATGTGAATTATGACTTTGTCAACTAAAATAAGTGTGTTTAAAGTCGTTTCTGTGCCTCAAAGGGGTCAAAATTGAAGCTTTTGAGTAATCAAAACTCTGTAAAAATGGCAATTTTGGTCACTGTGAGGGTTTAAAAAGTGGTTATTCAACATGAGCCACGATCCAATTGACATTTTGAATCATTTTTGGTACAGTCCAAAAAATCAATTTTCGGATGAAAAACGATGACTCCGGACATGTCGAATGATCCCAAAATGGTTAATATGGATGAAATTTTAACATTTAATCTTTTGACTCTAAATGACTGTTGGATGTGAATTATGACTTTGTCAACTAAAATAAGTGTGTTTAAAGTCATTTCTGTGCCTCAAAGGGCTCAAAATTGAAGCTTTTGAGTAAGCAAAACTCTGTAAAAATGGCAATTTTTGTCACTCTGAGGGTTTAAAAAGTGGTTATTCAACATGAGGCACGATCCAATTGACATTTTGAATCATTTTTGGTACAGTCCAAAAAATCAATTTTGGGATGAAAAACGATGACTCCGGACATGTCGAATGATCCCAAAATGGTCAATATGGATGAAATTTTAACATTTAATCTTTTGACTGTAAATGACTGTTGGATGTGAATTATGTCTTTGTCAACTAAAATAAGTGTGTTTAAAGTCATTTCTGTGCCTCAAAGGGGTCAAAATTGAAGCTTTTGAGTAATCAAAACTCTGTAAAAATGGCAATTTTTGTCACTCTGAGGGTTTAAAAAGTGGTTATTCAACATGAGGCACGATCCAATTGACATTTTGAATCATTTTTGGTACAGTCCAAAAAATCAATTTTCGGATGAAAAACGATGACTCCGGACCTGTCGAACGTTCCCAAAATGGTCTATAATGATGAAATTTTAACATTTAATCTTTTGAATCTAAATGACTGTTGGATGTGAATTATGACTTTGTCAACTACAATAAGTGTGTTTAAAGTCGTTTCTGTGCCTCAAAGGGGTCAAAATTGAAGCTTTTGAGTAATCAAAACTCTGTAAAAATGGCAATTTTGGTCACTGTGAGGGTTTAAAAAGTGGTTATTCAACATGAGCCACGATCCAATTGACATTTTGAATCATTTTTGGTACAGTCCAAAAAATCAATTTTCGGATGAAAAACGATGACTCCGGACATGTCGAATGATCCCAAAATGGTCAATATGGATGAAATTTTAACATTTAATCTTTTGACTCTAAATGACTGTTGGATGTGAATTATGACTTTGTCAACTAAAATAAGTGTGTTTAAAGTCATTTCTGTGCCTGAAACGGGTCAAAATTGAAGCTTTTGAGTAAGCAAAACTCTGTAAAAATGGCAATTTTGGTCACTCTGAGGGTTTAAAAAGTGGTTATTCAACATGAGGCACGATACAATTGACATTTTGAATTATTTTTGGTACAGTCCAAAAAATCAATTTTCGGATGAAAAACGATGAGTCCGGACATGTCGAACTATCCCAAAATGGTCAATATGGATGAAATTTTAACATTTAATCTTTTGACTGTAAATGACTGTTGGATGTGAATTATGACTTTGTCAACTAAAATAAGTGTGTTTAAAGTCATTTCTGTGCCTGAAACGGGTCAAAATTGAAGGTTTTGAGTAAGCAAAACTCTGTAAAAATGGCAATTTTGGTCACTGTGAGGGTTTAAAAAGTGGTTATTCAACATGAGGCACGATCCAATTGACATTTTGAATCATTTTTGGTACAGTCCAAAAAATCAATTTTCGGATGAAAAACGATGACTCCGGACCTGTCGAACAATCCCAAAATGGTCTATAATGATGAAATTTTAACGTTTAATCTTTTGACTCTAAATGACTGTTGGATGTGAATTATGACTTTGTCAACTAAAATAAGTGTGTTTAAAGTCATTTCTGTGCCTGAAACGGGTCAAAATTGAAGCTTTTGAGTAATCAAAACTCTGTAAAAATGGCAATTTTGGTCACTGTGAGGGTTTAAAAAGTGGTTATTCAACATGAGCCACGATCCAATTGACATTTTGAATCATTTTTGGTACAGTCCAAAAATCAATTTTCGGATGAAAAACGATGACTCCGGACATGTCGAATGATCCCAAAATGGTCAATATGGATGAAATTCTAACATTTAATCTTTTGACTCTAAATGACTGTTGGATGTGAATTATGACTTTGTCAACTAAAATAAGTGTGTTTAAAGTCATTTCTGTGCCTGAAACGGGTCAAAATTGAAGCTTTTGAGTAAGCAAAACTCTGTAAAAATGGCAATTTTGGTCACTCTGAGGGTTTAAAAAGTGGTTATTCAACATGAGGCACGATACAATTGACATTTTGAATTATTTTTGGTACAGTCCAAAAAATCAATTTTCGGATGAAAAACGATGAGTCCGGACATGTCGAACTATCCCAAAATGGTCAATATGGATGAAATTTTAACATTTAATCTTTTGACTGTAAATGACTGTTGGATGTGAATTATGACTTTGTCAACTAAAATAAGTGTGTTTAAAGTCATTTCTGTGCCTGAAACGGGTCAAAATTGAAGGTTTTGAGTAAGCAAAACTCTGTAAAAATGGCAATTTTGGTCACTGTGAGGGTTTAAAAAGTGGTTATTCAACATGAGGCACGATCCAATTGACATTTTGAATAATTTTTGGTACAGTCCAAAAAATCAATTTTCGGATGAAAAACGATGACTCCGGACCTGTCGAACAATCCCAAAATGGTCTATAATGATGAAATTTTAACGTTTATTCTTTTGACTCTAAATGACTGTTGGATGTGAATTATGACTTTGTCAACTAAAATAAGTGTGTTTAAAGTCATTTCTGTGCCTGAAACGGGTCAAAATTGAAGCTTTTGAGTAAGCAAAACTCTGTAAAAATGGCAATTTTGGTCACTGTGAGGGTCTAAAAAGTGGTTATTCAACATGAGGCACGATCCAATTGACATTTTGAATCATTTTTGGTACAGTCCAAAAAATAAATTTTCGGATGAAAAACGATGACTCCGGACCTGTCGAACGTTCCCAAAATGGTCTATAATGATGAAATTTTAACATTTAATCTTTTGACTCTGAATGACTGTTGGATGTGAATTATGACTTTGTCAACTAAAATAAGTGTGTTTAAAGCCATTTCTGTGCCTCAAAGGGGTCAAAATTGAAGCTTTTGAGTAATCAAAACTCTGTAAAAATGGCAATTTTGGTCACTGTGAGGGTTTAAAAAGTGGTTATTCAACATGAGGCACGATCCAATTGACATTTTGAATCATTTTTGATACAGTCCAAAAAATCAATTTTCGGATGAAAAACGATGACTCCGGACATGTCGAACGATCCCAAAATGGTCAATATGGATGAAATTTTAACATTTAATCTTTTGACTGTTAATGACTGTTGGATGTGAATTATGACTTTGTCAACTAAAATAAGTGTGTTTAAAGTCATTTCTGTACCTGAAACGGGTCAAAATTGAAGCTTTTGAGAAAGCAAAACTCTGTAAAAATGGCAATTTTGGTCACTGTGAGGGTTTAAAAAGTGGTTATTCAACATGAGGCACGATCCAATTGACATTTTGAATCATTTTTGGTACAGTCCAAAAAATAAATTTTCGGATGAAAAACGATGACTCCGGACCTGTCGAACGTTCCCAAAATGGTCTATAATGATGAAATTTTAACATTTAATCTTTTGACTCTAAATGACTGTTGGATGTGAATTATGACTTTGTCAACTAAAATAAGTGTGTTTAATGTCGTTTCTGTGCCTCAAAGGGGTCAAAATTGAAGCTTTTGAGTAATCAAAACTCTGTAAAAATGGCAATTTTGGTCACTGTGAGGGTTTAAAAAGTGGTTATTCAACATGAGCCACGATCCAATTGACATTTTGAATCATTTTTGGTACAGTCCAAAAAATCAATTTTGGGATGAAAAACGATGACTCCGGACATGTCGAATGATCCCAAAATGGTCAATATGGATGAAATTTTAACATTTAATCTTTTGACTGTAAATGACTGTTGGATGTGAATTATGACTTTGCCAACTAAAATAAGTGTGTTTAAAGTCATTTCTGTGCCTCAAAGGGGTCAAAATTGAAGCTTTTGAGTAATCAAAACTCTGTAAAAATGGCAATTTTGGTCACTCTGAGGGTTTAAAAAGTGGTTATTCAACATGAGGCACGATCCAATTGACATTTTGAATCATTTTTGGTACAGTCCAAAAAATCAATTTTCGGATGAAAAACGATGACTCCGGACCTGTCGAACGTTCCCAAAATGGTCTATAATGATGAATTTTTAACAATTAATCTTTTGAATCTAAATGACTGTTGGATGTGAATTATGACTTTGTCAACTACAATAAGTGTGTTTAAAGTCGTTTCTGTGCCTCAAAGGGGTCAAAATTGAAGCTTTTGAGTAATCAAAACTCTGTAAAAATGGCAATTTTGGTCACTGTGAGGGTTTAAAAAGTGGTTATTCAACATGAGGCACGATCCAATTGACATTTTGAATCATTTTTGGTACAGTCCAAAAAATCAATTTTCGGATGAAAAACGATGACTCCGGACATGTCGAACGATCCCAAAAAGGTCAAAATGGATGAAATTTTAACATTTAATCTTTTGACTGTAAATGACTGTTGGATGTGAATTATGACTTTGTCAACTAAAATAAGTGTGTTTAAATTCATTTCTGTGCCTGAAACGGGGCAAAATTGAAGCTTTTGAGTAAGCAAAAATCTGTAAAAATGGCAATTTTGGTCACTCTGAGGGTTTAAAAAGTGGTTATTCAACATGAGCCACGATCCAATTGACATTTTGAATCATTTTTGGTACAGTCCAAAAAATCAATTTTTGGATGAACAACGACTCCGGACATGTCGAATGATCCCAAAATGGTCAATATGGATGAAATTTTAACATTTAATCTTTTGACTGTAAATGACTGTTGGATGTGAATTATGACTTTGTCAACTAAAATAAGTGTGTTTAAAGTCATTTCTGTGTCTCAAAGGGGTCAAAATTGAAGCTTTTGAGTAATCAAAACTCTGTAAAAATGGCAATTTTGGTCACTCTGAGGGTTTAAAAAGTGGTTATTCAACATGAGGCACGATCCAATTGACATTTTGAATCATTTTTGGTACAGTCCAAAAAATCAATTTTCGGATGAAAAACGATGACTCCGGACCTGTCGAACGTTCCCAAAATGGTCTATAATGATGAAATTTTAACATTTAATCTTTTGAATCTAAATGACTGTTGGATGTGAATTATGACTTTGTCAACTACAATAAGTGTGTTTAAAGTCATTTCTGTGCCTCAAAGGGGTCAAAATTGAAGCTTTTGAGTAAGCAAAACTGTAAAAATGGCAATTTTGGTCACTGTGAGGGTTTTAAAAGTGGTTATTCAACATGAGGCACGATCTAATTGACATTTTGAATCATTTTTGGTACAGTCCAAAAAATCAATTTTCGGATGAAAAATGATGACTCCGGACATGTCGAACGATCCCAAAAAAGTCAAAATGGATGAAATTTTAACATTTAATCTTTTGACGTTAAATGACTGTTGGATGTGAATTATGACTTTGTCAACTAAAATAAGTGTGTTTAAAGTCATTTCTGTGCCTGAAACGGGTCAAAATTGAAGCTTTTGTGTAAGCAAAACTCTGTAAAAATGGCAATTTTGGTCACTGTGAGGGTTTAAAAAGTGGTTATTCAACATGAGGCACGATCCAATTGACATTTTGAATCATTTTTGGTACAGTCCAAAAAATCAATTTTCGGATGAAAAACGATGAGTCTGGACATGTCGAACTATCCCAAAATGGTCAATATGGATGAAATTTTAACATTTAATCTTTTGACTGTAAATGACTGTTGGATGTGAATTATGACTTTGTCAACTAAAATAAGTGTGTTTAAAGTCATTTCTGTGCCTGAAACGGGTCAAAATTGAAGGTTTTGAGTAAGCAAAACTCTGTAAAAATGGCAATTTTGGTCACTGTGAGGGTTTAAAAAGTGGTTATTCAACATGAGGCACGATCCAATTGACATTTTGAATAATTTTTGGTACAGTCCAAAAAATCAATTTTCGGATGAAAAACGATGACTCCGGACATGTCGAACGATCCCAAAAAGGTCAAAATGGATGAAATTTTAACATTTAATCTTTTGACTGTAAATGACTGTTGGATGTGAATTATGACTTTGTCAACTAAAATAAGTGTGTTTAAATTCATTTCTGTGCCTGAAACGGGTCAAAATTGAAGCTTTTGAGTAAGCAAAAATCTGTAAAAATGGCAATTTTGGTCACTCTGAGGGTTTAAAAAGTGGTTATTCAACATGAGCCACGATCCAATTGACATTTTGAATCATTTTTGGTACAGTCCAAAAAATCAATTTTTGGATGAACAACGACTCCGGACATGTCGAATGATCCCAAAATGGTCAATATGGATGAAATTTTAACATTTAATCTTTTGACTGTAAATGACTGTTGGATGTGAATTATGACTTTGTCAACTAAAATAAGTGTGTTTAAAGTCATTTCTGTGCCTCAAAGGGGTCAAAATTGAAGCTTTTGAGTAATCAAAACTCTGTAAAAATGGCAATTTTGGTCACTCTGAGGGTTTAAAAAGTGGTTATTCAACATGAGGCACGATCCAATTGACATTTTGAATCATTTTTGGTACAGTCCAAAAAATCAATTTTCGGATGAAAAACGATGACTCCGGACCTGTCGAACGTTCCCAAAATGGTCTATAATGATGAAATTTTAACATTTAATCTTTTGAATCTAAATGACTGTTGGATGTGAATTATGACTTTGTCAACTACAATAAGTGTGTTTAAAGTCATTTCTGTGCCTCAAAGGGGTCAAAATTGAAGCTTTTGAGTAAGCAAAACTGTAAAAATGGCAATTTTGGTCACTGTGAGGGTTTTAAAAGTGGTTATTCAACATGAGGCACGATCTAATTGACATTTTGAATAATTTTTGGTACAGTCCAAAAAATCAATTTTCGGATGAAAAATGATGACTCCGGACATGTCGAACGATCCCAAAAAGGTCAAAATGGATGAAATTTTAACATTTAATCTTTTGACGTTAAATGACTGTTGGATGTGAATTATGACTTTGTCAACTAAAATAAGTGTGTTTAAAGTCATTTCTGTGCCTGAAACGGGTCAAAATTGAAGCTTTTGTGTAAGCAAAACTCTGTAAAAATGGCAATTTTGGTCACTGTGAGGGTTTAAAAAGTGGTTATTCAACATGAGGCACGATCCAATTGACATTTTGAATCATTTTTGGTACAGTCCAAAAAATCAATTTTCGGATGAAAAACGATGAGTCTGGACATGTCGAACTATCCCAAAATGGTCAATATGGATGAAATTTTAACATTTAATCTTTTGACTGTAAATGACTGTTGGATGTGAATTATGACTTTGTCAACTAAAATAAGTGTGTTTAAAGTCATTTCTGTGCCTGAAACGGGTCAAAATTGAAGGTTTTGAGTAAGCAAAACTCTGTAAAAATGGCAATTTTGGTCACTCTGAGGGTTTAAAAAGTGGTTATTCAACATGAGGCACGATCCAATTGACATTTTGAATCATTTTTGGTACAGTCCAAAAAATAAATTTTCGGATGAAAAACGATGACTCCGGACCTGTCGAACGTTCCCAAAATGGTCTATAATGATGACATTTTAACATTTAATCTTTTCACTCTAAATGACTGTTGGATGTGAATTATGACTTTGTCAACTAAAATAAGTGTGTTTAAAGTCATTTCTGTGCCTCAAAGGGGTCAAAATTGAAGCTTTTGAGTAAGCAAAACTCTGTAAAAATGGCAATTTTGGTCACTGTGATGGTTTAAAAAGTGGTTATTCAACATGAGGCACGATCCAATTGACATTTTGAATCATTTTTGGTACAGTCCAAAAAATCAATTTTCGGATGAAAAACGATGACTCCGGACATGTCGAACGATCCCAAAAAGGTCAAAATGGATGAAATTTTAACATTTAATCTTTTGACTGTAAATGACTGTTGGATGTGAATTATGACTTTGTCAACTAAAAAAAGTGTGTTTAAAGTCATTTCTGTGCCTGAAACGGGTAAAAATTGAAGCTTTTGAGTAAGCAAAACTCTGTAAAAATGGCAATTTTGGTCACTCTGAGGGTTTAAAAAGTGGTTATTCAACATGAGCCACGATCCAATTGACATTTTGAATCATTTTTGGTACAGTCCAAAAAATCAATTTTTGGATGAACAACGACTCCGGACATGTCAAATGATCCCAAAATGGTTAATATGGATGAAATTTTAACATTTAATCTTTTGACTGTAAATGACTGTTGGATGTGAATTATGACTTTGTCAACTAAAATAAGTGTGTTTAAAGTCATTTCTGTGCCTCAAAGGGGTCAAAATTGAAGCTTTTGAGTAATCAAAACTCTGTAAAAATTGCAATTTTGGTCACTCTGAGGGTTTAAAAAGTGGTTATTCAACATGAGGCACGATCCAATTGACATTTTGAATCATTTTTGGTACAGTCCAAAAAATCAGTTTTCGGATGAAAAACGATGACTCCGGACCTGTCGAACGTTCCCAAAATGGTCTATAATGATGAAATTTTAACATTTAATCTTTTGAATCTAAATGACTGTTGGATGTGAATTGTGACTTTGTCAACTACAATAAGTGTGTTTAAAGTCATTTCTGTGCCTTAAAGGGGTCAAAATTGAAGCTTTTGAGTAATCAAAACTCTGTAAAAATGGCAATTTTGGTCACTGTGAAGGTTTAAAAAGTGGTTATTGAACATGAGCCACGATCCAATTGACATTTTGAATCATTTTTGGTACAGTCCAAAAAATCAATTTTCGGATGAAAAACGATGACTCCGGACATGTCGAATGATCCCAAAATGGTCAATATGGATGAAATTTTAACATTTAATCTTTTGACTCTAAATGACTGTTGGATGTGAATTATGACTTTGTCAACTAAAATAAGTGTGTTTAAAGTCATTTCTGTGCCTCAAAGGGGTCAAAATTGAAGCTTTTGAGTAAGCAAAACTCTGTAAAAATGGCAATTTTGGTCACTGTGAGGTTTTAAAAAGTGGTTATTCAACATGAGGCACGATCCAATTGACATTTTGAATCATTTTTGGTACAGTCCAAAAAATCAATTTTCGGATGAAAAACGATGACTCCGGACATGTCGAACGATCCCAAAAAGGTCAAAATGGATGAAATTTTAACATTTAATCTTTTGACTGTAAATGACTGTTGGATGTGAATTATGACTTTGTCAACTAAAATAAGTGTGTTTAAAGTCATTTCTGTGCCTGAAACGGGTCAAAATTGAAGCTTTTGAGTAAGCAAAACTCTGTAAAAATGGCAATTTTGGTCACTGTGAGGGTTTAAAAAGTGGTTGTTCAACATGAGGCACGATCCAATTGACATTTTGAATCATTTTTGGTACAGTCCAAAAAATCAATTTTCGGATGAAAAACGATGACTCCGGGCCTGTCGAACGTTCCCAAAATGGTCTATAATGATGAAATTTTAACATTTAATCTTTTGAATCTAAATGACTGTTGGATGTGAATTATGACTTTGTCAACTACAATAAGTGTGTTTAAATTCGTTTCTGTGCCTCAAAGGGGTCAAAATTGAAGCTTTTGAGTAATCAAAACTCTGTAAAAATGGCAATTTTGGTCACTGTGAGGGTTTAAAAAGTGGTTATTCAACATGAGCCACGATCCAATTGACATTTTGAATCATTTTTGGTACAGTCCAAAAAATCAATTTTCGGATGAAAAACGATGACTCCGGACATGTCGAATGATCCCAAAATGGTCAATATGGATGAAATTTTAACATTTAATCTTTTGACTCTAAATGACTGTTGGATGTGAATTATGACTTTGTCAACTAAAATAAGTGTGTTTAAAGTCATTTCTGTGCCTCAAAGGGGTCAAAATTGAAGCTTTTGAGTAAGCAAAACTGTAAAAATGGCAATTTTGGTCACTGTGAGGGTTTAAAAAGTGGTTATTCAACATGAGGCACGATCCAATTGACATTTTGAATCATTTTTGGTACAGTCCAAAAAATCTATTTTCGGATGAAAAACGATGACTCCGGACATGTCGAACGATCCCAAAAAGGTCAAAATGGATGAAATTTTAACATTTAATCTTTTGACGTTAAATGACTGTTGGATGTGAATTATGACTTTGTCAACTAAAATAAGTGTGTTTAAAGTCATTTCTGTGCCTGAAACGGGTCAAAATTGAAGCTTTTGTGTAAGCAAAACTCTGTAAAAATGGCAATTTTGGTCACTGTGAGGGTTTAAAAAGTGGTTATTCAACATGAGGCACGATCCAATTGACATTTTGAATCATTTTTGGTACAGTCCAAAAAATCAATTTTCGGATGAAAAACGATGACTCCGGACATGTCTAACTATCCCAAAATGGTCAATATGGATGACATTTTAACATTTAATCTTTTGACTGTAAATGACTGTTGGATGTGAATTATGACTTTGTCAACTAAAATAAGTGTGTTTAAAGTCATGTCTGTGCCTGAAACGGGTCAAAATTGAAGCTTTTGAGTAAGCAAAACTCTGTAAAAATGGCAATTTTGGTCACTGTGAGGGTTTAAAAAGTGGTTATTCAACATGAGGCACAATCCAATTGACATTTTGAATCATTTTTGGTACAGTCCAAAAAATCGATTTTCGGATGAAAAACGATGACTCCGGACCTGTCGAACGATCCCAAAAAGGTCAAAATGGATGAAATTTTAACATTTAATCTTTTGACTCTAAATGACTGTTGGATGTGAATTATGACTTTGTCAACTACAATAAGTGTGTTTAAAGTCGTTTCTGTGCCTCAAAGGGGTCAAAATTGAAGCTTTTGAGTAATCAAAACTCTGTAAAAATGGCAATTTTGGTCACTGTGAGGGTTTAAAAAGTGGTTATTCAACATGAGGCACGATCCAATTGACATTTTGAATCATTTTTGGTACAGTCCAAAAAATCAATTTTCGGATGAAAAACGATGACTCCGGACATGTCGAACTATCCCAAAATGGTCAATATGGATGAAATTTTAACATTTAATCTTTTGACTGTAAATGACTGTTGGATGTGAATTATGACTTTGTCAACTAAAATAAGTGTGTTTAAAGTCATTTCTGTGCCTGAAACGTGTCAAAATTGAAGCTTTTGAGTAAGCAAAACTCTGTAAAAATGGGAATTTTGGTCACTGTGAGGGTTTAAAAAGTGGTTATTCAACATGAGGCACAATCCAATTGACATTTAGAATCATTTTTGGTACAGTCCAAAAAATCAATTTTCGGATGAAAAACGATGACTCCGGACATGTCGAACGATCCCAAAAAGGTCAAAATGGATGAAATTTTAACATTTAATCTTTTGACTGTAAATGACTGTTGGATGTGAATTATGACTTTGTCAACTAAAATAAGTGTGTTTAAAGTCATTTCTGTGCCTGAAACGGGTCAAAATTGAAGCTTTTGAGTAAGCAAAACTCTGTAAAAATGGCAATTTTAGTCACTCTGAGGGTTTAAAAAGTGGTTATTCAACATGAGGCACGATCCAATTGACATTTTGAATCATTTTTGGTACAGTCCAAAAAATCAATTTTCGGATGAAAAACGATGACTCCGGACCTGTCGAACACTCCCAAAATGGTCTATAATGATGAAATTTTAACATTTAATCTTTTGACTCTAAATGACTGTTGGATGTGAATTATGACTTTGTCAACTAAAATAAGTGTGTTTAAAGTCGTTTCTGTGCCTGAAACGGGTCAACATTGAAGCTTTTGAGTAAGCAAAACTCTGTAAAAATGGCAATTTTGGTCACTGTGAGGGTTTAAAAAGTGGTTATTCAACATGAGGCACGATCCAATTGACATTTTGAATCATTTTTGTACAGTCCAAAAAATAAATTTTCGGATGAAAAACGATGACTCCGGACCTGTCGAACGTTCCCAAAATGGTCTATAATGATGAAATTTTAACATTTAATCTTTTGACTCTAAATGACTGTTGGATGTGAATTATGACTTTGTCAACTAAAATAAGTGTGTTTAAAGTCGTTTCTGTGCCTCAAAGGGGTCAAAATTGAAGCTTTTGAGTAATCAAAACTCTGTAAAAATGGCAATTTTGGTCACTGTGAGGGTTTAAAAAGTGGTTATTCAACATGAGGCACGATCCAATTGACATTTTGAATCATTTTTGATACAGTCCAAAAAATCAATTTTCTGATGAAAAACGATGACTCCGGACATGTCGAACTATCCCAAAATGGTCAATATGGATGAAATTTTAACATTTAATCTTTTGACTGTAAATGACTGTTGGATGTGAATTATGACCTTGTCAACTAAAATAAGTGTGTTTAAAGTCATTTCTGTGCCTGAAACGGGTCAAAATTGAAGCTTCTGAGTAAGCAAAACTCTGTAAAAATGGCAATTTTGGTCACTGTGAGGGTTTAAAAAGTGGTTATTCAACATGAGGCACGATCCAATTGACATTTTGAATCATTTTTGGTACAGTCCAAAAAATCAATTTTCGGATGAAAAACAATGACTCCGGACCTGTCGAACGTTCCCAAAATGGTCTATAATGATGAAATTTTAACATTTAATCTTTTGACTCTAAATGACTGTTGGATGTGAATTATGACTTTGTCAACTAAAATAAGTGTGTTTAAAGTCGATTCTGTGCCTCAAAGGGGTCAAAATTGAAGATTTTGAGTAATCAAAACTCTGTAAAAATGGCAATTTTGGTCACTGTGAGGGTTTAAAAAGTGGTTATTCAACATGAGGCATGATCCAATTGACATTTTGTATCATTTTTGGTACAGTCCAAAAAATCAATTTTGGGATGAAAAACGATGACTCTGGACATGTCGAACGATCCCAAAATGGTCAATATGGATGAAATTTTAACATTTAATCTTTTGACTGTAAATGACTGTTGGATGTGAATTATGACTTTGTCAACTAAAATAAGTGTGTTTAAAGTCATGTCTGTGCCTGAAACGGGTCAAAATTGAAGCTTTTGAGTAAGCAAAACTCTGTAAAAATGGCAATTTTGGTCACTGTGAGGGTTTAAAAAGTGGTTATTCAACATGAGGCACGATCCAATTGACATTTTGAATCATTTTTGGTACAGTCCAAAAAATCAATTTTCGGATGAAAAACGATGACTCCGGACATGTCGAACGATCCCAAAAAGGTCAAAATGGATGAAATTTTAACATTTAATCTTTTGACTGTAAATGACTGTTGGATGTGAATTATGACTTTGTCAACTAAAATAAGTGTGTTTAAAGTCATTTCTGTGCCTGAAACGGGTCAAAATTGAAGCTTTTGAGTAAGCAAAACTCTGTAAAAATGGCAATTTTGGTCACTGTGAGGGTTTAAAAAGTGGTTATTCAACATGAGGCACGATCCAATTGACATTTTGAATCATTTTTGGTACAGTCCAAAAAAGTCAATTTTCGGATGAAAAACGATGACTCCGGACCTGTCGAACACTCCCAAAATGGTCTATAATGATGAAATTTTAACATTTAATCTTTTGACTCTAAATGACTGTTGGATGTGAATTATGACTTTGTCAACTAAAATAAGTGTGTTTAAAGTCGTTTCTGTGCCTGAAACGGGTCAACATTGAAGCTTTTGAGTAAGCAAAACTCTGTAAAAATGGCAATTTTGGTCACTGTGAGGGTTTAAAAAGTGGTTATTCAACATGAGGCACGATCCAATTGACATTTTGAATCATTTTTGTACAGTCCAAAAAATAAATTTTCGGATGAAAAACGATGACTCCGGACCTGTCGAACGTTCCCAAAATGGTCTATAATGATGAAATTTTAACATTTAATCTTTTGACTCTAAATGACTGTTGGATGTGAATTATGACTTTGTCAACTAAAATAAGTGTGTTTAAAGTCGTTTCTGTGCCTCAAAGGGGTCAAAATTGAAGCTTTTGAGTAATCAAAACTCTGTAAAAATGGCAATTTTGGTCACTGTGAGGGTTTAAAAAGTGGTTATTCAACATGAGGCACGATCCAATTGACATTTTGAATCATTTTTGATACAGTCCAAAAAATCAATTTTCTGATGAAAAACGATGACTCCGGACATGTCGAACTATCCCAAAATGGTCAATATGGATGAAATTTTAACATTTAATCTTTTGACTGTAAATGACTGTTGGATGTGAATTATGACCTTGTCAACTAAAATAAGTGTGTTTAAAGTCATTTCTGTGCCTGAAACGGGTCAAAATTGAAGCTTTTGTGTAAGCAAAACTCTGTAAAAATGGCAATTTTGGTCACTGTGAGGGTTTAAAAAGTGGTTATTCAACATGAGGCACGATCCAATTGACATTTTGAATCATTTTTGTACAGTCCAAAAAATAAATTTTCGGATGAAAAACGATGACTCCGGACCTGTCGAACGTTCCCAAAATGGTCTATAATGATGAAATTTTAACATTTAATCTTTTGACTCTAAATGACTGTTGGATGTGAATTATGACTTTGTCAACTAAAATAAGTGTGTTTAAAGTCGTTTCTGTGCCTCAAAGGGGTCAAAATTGAAGCTTTTGAGTAATCAAAACTCTGTAAAAATGGCAATTTTGGTCACTGTGAGGGTTTAAAAAGTGGTTATTCAACATGAGGCACGATCCAATTGACATTTTGAATCATTTTTGATACAGTCCAAAAAATCAATTTTCTGATGAAAAACGATGACTCCGGACATGTCGAACTATCCCAAAATGGTCAATATGGATGAAATTTTAACATTTAATCTTTTGACTGTAAATGACTGTTGGATGTGAATTATGACCTTGTCAACTAAAATAAGTGTGTTTAAAGTCATTTCTGTGCCTGAAACGGGTCAAAATTGAAGCTTCTGAGTAAGCAAAACTCTGTAAAAATGGCAAATGTGGTCACTGTGAGGGTTTAAAAAGTGGTTATTCAACATGAGGCACGATCCAATTGACATTTTGAATCATTTTTGTACAGTCCAAAAAATAAATTTTCGGATGAAAAACGATGACTCCGGACCTGTCGAACGTTCCCAAAATGGTCTATAATGATGAAATTTTAACATTTAATCTTTTGACTCTAAATGACTGTTGGATGTGAATTATGACTTTGTCAACTAAAATAAGTGTGTTTAAAGTCGTTTCTGTGCCTCAAAGGGGTCAAAATTGAAGCTTTTGAGTAATCAAAACTCTGTAAAAATGGCAATTTTGGTCACTGTGAGGGTTTAAAAAGTGGTTATTCAACATGAGGCACGATCCAATTGACATTTTGAATCATTTTTGATACAGTCCAAAAAATCAATTTTCTGATGAAAAACGATGACTCCGGACATGTCGAACTATCCCAAAATGGTCAATATGGATGAAATTTTAACATTTAATCTTTTGACTGTAAATGACTGTTGGATGTGAATTATGACCTTGTCAACTAAAATAAGTGTGTTTAAAGTCATTTCTGTGCCTGAAACGGGTCAAAATTGAAGCTTCTGAGTAAGCAAAACTCTGTAAAAATGGCAATTTTGGTCACTGTGAGGGTTTAAAAAGTGGTTATTCAACATGAGGCACGATCCAATTGACATTTTGAATCATTTTTGGTACAGTCCAAAAAATCAATTTTCGGATGAAAAACAATGACTCCGGACCTGTCGAACGTTCCCAAAATGGTCTATAATGATGAAATTTTAACATTTAATCTTTTGACTCTAAATGACTGTTGGATGTGAATTATGACTTTGTCAACTAAAATAAGTGTGTTTAAAGTCGATTCTGTGCCTCAAAGGGGTCAAAATTGAAGATTTTGAGTAATCAAAACTCTGTAAAAATGGCAATTTTGGTCACTGTGAGGGTTTAAAAAGTGGTTATTCAACATGAGGCATGATCCAATTGACATTTTGTATCATTTTTGGTACAGTCCAAAAAATCAATTTTGGGATGAAAAACGATGACTCCGGACATGTCGAACGATCCCAAAATGGTCAATATGGATGAAATTTTAACATTTAATCTTTTGACTGTAAATGACTGTTGGATGTGAATTATGACTTTGTCAACTAAAATAAGTGTGTTTAAAGTCATGTCTGTGCCTGAAACGGGTCAAAATTGAAGCTTTTGAGTAAGCAAAACTCTGTAAAAATGGCAATTTTGGTCACTGTGAGGGTTTAAAAAGTGGTTATTCAACATGAGGCACGATCCAATTGACATTTTGAATCATTTTTGGTACAGTCCAAAAAATCAATTTTCGGATGAAAAACGATGACTCCGGACATGTCGAACGATCCCAAAAAGGTCAAAATGGATGAAATTTTAACATTTAATCTTTTGACTGTAAATGACTGTTGGATGTGAATTATGACTTTGTCAACTAAAATAAGTGTGTTTAAAGTCATTTCTGTGCCTGAAACGGGTCAAAATTGAAGCTTTTGAGTAAGCAAAACTCTGTAAAAATGGCAATTTTGGTCACTGTGAGGGTTTAAAAAGTGGTTATTCAACATGAGGCACGATCCAATTGACATTTTGAATCATTTTTGGTACAGTCCAAAAAAGTCAATTTTCGGATGAAAAACGATGACTCCGGACCTGTCGAACACTCCCAAAATGGTCTATAATGATGAAATTTTAACATTTAATCTTTTGACTCTAAATGACTGTTGGATGTGAATTATGACTTTGTCAACTAAAATAAGTGTGTTTAAAGTCGTTTCTGTGCCTGAAACGGGTCAACATTGAAGCTTTTGAGTAAGCAAAACTCTGTAAAAATGGCAATTTTGGTCACTGTGAGGGTTTAAAAAGTGGTTATTCAACATGAGGCACGATCCAATTGACATTTTGAATCATTTTTGTACAGTCCAAAAAATAAATTTTCGGATGAAAAACGATGACTCCGGACCTGTCGAACGTTCCCAAAATGGTCTATAATGATGAAATTTTAACATTTAATCTTTTGACTCTAAATGACTGTTGGATGTGAATTATGACTTTGTCAACTAAAATAAGTGTGTTTAAAGTCGTTTCTGTGCCTCAAAGGGGTCAAAATTGAAGCTTTTGAGTAATCAAAACTCTGTAAAAATGGCAATTTTGGTCACTGTGAGGGTTTAAAAAGTGGTTATTCAACATGAGGCACGATCCAATTGACATTTTGAATCATTTTTGATACAGTCCAAAAAATCAATTTTCTGATGAAAAACGATGACTCCGGACATGTCGAACTATCCCAAAATGGTCAATATGGATGAAATTTTAACATTTAATCTTTTGACTGTAAATGACTGTTGGATGTGAATTATGACCTTGTCAACTAAAATAAGTGTGTTTAAAGTCATTTCTGTGCCTGAAACGGGTCAAAATTGAAGCTTTTGTGTAAGCAAAACTCTGTAAAAATGGCAATTTTGGTCACTGTGAGGGTTTAAAAAGTGGTTATTCAACATGAGGCACGATCCAATTGACATTTTGAATCATTTTTGGTACAGTCCAAAAAATCAATTTTCGGATGAAAAACGATGACTCCGGACATGTCGAACGATCCCAAAAAGGTCAAAATGGATGAAATTTTAACATTTAATCTTTTGACTGTAAATGACTGTTGGATGTGAATTATGACTTTGTCAACTAAAATAAGTGTGTTTAAAGTCATTTCTGTGCCTGAAACGGGTCAAAATTGAAGCTTTTGAGTAAGCAAAACTCTGTAAAAATGGCAATTTTGGTCACTGTGAGGGTTTAAAAAGTGGTTATTCAACATGAGGCACGATCCAATTGACATTTTGAATCATTTTTGGTACAGTCCAAAAAAGTCAATTTTCGGATGAAAAACGATGACTCCGGACCTGTCGAACACTCCCAAAATGGTCTATAATGATGAAATTTTAACATTTAATCTTTTGACTCTAAATGACTGTTGGATGTGAATTATGACTTTGTCAACTAAAATAAGTGTGTTTAAAGTCGTTTCTGTGCCTGAAACGGGTCAACATTGAAGCTTTTGAGTAAGCAAAACTCTGTAAAAATGGCAATTTTGGTCACTGTGAGGGTTTAAAAAGTGGTTATTCAACATGAGGCACGATCCAATTGACATTTTGAATCATTTTTGTACAGTCCAAAAAATAAATTTTCGGATGAAAAACGATGACTCCGGACCTGTCGAACGTTCCCAAAATGGTCTATAATGATGAAATTTTAACATTTAATCTTTTGACTCTAAATGACTGTTGGATGTGAATTATGACTTTGTCAACTAAAATAAGTGTGTTTAAAGTCGTTTCTGTGCCTCAAAGGGGTCAAAATTGAAGCTTTTGAGTAATCAAAACTCTGTAAAAATGGCAATTTTGGTCACTGTGAGGGTTTAAAAAGTGGTTATTCAACATGAGGCACGATCCAATTGACATTTTGAATCATTTTTGATACAGTCCAAAAAATCAATTTTCTGATGAAAAACGATGACTCCGGACATGTCGAACTATCCCAAAATGGTCAATATGGATGAAATTTTAACATTTAATCTTTTGACTGTAAATGACTGTTGGATGTGAATTATGACCTTGTCAACTAAAATAAGTGTGTTTAAAGTCATTTCTGTGCCTGAAACGGGTCAAAATTGAAGCTTTTGTGTAAGCAAAACTCTGTAAAAATGGCAATTTTGGTCACTGTGAGGGTTTAAAAAGTGGTTATTCAACATGAGGCACGATCCAATTGACATTTTGAATCATTTTTGTACAGTCCAAAAAATAAATTTTCAGATGAAAAACGATGACTCCGGACCTGTCGAACGTTCCCAAAATGGTCTATAATGATGAAATTTTAACATTTAATCTTTTGACTCTAAATGACTGTTGGATGTGAATTATGACTTTGTCAACTAAAATAAGTGTGTTTAAAGTCGTTTCTGTGCCTCAAAGGGGTCAAAATTGAAGCTTTTGAGTAATCAAAACTCTGTAAAAATGGCAATTTTGGTCACTGTGAGGGTTTAAAAAGTGGTTATTCAACATGAGGCACGATCCAATTGACATTTTGAATCATTTTTGATACAGTCCAAAAAATCAATTTTCTGATGAAAAACGATGACTCCGGACATGTCGAACTATCCCAAAATGGTCAATATGGATGAAATTTTAACATTTAATCTTTTGACTGTAAATGACTGTTGGATGTGAATTATGACCTTGTCAACTAAAATAAGTGTGTTTAAAGTCATTTCTGTGCCTGAAACGGGTCAAAATTGAAGCTTCCGAGTAAGCAAAACTCTGTAAAAATGGCAATTTTGGTCACTGTGAGGGTTTAAAAAGTGGTTATTCAACATGAGGCACGATCCAATTGACATTTTGAATCATTTTTGGTACAGTCCAAAAAATCAATTTTCGGATGAAAAACAATGACTCCGGACCTGTCGAACGTTCCCAAAATGGTCTATAATGATGAAATTTTAACATTTAATCTTTTGACTCTAAATGACTGTTGGATGTGAATTATGACTTTGTCAACTAAAATAAGTGTGTTTAAAGTCGATTCTGTGCCTCAAAGGGGTCAAAATTGAAGATTTTGAGTAATCAAAACTCTGTAAAAATGGCAATTTTGGTCACTGTGAGGGTTTAAAAAGTGGTTATTCAACATGAGGCATGATCCAATTGACATTTTGTATCATTTTTGGTACAGTCCAAAAAATCAATTTTGGGATGAAAAACGATGACTCCGGACATGTCGAACGATCCCAAAATGGTCAATATGGATGAAATTTTAACATTTAATCTTTTGACTGTAAATGACTGTTGGATGTGAATTATGACTTTGTCAACTAAAATAAGTGTGTTTAAAGTCATGTCTGTGCCTGAAACGGGTCAAAATTGAAGCTTTTGAGTAAGCAAAACTCTGTAAAAATGGCAATTTTGGTCACTGTGAGGGTTTAAAAAGTGGTTATTCAACATGAGGCACGATCCAATTGACATTTTGAATCATTTTTGGTACAGTCCAAAAAATCAATTTTCGGATGAAAAACGATGACTCCGGACATGTCGAACGATCCCAAAAAGGTCAAAATGGATGAAATTTTAACATTTAATCTTTTGACTGTAAATGACTGTTGGATGTGAATTATGACTTTGTCAACTAAAATAAGTGTGTTTAAAGTCATTTCTGTGCCTGAAACGGGTCAAAATTGAAGCTTTTGAGTAAGCAAAACTCTGTAAAAATGGCAATTTTGGTCACTGTGAGGGTTTAAAAAGTGGTTATTCAACATGAGGCACGATCCAATTGACATTTTGAATCATTTTTGGTACAGTCCAAAAAAGTCAATTTTCGGATGAAAAACGATGACTCCGGACATGTCGAACGATCCCAAAAAGGTCAAAATGGATGAAATTTTAACATTTAATCTTTTGACGGAAAATGACTGTTGGATGTGAATTATGACTTTGTCAACTAAAATAAGTGTGTTTAAAGTCATTTCTGTGCCTGAAACGGGTCAAAATTGAAGCTTTTGTGTAAGCAAAACTCTGTAAAAATGGCAATTTTGGTCACTGTGAGGGTTTAAAAAGTGGTTATTCAACATGAGGCACGATCCAATTGAGATTTTGAATCATTTTTGTACAGTCCAAAAAATAAATTTTCGGATGAAAAACGATGACTCCGGACCTGTCGAACGTTCCCAAAATGGTCTATAATGATGAAATTTTAACATTTAATCTTTTGACTCTAAATGACTGTTGGATGTGAATTATGACTTTGTCAACTAAAATAAGTGTGTTTAAAGTCGTTTCTGTGCCTCAAAGGGGTCAAAATTGAAGCTTTTGAGTAATCAAAACTCTGTAAAAATGGCAATTTTGGTCACTGTGAGGGTTTAAAAAGTGGTTATTCAACATGAGGCACGATCCAATTGACATTTTGAATCATTTTTGATACAGTCCAAAAAATCAATTTTCTGATGAAAAACGATGACTCCGGACATGTCGAACTATCCCAAAATGGTCAATATGGATGAAATTTTAACATTTAATCTTTTGACTGTAAATGACTGTTGGATGTGAATTATGACTTTGTCAACTAAAATAAGTGTGTTTAAAGTCATTTCTGTGCCTGAAACGGGTCAAAATTGAAGCTTCTGAGTAAGCAAAACTCTGTAAAAATGGCAATTTTGGTCACTGTGAGGGTTTAAAAAGTGGTTATTCAACATGAGGCACGATCCAAATTGACATTTTGAATCATTTTTGGTACAGTCCAAAAAATCAATTTTCGGATGAAAAACAATGACTCCGGACCTGTCGAACGTTCCCAAAATGGTCTATAATGATGAAATTTTAACATTTAATCTTTTGACTCTAAATGACTGTTGGATGTGAATTATGACTTTGTCAACTAAAATAAGTGTGTTTAAAGTCGTTTCTGTGCCTCAAAGGGGTCAAAATTGAAGATTTTGAGTAATCAAAACTCTGTAAAAATGGCAATTTTGGTCACTGTGAGGGTTTAAAAAGTGGTTATTCAACATGAGGCATGATCCAATTGACATTTTGTATCATTTTTGGTACAGTCCAAAAAAATCAATTTTCGGATGAAAAACGATGACTCCGGACATGTCGAACGATCCCAAAATGGTCAATATGGATGAAATTTTAACATTTAATCTTTTGACTGTAAATGACTGTTGGATGTGAATTATGACTTTGTCAACTAAAATAAGTGTGTTTAAAGTCATGTCTGTGCCTGAAACGGGTCAAAATTGAAGCTTTTGAGTAAGCAAAACTCTGTAAAAATGGCAATTTTGGTCACTGTGAGGGTTTAAAAAGTGGTTATTCAACATGAGGCACGATCCAATTGACATTTTGAATCATTTTTGGTACAGTCCAAAAAATCTATTTTCGGATGAAAAACGATGACTCCGGACATGTCGAACGATCCCAAAAAGGTCAAAATGGATGACATTTTAACATTTAATCTTTTGACTGTAAATGACTGTTGGATGTGAATTATGACTTTGTCAACTAAAATAAGTGTGTTTAAAGTCATTTCTGTGCCTGAAACGGGTCAAAATTGAAGCTTTTGAGTAAGCAAAACTCTGTAAAAATGGCAATTTTGGTCACTGTGAGGGTTTAAAAAGTGGTTATTCAACATGAGGCACGATCCAATTGACATTTTGAATCATTTTTGGTACAGTCCAAAAAATCAATTTTCGGATGAAAAACGATGACTCCGGACATGTCGAACGATCCCAAAAAGGTCAAAATGGATGAAATTTTAACATTTAATCTTTTGACGGTAAATGACTGTTGGATGTGAATTATGACTTTGTCAACTAAAATAAGTGTGTTTAAAGTCATTTCTGTGCCTGAAACGGGTCAAAATTGAAGCTTTTGTGTAAGCAAAACTCTGTAAAAATGGCAATTTTGGTCACTGTGAGGGTTTAAAAAGTGGTTATTCAACATGAGGCACGATCCAATTGACATTTTGAATCATTTTTGGTACTGTCCAAAAAATCAATTTTCAGATGAAAAACGATGACTCCGGACATGTCGAACTATCCCAAAATGGTCAATATGGATGAAATTTTAACATTTAATCTTTTGACTGTAAATGACTGTTGGATGTGAATTATGACTTTGTCAACTAAAATAAGTGTGTTTAAAGTCATTTCTGTGCCTGAAACGGGTCAAAATTGAAGCTTTTGAGTAAGCAAAACTCTGTAAAAATGGCAATTTTGGTCACTGTGAGGGTTTAAAAAGTGGTTATTCAACATGAGGCACGATCCAATTGACATTTTGAATCATTTTTGGTACAGTCCAAAAAATCTATTTTCGGATGAAAAACGATGACTCGGGACATGTCGAACGATCCCAAAAAGGTCAAAATGGATGAAATTTTAACATTTAATCTTTTGACTGTAAATGACTGTTGGATGTGAATTATGACTTTGTCAACTAAAATAAGTGTGTTTAATGTCATTTCTGTGCCTGAAACGGGTCAAAATTGAAGCTTTTGAGTAAGCAAAACTCTGTAAAAATGGCAATTTTAGTCACTCTGAGGGTTTAAAAAGTGGTTATTCAACATGAGGCACGATCCAATTGACATTTTGAATCATTTTTGGTACAGTCCAAAAAATCAATTTTCAGATGAAAAACGATGACTCCGGACCTGTCGAACACTCCCAAAATGGTCTATAATGATGAAATTTTAACATTTAATCTTTTGACTCTAAATGACTGTTGGATGTGAATTATGACTTTGTCAACTAAAATAAGTGTGTTTAAAGTCGTTTCTGTGCCTGAAACGGGTCAAAATTGAAGCTTTTGAGTAAGCAAAACTCTGTAAAAATGGCAATTTTGGTCACTGTGAGGGTTTAAAAAGTGGTTATTCAACATGAGGCACGATCCAATTGACATTTTGAATCATTTTTGTACAGTCCAAAAAATAAATTTTCGGATGAAAAACGATGACTCCGGACCTGTCGAACGTTCCCAAAATGGTCTATAATGATGAAATTTTAACATTTAATCTTTTGACTCTAAATGACTGTTGGATGTGAATTATGACTTTGTCAACTAAAATAAGTGTGTTTAAAGTCGTTTCTGTGCCTCAAAGGGGTCAAAATTGAAGTTTTTGAGTAATCAAAACTCTGTAAAAATGGCAATTTTGGTCACTGTGAGGGTTTAAAAAGTGGTTATTCAACATGAGGCACGATCCAATTGACATTTTGAATCATTTTTGATACAGTCCAAAAAATCAATTTTCGGATGAAAAACGATGACTCCGGACATGTCGAACTATCCCAAAATGGTCAATATGGATGAAATTTTAACATTTAATCTTTTGACTGTAAATGACTGTTGGATGTGAATTATGACTTGTCAACTAAAATAAGTGTGTTCAAAGTCATTTCTGTGCCTGAAACGGGTCAAAATTGAAGCTTTTGAGTAAGCAAAACTCTGTAAAAATGGCAATTTTGGTCACTCTGAGGGTTTAAAAAGTGGTTATTCAACATGAGGCACGATCCAATTGACATTTTGAAACATTTTTGGTACAGTCCAAAAAATCAATTTTTGGATGAAAAAGGATGACTCCGGACATGTCGAACGATCCCAAAATGGTCAATATGGATGAAATTTTAACATTTAATCTTTTGACTGTAAATGACTGTTGGATGTGAATTATGACTTTGTCAACTAAAATAAGTGTGTTTAAAATCATTTCTGTGCCTGAAACGGGTCAAAATTGAAGCTTCTGAGTAAGCAAAACTCTGTAAAAATGGCAATTTTGGTCACTGTGAGGGTTTAAAAAGTGGTTATTCAACATGAGGCACGATCCAATTGACATTTTGAATCATTTTTGGTACAGTCCAAAAAATCAATTTTCGGATGAAAAACAATGACTCCGGACCTGTCGAACGTTCCCAAAATGGTCTATAATGATGAAATTTTAACATTTAATCTTTTGACTCTAAATGACTGTTGGATGTGAATTATGACTTTGTCAACTAAAATAAGTGTGTTTAAAGTCGTTTCTGTGCCTCAAAGGGGTCAAAATTGAAGATTTTGAGTAATCAAAACTCTGTAAAAATTGCAATTTTGGTCACTGTGAGGGTTTAAAAAGTGGTTATTCAACATGAGGCATGATCCAATTGACATTTTGTATCATTTTTGGTACAGTCCAAAAAATCAATTTTCGGATGAAAAACGATGACTCCGGACATGTCGAACGATCCCAAAATGGTCAATATGGATGAAATTTTAACATTTAATCTTTTGACTGTAAATGACTGTTGGATGTCAATTATGACTTTGTCAACTAAAATAAGTGTGTTTAAAGTCATTTCTGTGCCTGAAACGGGTCAAAATTGAAGCTTTTGAGTAAGCAAAACTCTGTAAAAATGGCAACTTTGGTCACTGTGAGGGTTTAAAAAGTGGTTATTCAACATGAGGCACGATCCAATTGACATTTTGAATCATTTTTGGTACAGTCCAATAAATCAATTTTCGGATGAAAAACGATGACTTCGGACCTGTCGAACTTTCCCAAAATGGTCTATAATGATGAAATTTTAACATTTAATCTTTTGAATCTAAATGACTGTTGGATGTGAATTATGACTTTGTCAACTAAAATAAGTGTGTTTAAAGTTGTTTCTGTGCCTCAAAGGGGTCAAAATTGAAGCTTTTGAGTAATCAAAACTCTGTAAAAATGGCAATTTTGGTCACTGTGAGGGTTTAAAAAGTGGTTATTCAACATGAGCCACGATCCAATTGACATTTTGAATCATTTTTGGTACAGTCCAAAAAATCAATTTTCGGATGAAAAACGATGACTCCGGACATGTCAAACGATCCCAAAAAGGTCAAAATGGATGAAATTTTAACATTTAATCTTTTGACTGTAAATGACTGTTGGATGTGAATTATGACTTTGTCAACTAAAATAAGTGTGTTTAAAGTCATTTCTGTGCCTCAAAGGGGTCAAAATTGAAGCTTTTGAGTAAGCAAAACTCTGTAAAAATGGCAATTTTGGTCACTGTGAGGGTTTAAAAAGTGGTTATTCAACATGAGGCACGATCCAATTGACATTTTGAATCATTTTTGGTACAGTCCAAAAAATCAATTTTCGGATGAAAAACGATGACTCCGGACATGTCAAACGATCCCAAAAAGGTCAAAATGGATGAAATTTTAACATTTAATCTTTTGACTGTAAATGACTGTTGGATGTGAATTATGACTTTGTCAACTAAAATAAGTGTGTTTAAAGTCATTTCTGTGCCTGAAACGGGTCAAAATTGAAGCTTTTGAGTAAGCAAAACTCTGTAAAAATGGCAATTTTGGTCACTCTGAGGGTTTAAAAAGTGGTTATTCAACATGAGGCACGATACAATTGACATTTTGAATTATTTTTGGTACAGTCCAAAAAATCAATTTTCGGATGAAAAACGATGAGTCCGGACATGTCGAACTATCCCAAAATGGTCAATATGGATGAAATTTTAACATTTAATCTTTTGACTGTAAATGACTGTTGGATGTGAATTATGACTTTGTCAACTAAAATAAGTGTGTTTAACGTCATTTCTGTGCCTGAAACGGGTCAAAATTGAAGCTTTTGAGTAAGCAAAACTCTGTAAAAATGGCAATTTTGGTCACTCTGAGGGTTTAAAAAGTGGTTATTCAACATGAGGCACGATACAATTGACATTTTGAATTATTTTTGGTACAGTCCAAAAAATCAATTTTCGGATGAAAAACGATGACTCCGGACATGTCGAACGATCCCAAAATGGTCAATATGGATGAAATTTTAACATTTAATCTTTTGACTGTAAATGACTGTTGGATGTGAATTATGACTTTGTCAACTAAAATAAGTGTGTTTAACGTCATTTCTGTGCCTGAAACGGGTCAAAATTGAAGCTTTTGGGTAAGCAAAACTCTGTAAAAATGGCAATTTTGGTCACTCTGAGGGTTTAAAAAGTGGTTATTCAACATGAGGCACCATCCAATTGACATTTTGAATCATTTTTGGTACAGTCCAAAAAATCAATTTTCGGATGAAAAACGATGACTCCGGACATGTCGAACGATCCCAAAATGGTCAATATGGATGAAATTTTAACATTTAATCTTTTGACTGTAAATGACTGTTGGATGTGAATTATAACTTTGTCAACTAAAATAAGTGTGTTTAAAGTCATTTCTGTGCCTGAAACGGGTCAAAATTGAAGCTTTTGGGTTAGCAAAACTCTGTAAAAATGGCAATTTTGGTCACTCTGAGGGTTTAAAAAGTAGTTATTCAACATGAGGCACCATCCAATTGACATTTTGAATCATTTTTGGTACAGTCCAAAAAATCAATTTTCGGATGAAAAACGATGACTCCGGACCTGTCGAACGTTCCCAAAATGGTCTATAATGATGAAATTTTAACATTTAATCTTTTGACTCTAAATGACTGTTGGATGTGAATTATGACTTTGTCAACTAAAATAAGTGTGTTTAAAGTCATTTCTGTGCCTCAAAGGGGTCAAAATTGAAGCTTTTGAGTAAGCAAAACTCTGTAAAAATGGCAATTTTGGTCACTCTGAGGGTTTAAAAAGTGGTTATTCAACATGAGGCACGATCCAATTGACATTTTGAATCATTTTTGGTACAGTCCAAAAAATCAATTTTCAGATGAAAAACGATGACTCCGGACATGTCGAACGATCCCAAAATGGTCAATATGGATGAAATTTTAACATTTAATCTTTTGACTGTAAATGACTGTTGATGTGAATTATGACTTTGTCAACTAAAATAAGTGTGTTTAAAGTCATTTCTGTGCCTCAAAGAGGTCAAAATTGAAGCTTTTGAGTAATCAAAACTCTGTAAAATTGGCAATTTTGGTCACTGTGAGGGTTTAAAAGGTGGTTATTCAACATGAGGCACGATCCAATTGACAGTTTGAATCATTTTTGGTACAGTCCAAAAAATCAATTTTCGGATGAAAAACGATGACTCCGGACCTGTCGAACGTTTCCAAAATGGTCTATAATGATGAAATTTTAACATTTAATCTTTTGACACTAAATGACTGTTGGATGTGAATTATGACTTTGTCAACTAAAATAAGTGTGTTTAAAGTCATTTCTGTGCCTGAATTGGGTCAAAATTGAAGCTTTTGGGTAAGCAAAACTCCGTAAAAATGGCAATTTTGGTCACTCTGAGGGTTTAAAAAGTGGTTATTCAACATGAGGTACCATCCAATTGACATTTTGAATCATTTTTGGTACAGTCCAAAAAATCAATTTTCAGATGAAAAACGATGACTCCGGACATGTCGAACGATCCCAAAATGGTTAATATGGATGAAATTTTAACATTTAATCTTTTGACTGTAAATGACTGTTGGATGTCAATTATGACTTTGTCAACTAAAATAAGTGTGTTTAAAATCATTTCTGTGCCTGAAACGGGTCAAAATTGAAGCTTCTGAGTAAGCAAAACTCTGTAAAAATGGCAACTTTGGTCACTGTGAGGGTTTAAAAAGTGGTTATTCAACATGAGGCATGATCCAATTGACATTTTGAATCATTTTTGGTACAGTCCAAAAAATGAATTTTCGGTGAAAAACGATGACTCCGGACCTGTCGAACGTTCCCAAAATGGTCTATAATGATGAAATTTTAACATTTAATCTTTTGAATCTAAATGACTGTTGGATGTGAATTATGACTTTGTCAACTAAAATAAGTGTGTTTAAAGTTGTTTCTGTGCCTCAAAGGGGTCAAAATTGAAGATTTTGAGTAATCAAAACTCTGTAAAAATGGCAATTTTGGTCACTGTGAGGGTTTAAAAAGTGGTTATTCAACATGAGCCACGATCCAATTGACATTTTGTATCATTTTTGGTACAGTCCAAAAAATCAATTTTCGGATGAAAAACGATGACTCCGGACATGTCGAATGATCCCAAAATGGTCAATATGGATGAAATTTTAACATTTAATCTTTTGACTCTAAATGACTGTTGGATGTGAATTATGACTTTGTCAACTAAAATAAGTGTGTTTAAAGTCATTTCTGTGCCTCAAAGGGGTCAAAATTGAAGCTTTTGAGTAAGCAAAACTCTGTAAAAATGGCAATTTTGGTCACTGTGAGGGTTTAAAAAGTGGTTATTCAACATGAGGCACGATCCAATTGACATTTTGAATCATTTTTGGTACAGTCCAAAAAATCAATTTTCGGATGAAAAACGATGAGTCCGGACATGTCGAACTATCCCAAAATGGTCAATATGGATGAAATTTTAACATTTAATCTTTTGACTGTAAATGACTGTTGGATGTGAATTATGACTTTGTCAACTAAAATAAGTGTGTTTAACGTCATTTCTGTGCCTGAAACGGGTCAAAATTGAAGCTTTTGAGTAAGCAAAACTCTGTAAAAATGGCAATTTTGGTCACTCTGAGGGTTTAAAAAGTGGTTATTCAACATGAGGCACGATACAATTGACATTTTGAATTATTTTTGGTACAGTCCAAAAAATCAATTTTCGGATGAAAAACGATGACTCCGGACATGTCGAACGATCCCAAAATGGTCAATATGGATGAAATTTTAACATTTAATCTTTTGACTGTAAATGACTGTTGGATGTGAATTATGACTTTGTCAACTAAAATAAGTGTGTTTAACGTCATTTCTGTGCCTGAAACGGGTCAAAATTGAAGCTTTTGGGTAAGCAAAACTCTGTAAAAATGGCAATTTTGGTCACTCTGAGGGTTTAAAAAGTGGTTATTCAACATGAGGCACCATCCAATTGACATTTTGAATCATTTTTGGTACAGTCCAAAAAATCAATTTTCGGATGAAAAACGATGACTCCGGACATGTCGAACGATCCCAAAATGGTCAATATGGATGAAATTTTAACATTTAATCTTTTGACTGTAAATGACTGTTGGATGTGAATTATAACTTTGTCAACTAAAATAAGTGTGTTTAAAGTCATTTCTGTGCCTGAAACGGGTCAAAGTTGAAGCTTTTGGGTTAGCAAAACTCTGTAAAAATGGCAATTTTGGTCACTCTGAGGGTTTAAAAAGTAGTTATTCAACATGAGGCACCATCCAATTGACATTTTGAATCATTTTTGGTACAGTCCAAAAAATCAATTTTCGGATGAAAAACGATGACTCCGGACCTGTCGAACGTTCCCAAAATGGTCTATAATGATGAAATTTTAACATTTAATCTTTTGACTCTAAATGACTGTTGGATGTGAATTATGACTTTGTCAACTAAAATAAGTGTGTTTAAAGTCATTTCTGTGCCTCAAAGGGGTCAAAATTGAAGCTTTTGAGTAAGCAAAACTCTGTAAAAATGGCAATTTTGGTCACTCTGAGGGTTTAAAAAGTGGTTATTCAACATGAGGCACGATCCAATTGACATTTTGAATCATTTTTGGTACAGTCCAAAAAATCAATTTTCAGATGAAAAACGATGACTCCGGACATGTCGAACGATCCCAAAATGGTCAATATGGATGAAATTTTAACATTTAATCTTTTGACTGTAAATGACTGTTGGATGTGAATTATGACTTTGTCAACTAAAATAAGTGTGTTTAAAGTCATTTCTGTGCCTCGAAGAGGTCAAAATTGAAGCTTTTGAGTAATCAAAACTCTGTAAAATTGGCAATTTTGGTCACTGTGAGGGTTTAAAAGGTGGTTATTCAACATGAGGCACGATCCAATTGACATTTTGAATCATTTTTGGTACATTTCAAAAAATCCATTTTCGGATGAAAAACGATGACTCCGGACCTGTCGAACGTTCCCAAAATGATCTATAATGATGAATTTTTAACATTTAATCTTTTGACTGTAAATGACTGTTGGATGTGAATTATGACTTTGTCAACTAAAATAAGTGTGTTTAAAGTCGTTTCTGTGCCTGAAACGGGTCAAAATTGAAGCTTTTGAGTAAGCAAAATTCTGTAAAAAAGGCAATTTTGGTCACTCTGAGGGTTTAAAAAGTGGTTATTCAACATGAGGCACGATCCAATTGACAGTTTGAATCATTTTTGGTACAGTCCAAAAAATCAATTTTCGGATGAAAAACGATGACTCCGGACCTGTCGAACGTTTCCAAAATGGTCTATAATGATGAAATTTTAACATTTAATCTTTTGACACTAAATGACTGTTGGATGTGAATTATGACTTTGTCAACTAAAATAAGTGTGTTTAAAGTCATTTCTGTGCCTGAATTGGGTCAAAATTGAAGCTTTTGGGTAAGCAAAACTCCGTAAAAATGGCAATTTTGGTCACTCTGAGGGTTTAAAAAGTGGTTATTCAACATGAGGTACCATCCAATTGACATTTTGAATCATTTTTGGTACAGTCCAAAAAATCAATTTTCAGATGAAAAACGATGACTCCGGACATGTCGAACGATCCCAAAATGGTCAATATGGATGAAATTTTAACATTTAATCTTTTGACTATAAATGACTGTTGGATGTGAATTATGACTTTGTCAACTAAAATAAGTGTGTTTAAAGTCATTTCTGTGCCTGAAACGGGTCAAAATTGAAGCTTTTGGGTAAGCAAAACTCTGTAAAAATGGCAATTTTGGTCACTCTGAGGGTTTAAAAAGTGGTTATTCAACATGAGGTACCATCCAATTGACATTTTGAATCATTTTTGGTACAGTCCAAAAAATCAATTTTCAGATGAAAAACGATGACTCCGGACATGTCGAACGATCCCAAAATGGTCAATATGGATGAAATTTTAACATTTAATCTTTTGACTGTAAATGACTGTTGGATGTGAATTATGACTTTGTCAACTAAAATAAGTGTGTTTAAAGTAATTTCTGTGCCTGAAACCGGTCAAAATTGAAGCTTTTGGGTAAGCAAAACTCTGTAAAAATGGCAATTTTGGTCACTCTGAGGGTTTAAAAAGTGGTTATTCAACATGAGGCACCATCCAATTGACATTTTGAATCATTTTTGGTACAGTCCAAAAAATCAATTTTCGGATGAAAAACGATGACTTCGGACCTGTCGAACGTTCCCAAAATGGTCTATAATGATGAAATTTTAACATTTAATCTTTTGACTGTAAATGACTGTTGGATGTGAATTATGACTTTGTCAACTAAAATAAGTGTGTTTAAAGTCATTTCTGTGCCTGAAACGGGTCAAAATTGAAGCTTTTGGGTAAGCAAAACTCTGTAAAAATGGCAATTTTGGTCACTTTGAGGGTTTAAAAAGTGGTTATTCAACATGAGGCACCATCCAATTGACATTTTGAATCATTTTTGGTACAGTCCAAAAAATAAATTTTCGGATGAAAAACGATGACTCCGGACCTGTCGAACGTTCCCAAAATGGTCTATAATGATGAAATTTTAACATTTAATCTTTTGACTCTAAATGACTGTTGGATGTGAATTATGACTTTGTCAACTAAAATAAGTGTGTTTAAAGTCATTTCTGTGCCTCAAAGGGGTCAAAATTGAAGCTTTTGAGTAAGCAAAACTCTGTAAAAATGGCAATTTTGGTCACTCTGAGGGTTTAAAAAGTGGTTATTCAACATGAGGCACGGTCCAATTGACATTTTGAATCATTTATGGTACAGTCCAAAAAATCAATTTTTGGATGAAAAACGATGACTCCGGACATGTCGAACGATCCCAAAATGGTCAATAAGGATGATATTTTAACATTTAATCTTTTGACTGTAAATGACTGTTGGATGTGAATTATGACTTTGTCAACTAAAATAAGTGTGTTTAAAGTCATTTCTGTGCCTGAAACGGGTCAAAATTGAAGCTTTTGGGTAAGCAAAACTCTGTAAAAATGGCAATTTTGGTCACTCTGAGGGTTTAAAAAGTGGTTATTCAACATGAGGCACCATCCAATTGACATTTTGAATCATTTTTGGTACAGTCCAAAAAATCAATTTTCGGATGAAAAACGATGACTCCGGACATGTCGAACGATCCCAAAATGGTCAATATGGATGAAATTTTAACATTTAATCTTTTGACTGTAAATGACTGTTGGATGTGAATTATGACTTTGTCAACTAAAATAAGTGTGTTTAATGTCATTTCTGTGCCTGAAACGGGTCAAAATTGAAGCTTTTGAGTAAGCAAAACTCTGTAAAAATGGCAATTTTAGTCACTCTGAGGGTTTAAAAAGTGGTTATTCAACATGAGGCACGATCCAATTGACATTTTGAATCATTTTTGGTACAGTCCAAAAAATCAATTTTCAGATGAAAAACGATGACTCCGGACCTGTCGAACACTCCCAAAATGGTCTATAATGATGAAATTTTAACATTTAATCTTTTGACTCTAAATGACTGTTGGATGTGAATTATGACTTTGTCAACTAAAATAAGTGTGTTTAAAGTCGTTTCTGTGCCTGAAACGGGTCAAAATTGAAGCTTTTGAGTAAGCAAAACTCTGTAAAAATGGCAATTTTGGTCACTGTGAGGGTTTAAAAAGTGGTTATTCAACATGAGGCACGATCCAATTGACATTTTGAATCATTTTTGTACAGTCCAAAAAATAAATTTTCGGATGAAAAACGATGACTCCGGACCTGTCGAACGTTCCCAAAATGGTCTATAATGATGAAATTTTAACATTTAATCTTTTGACTCTAAATGACTGTTGGATGTGAATTATGACTTTGTCAACTAAAATAAGTGTGTTTAAAGTCGTTTCTGTGCCTCAAAGGGGTCAAAATTGAAGTTTTTGAGTAATCAAAACTCTGTAAAAATGGCAATTTTGGTCACTGTGAGGGTTTAAAAAGTGGTTATTCAACATGAGGCACGATCCAATTGACATTTTGAATCATTTTTGATACAGTCCAAAAAATCAATTTTCGGATGAAAAACGATGACTCCGGACATGTCGAACTATCCCAAAATGGTCAATATGGATGAAATTTTAACATTTAATCTTTTGACTGTAAATGACTGTTGGATGTGAATTATGACTTGTCAACTAAAATAAGTGTGTTCAAAGTCATTTCTGTGCCTGAAACGGGTCAAAATTGAAGCTTTTGAGTAAGCAAAACTCTGTAAAAATGGCAATTTTGGTCACTCTGAGGGTTTAAAAAGTGGTTATTCAACATGAGGCACGATCCAATTGACATTTTGAAACATTTTTGGTACAGTCCAAAAAATCAATTTTTGGATGAAAAAGGATGACTCCGGACATGTCGAACGATCCCAAAATGGTCAATATGGATGAAATTTTAACATTTAATCTTTTGACTGTAAATGACTGTTGGATGTGAATTATGACTTTGTCAACTAAAATAAGTGTGTTTAAAATCATTTCTGTGCCTGAAACGGGTCAAAATTGAAGCTTCTGAGTAAGCAAAACTCTGTAAAAATGGCAATTTTGGTCACTGTGAGGGTTTAAAAAGTGGTTATTCAACATGAGGCACGATCCAATTGACATTTTGAATCATTTTTGGTACAGTCCAAAAAATCAATTTTCGGATGAAAAACAATGACTCCGGACCTGTCGAACGTTCCCAAAATGGTCTATAATGATGAAATTTTAACATTTAATCTTTTGACTCTAAATGACTGTTGGATGTGAATTATGACTTTGTCAACTAAAATAAGTGTGTTTAAAGTCGTTTCTGTGCCTCAAAGGGGTCAAAATTGAAGATTTTGAGTAATCAAAACTCTGTAAAAATTGCAATTTTGGTCACTGTGAGGGTTTAAAAAGTGGTTATTCAACATGAGGCATGATCCAATTGACATTTTGTATCATTTTTGGTACAGTCCAAAAAATCAATTTTCGGATGAAAAACGATGACTCCGGACATGTCGAACGATCCCAAAATGGTCAATATGGATGAAATTTTAACATTTAATCTTTTGACTGTAAATGACTGTTGGATGTCAATTATGACTTTGTCAACTAAAATAAGTGTGTTTAAAGTCATTTCTGTGCCTGAAACGGGTCAAAATTGAAGCTTTTGAGTAAGCAAAACTCTGTAAAAATGGCAACTTTGGTCACTGTGAGGGTTTAAAAAGTGGTTATTCAACATGAGGCACGATCCAATTGACATTTTGAATCATTTTTGGTACAGTCCAATAAATCAATTTTCGGATGAAAAACGATGACTCCGGACCTGTCGAACGTTCCCAAAATGGTCTATAATGATGAAATTTTAACATTTAATCTTTTGAATCTAAATGACTGTTGGATGTGAATTATGACTTTGTCAACTAAAATAAGTGTGTTTAAAGTTGTTTCTGTGCCTCAAAGGGGTCAAAATTGAAGCTTTTGAGTAATCAAAACTCTGTAAAAATGGCAATTTTGGTCACTGTGAGGGTTTAAAAAGTGGTTATTCAACATGAGCCACGATCCAATTGACATTTTGAATCATTTTTGGTACAGTCCAAAAAATCAATTTTCGGATGAAAAACGATGACTCCGGACATGTCAAACGATCCCAAAAAGGTCAAAATGGATGAAATTTTAACATTTAATCTTTTGACTGTAAATGACTGTTGGATGTGAATTATGACTTTGTCAACTAAAATAAGTGTGTTTAAAGTCATTTCTGTGCCTCAAAGGGGTCAAAATTGAAGCTTTTGAGTAAGCAAAACTCTGTAAAAATGGCAATTTTGGTCACTGTGAGGGTTTAAAAAGTGGTTATTCAACATGAGGCACGATCCAATTGACATTTTGAATCATTTTTGGTACAGTCCAAAAAATCAATTTTCGGATGAAAAACGATGACTCCGGACATGTCAAACGATCCCAAAAAGGTCAAAATGGATGAAATTTTAACATTTAATCTTTTGACTGTAAATGACTGTTGGATGTGAATTATGACTTTGTCAACTAAAATAAGTGTGTTTAAAGTCATTTCTGTGCCTGAAACGGGTCAAAATTGAAGCTTTTGAGTAAGCAAAACTCTGTAAAAATGGCAATTTTGGTCACTCTGAGGGTTTAAAAAGTGGTTATTCAACATGAGGCACGATACAATTGACATTTTGAATTATTTTTGGTACAGTCCAAAAAATCAATTTTCGGATGAAAAACGATGAGTCCGGACATGTCGAACTATCCCAAAATGGTCAATATGGATGAAATTTTAACATTTAATCTTTTGACTGTAAATGACTGTTGGATGTGAATTATGACTTTGTCAACTAAAATAAGTGTGTTTAACGTCATTTCTGTGCCTGAAACGGGTCAAAATTGAAGCTTTTGAGTAAGCAAAACTCTGTAAAAATGGCAATTTTGGTCACTCTGAGGGTTTAAAAAGTGGTTATTCAACATGAGGCACGATACAATTGACATTTTGAATTATTTTTGGTACAGTCCAAAAAATCAATTTTCGGATGAAAAACGATGACTCCGGACATGTCGAACGATCCCAAAATGGTCAATATGGATGAAATTTTAACATTTAATCTTTTGACTGTAAATGACTGTTGGATGTGAATTATGACTTTGTCAACTAAAATAAGTGTGTTTAACGTCATTTCTGTGCCTGAAACGGGTCAAAATTGAAGCTTTTGGGTAAGCAAAACTCTGTAAAAATGGCAATTTTGGTCACTCTGAGGGTTTAAAAAGTGGTTATTCAACATGAGGCACCATCCAATTGACATTTTGAATCATTTTTGGTACAGTCCAAAAAATCAATTTTCGGATGAAAAACGATGACTCCGGACATGTCGAACGATCCCAAAATGGTCAATATGGATGAAATTTTAACATTTAATCTTTTGACTGTAAATGACTGTTGGATGTGAATTATAACTTTGTCAACTAAAATAAGTGTGTTTAAAGTCATTTCTGTGCCTGAAACGGGTCAAAATTGAAGCTTTTGGGTTAGCAAAACTCTGTAAAAATGGCAATTTTGGTCACTCTGAGGGTTTAAAAAGTAGTTATTCAACATGAGGCACCATCCAATTGACATTTTGAATCATTTTTGGTACAGTCCAAAAAATCAATTTTCGGATGAAAAACGATGACTCCGGACCTGTCGAACGTTCCCAAAATGGTCTATAATGATGAAATTTTAACATTTAATCTTTTGACTCTAAATGACTGTTGGATGTGAATTATGACTTTGTCAACTAAAATAAGTGTGTTTAAAGTCATTTCTGTGCCTCAAAGGGGTCAAAATTGAAGCTTTTGAGTAAGCAAAACTCTGTAAAAATGGCAATTTTGGTCACTCTGAGGGTTTAAAAAGTGGTTATTCAACATGAGGCACGATCCAATTGACATTTTGAATCATTTTTGGTACAGTCCAAAAAATCAATTTTCAGATGAAAAACGATGACTCCGGACATGTCGAACGATCCCAAAATGGTCAATATGGATGAAATTTTAACATTTAATCTTTTGACTGTAAATGACTGTTGATGTGAATTATGACTTTGTCAACTAAAATAAGTGTGTTTAAAGTCATTTCTGTGCCTCAAAGAGGTCAAAATTGAAGCTTTTGAGTAATCAAAACTCTGTAAAATTGGCAATTTTGGTCACTGTGAGGGTTTAAAAGGTGGTTATTCAACATGAGGCACGATCCAATTGACATTTTGAATCATTTTTGGTACATTTCAAAAAATCCATTTTCGGATGAAAAACGATGACTCCGGACCTGTCGAACGTTCCCAAAATGATCTATAATGATGAATTTTTAACATTTAATCTTTTGACTGTAAATGACTGTTGGATGTGAATTATGACTTTGTCAACTAAAATAAGTGTGTTTAAAGTCGTTTCTGTGCCTGAAACGGGTCAAAATTGAAGCTTTTGAGTAAGCAAAATTCTGTAAAAAAGGCAATTTTGGTCACTCTGAGGGTTTAAAAAGTGGTTATTCAACATGAGGCACGATCCAATTGACAGTTTGAATCATTTTTGGTACAGTCCAAAAAATCAATTTTCGGATGAAAAACGATGACTCCGGACCTGTCGAACGTTTCCAAAATGGTCTATAATGATGAAATTTTAACATTTAATCTTTTGACACTAAATGACTGTTGGATGTGAATTATGACTTTGTCAACTAAAATAAGTGTGTTTAAAGTCATTTCTGTGCCTGAATTGGGTCAAAATTGAAGCTTTTGGGTAAGCAAAACTCCGTAAAAATGGCAATTTTGGTCACTCTGAGGGTTTAAAAAGTGGTTATTCAACATGAGGTACCATCCAATTGACATTTTGAATCATTTTTGGTACAGTCCAAAAAATCAATTTTCAGATGAAAAACGATGACTCCGGACATGTCGAACGATCCCAAAATGGTTAATATGGATGAAATTTTAACATTTAATCTTTTGACTGTAAATGACTGTTGGATGTGAATTATGACTTTGTCAACTAAAATAAGTGTGTTTAAAATCATTTCTGTGCCTGAAACGGGTCAAAATTGAAGCTTCTGAGTAAGCAAAACTCTGTAAAAATGGCAATTTTGGTCACTGTGAGGGTTTAAAAAGTGGTTATTCAACATGAGGCACGATCCAATTGACATTTTGAATCATTTTTGGTACAGTCCAAAAAATCAATTTTCGGATGAAAAACAATGACTCCGGACCTGTCGAACGTTCCCAAAATGGTCTATAATGATGAAATTTTAACATTTAATCTTTTGACTCTAAATGACTGTTGGATGTGAATTATGACTTTGTCAACTAAAATAAGTGTGTTTAAAGTCGTTTCTGTGCCTCAAAGGGGTCAAAATTGAAGATTTTGAGTAATCAAAACTCTGTAAAAATGGCAATTTTGGTCACTGTGAGGGTTTAAAAAGTGGTTATTCAACATGAGGCATGATCCAATTGACATTTTGTATCATTTTTGGTACAGTCCAAAAAATCAATTTTCGGATGAAAAACGATGACTCCGGACATGTCGAACGATCCCAAAATGGTCAATATGGATGAAATTTTAACATTTAATCTTTTGACTGTAAATGACTGTTGGATGTCAATTATGACTTTGTCAACTAAAATAAGTGTGTTTAAAGTCATTTCTGTGCCTGAAACGGGTCAAAATTGAAGCTTTTGAGTAAGCAAAACTCTGTAAAAATGGCAACTTTGGTCACTGTGAGGGTTTAAAAAGTGGTTATTCAACATGAGGCATGATCCAATTGACATTTTGAATCATTTTTGGTACAGTCCAAAAAATGAATTTTCGGATGAAAAACGATGACTCCGGACCTGTCGAACGTTCCCAAAATGGTCTATAATGATGAAATTTTAACATTTAATCTTTTGAATCTAAATGACTGTTGGATGTGAATTATGACTTTGTCAACTAAAATAAGTGTGTTTAAAGTTGTTTCTGTGCCTCAAAGGGGTCAAAATTGAAGCTTTTGAGTAATCAAAACTCTGTAAAAATGGCAATTTTGGTCACTGTGAGGGTTTAAAAAGTGGTTATTCAACATGAGCCACGATCCAATTGGCATTTTGAATCATTTTTGGTACAGTCCAAAAAATCAATTTTCGGATGAAAAACGATGACTCCGGACATGTCGAATGATCCCAAAATGGTCAATATGGATGAAATTTTAACATTTAATCTTTTGACTCTAAATGACTGTTGGATGTGAATTATGACTTTGTCAACTAAAATAAGTGTGTTTAAAGTCATTTCTGTGCCTCAAAGGGGTCAAAATTGAAGCTTTTGAGTAAGCAAAACTCTGTAAAAATGGCAATTTTGGTCACTGTGAGGGTTTAAAAAGTGGTTATTCAACATGAGGCACGATCCAATTGACATTTTGAATCATTTTTGGTACAGTCCAAAAAATCAATTTTCGGATGAAAAACGATGACTCCGGACATGTCAAACGATCCCAAAAAGGTCAAAATGGATGAAATTTTAACATTTAATCTTTTGACTGTAAATGACTGTTGGATGTGAATTATGACTTTGTCAACTAAAATAAGTGTGTTTAAAGTCATTTCTGTGCCTGAAACGGGTCAAAATTGAAGCTTTTGAGTAAGCAAAACTCTGTAAAAATGGCAATTTTGGTCACTCTGAGGGTTTAAAAAGTGGTTATTCAACATGAGGCAGGATACAATTGACATTTTGAATTATTTTTGGTACAGTCCAAAAAATCAATTTTCGGATGAAAAACGATGAGTCCGGACATGTCGAACTATCCCAAAATGGTCAATATGGATGAAATTTTAACATTTAATCTTTTGACTGTAAATGACTGTTGGATGTGAATTATGACTTTGTCAACTAAAATAAGTGTGTTTAACGTCATTTCTGTGCCTGAAACGGGTCAAAATTGAAGCTTTTGAGTAAGCAAAACTCTGTAAAAATGGCAATTTTGGTCACTCTGAGGGTTTAAAAAGTGGTTATTCAACATGAGGCACGATACAATTGACATTTTGAATTATTTTTGGTACAGTCCAAAAAATCAATTTTCGGATGAAAAACGATGACTCCGGACATGTCGAACGATCCCAAAATGGTCAATATGGATGAAATTTTAACATTTAATCTTTTGACTGTAAATGACTGTTGGATGTGAATTATGACTTTGTCAACTAAAATAAGTGTGTTTAACGTCATTTCTGTGCCTGAAACGGGTCAAAATTGAAGCTTTTGGGTAAGCAAAACTCTGTAAAAATGGCAATTTTGGTCACTCTGAGGGTTTAAAAAGTGGTTATTCAACATGAGGCACCATCCAATTGACATTTTGAATCATTTTTGGTACAGTCCAAAAAATCAATTTTCGGATGAAAAACGATGACTCCGGACATGTCGAACGATCCCAAAATGGTCAATATGGATGAAATTTTAACATTTAATCTTTTGACTGTAAATGACTGTTGGATGTGAATTATAACTTTGTCAACTAAAATAAGTGTGTTTAAAGTCATTTCTGTGCCTGAAACGGGTCAAAGTTGAAGCTTTTGGGTTAGCAAAACTCTGTAAAAATGGCAATTTTGGTCACTCTGAGGGTTTAAAAAGTAGTTATTCAACATGAGGCACCATCCAATTGACATTTTGAATCATTTTTGGTACAGTCCAAAAAATCAATTTTCGGATGAAAAACGATGACTCCGGACCTGTCGAACGTTCCCAAAATGGTCTATAATGATGAAATTTTAACATTTAATCTTTTGACTCTAAATGACTGTTGGATGTGAATTATGACTTTGTCAACTAAAATAAGTGTGTTTAAAGTCATTTCTGTGCCTCAAAGGGGTCAAAATTGAAGCTTTTGAGTAAGCAAAACTCTGTAAAAATGGCAATTTTGGTCACTCTGAGGGTTTAAAAAGTGGTTATTCAACATGAGGCACGATCCAATTGACATTTTGAATCATTTTTGGTACAGTCCAAAAAATCAATTTTCAGATGAAAAACGATGACTCCGGACATGTCGAACGATCCCAAAATGGTCAATATGGATGAAATTTTAACATTTAATCTTTTGACTGTAAATGACTGTTGGATGTGAATTATGACTTTGTCAACTAAAATAAGTGTGTTTAAAGTCATTTCTGTGCCTCGAAGAGGTCAAAATTGAAGCTTTTGAGTAATCAAAACTCTGTAAAATTGGCAATTTTGGTCACTGTGAGGGTTTAAAAGGTGGTTATTCAACATGAGGCACGATCCAATTGACATTTTGAATCATTTTTGGTACATTTCAAAAAATCCATTTTCGGATGAAAAACGATGACTCCGGACCTGTCGAACGTTCCCAAAATGATCTATAATGATGAATTTTTAACATTTAATCTTTTGACTGTAAATGACTGTTGGATGTGAATTATGACTTTGTCAACTAAAATAAGTGTGTTTAAAGTCGTTTCTGTGCCTGAAACGGGTCAAAATTGAAGCTTTTGAGTAAGCAAAATTCTGTAAAAAAGGCAATTTTGGTCACTCTGAGGGTTTAAAAAGTGGTTATTCAACATGAGGCACGATCCAATTGACAGTTTGAATCATTTTTGGTACAGTCCAAAAAATCAATTTTCGGATGAAAAACGATGACTCCGGACCTGTCGAACGTTTCCAAAATGGTCTATAATGATGAAATTTTAACATTTAATCTTTTGACACTAAATGACTGTTGGATGTGAATTATGACTTTGTCAACTAAAATAAGTGTGTTTAAAGTCATTTCTGTGCCTGAATTGGGTCAAAATTGAAGCTTTTGGGTAAGCAAAACTCCGTAAAAATGGCAATTTTGGTCACTCTGAGGGTTTAAAAAGTGGTTATTCAACATGAGGTACCATCCAATTGACATTTTGAATCATTTTTGGTACAGTCCAAAAAATCAATTTTCAGATGAAAAACGATGACTCCGGACATGTCGAACGATCCCAAAATGGTCAATATGGATGAAATTTTAACATTTAATCTTTTGACTATAAATGACTGTTGGATGTGAATTATGACTTTGTCAACTAAAATAAGTGTGTTTAAAGTCATTTCTGTGCCTGAAACGGGTCAAAATTGAAGCTTTTGAGTAAGCAAAACTCTGTAAAAATGGCAACTTTGGTCACTGTGAGGGTTTAAAAAGTGGTTATTCAACATGAGGCATGATCCAATTGACATTTTGAATCATTTTTGGTACAGTCCAAAAAATGAATTTTCGGATGAAAAACGATGACTCCGGACCTGTCGAACGTTCCCAAAATGGTCTATAATGATGAAATTTTAACATTTAATCTTTTGAATCTAAATGACTGTTGGATGTGAATTATGACTTTGTCAACTAAAATAAGTGTGTTTAAAGTTGTTTCTGTGCCTCAAAGGGGTCAAAATTGAAGCTTTTGAGTAATCAAAACTCTGTAAAAATGGCAATTTTGGTCACTGTGAGGGTTTAAAAAGTGGTTATTCAACATGAGCCACGATCCAATTGGCATTTTGAATCATTTTTGGTACAGTCCAAAAAATCAATTTTCGGATGAAAAACGATGACTCCGGACATGTCGAATGATCCCAAAATGGTCAATATGGATGAAATTTTAACATTTAATCTTTTGACTCTAAATGACTGTTGGATGTGAATTATGACTTTGTCAACTAAAATAAGTGTGTTTAAAGTCATTTCTGTGCCTCAAAGGGGTCAAAATTGAAGCTTTTGAGTAAGCAAAACTCTGTAAAAATGGCAATTTTGGTCACTGTGAGGGTTTAAAAAGTGGTTATTCAACATGAGGCACGATCCAATTGACATTTTGAATCATTTTTGGTACAGTCCAAAAAATCAATTTTCGGATGAAAAACGATGACTCCGGACATGTCAAACGATCCCAAAAAGGTCAAAATGGATGAAATTTTAACATTTAATCTTTTGACTGTAAATGACTGTTGGATGTGAATTATGACTTTGTCAACTAAAATAAGTGTGTTTAAAGTCATTTCTGTGCCTGAAACGGGTCAAAATTGAAGCTTTTGAGTAAGCAAAACTCTGTAAAAATGGCAATTTTGGTCACTCTGAGGGTTTAAAAAGTGGTTATTCAACATGAGGCAGGATACAATTGACATTTTGAATTATTTTTGGTACAGTCCAAAAAATCAATTTTCGGATGAAAAACGATGAGTCCGGACATGTCGAACTATCCCAAAATGGTCAATATGGATGAAATTTTAACATTTAATCTTTTGACTGTAAATGACTGTTGGATGTGAATTATGACTTTGTCAACTAAAATAAGTGTGTTTAACGTCATTTCTGTGCCTGAAACGGGTCAAAATTGAAGCTTTTGAGTAAGCAAAACTCTGTAAAAATGGCAATTTTGGTCACTCTGAGGGTTTAAAAAGTGGTTATTCAACATGAGGCACGATACAATTGACATTTTGAATTATTTTTGGTACAGTCCAAAAAATCAATTTTCGGATGAAAAACGATGACTCCGGACATGTCGAACGATCCCAAAATGGTCAATATGGATGAAATTTTAACATTTAATCTTTTGACTGTAAATGACTGTTGGATGTGAATTATGACTTTGTCAACTAAAATAAGTGTGTTTAACGTCATTTCTGTGCCTGAAACGGGTCAAAATTGAAGCTTTTGGGTAAGCAAAACTCTGTAAAAATGGCAATTTTGGTCACTCTGAGGGTTTAAAAAGTGGTTATTCAACATGAGGCACCATCCAATTGACATTTTGAATCATTTTTGGTACAGTCCAAAAAATCAATTTTCGGATGAAAAACGATGACTCCGGACATGTCGAACGATCCCAAAATGGTCAATATGGATGAAATTTTAACATTTAATCTTTTGACTGTAAATGACTGTTGGATGTGAATTATAACTTTGTCAACTAAAATAAGTGTGTTTAAAGTCATTTCTGTGCCTGAAACGGGTCAAAGTTGAAGCTTTTGGGTTAGCAAAACTCTGTAAAAATGGCAATTTTGGTCACTCTGAGGGTTTAAAAAGTAGTTATTCAACATGAGGCACCATCCAATTGACATTTTGAATCATTTTTGGTACAGTCCAAAAAATCAATTTTCGGATGAAAAACGATGACTCCGGACCTGTCGAACGTTCCCAAAATGGTCTATAATGATGAAATTTTAACATTTAATCTTTTGACTCTAAATGACTGTTGGATGTGAATTATGACTTTGTCAACTAAAATAAGTGTGTTTAAAGTCATTTCTGTGCCTCAAAGGGGTCAAAATTGAAGCTTTTGAGTAAGCAAAACTCTGTAAAAATGGCAATTTTGGTCACTCTGAGGGTTTAAAAAGTGGTTATTCAACATGAGGCACGATCCAATTGACATTTTGAATCATTTTTGGTACAGTCCAAAAAATCAATTTTCAGATGAAAAACGATGACTCCGGACATGTCGAACGATCCCAAAATGGTCAATATGGATGAAATTTTAACATTTAATCTTTTGACTGTAAATGACTGTTGGATGTGAATTATGACTTTGTCAACTAAAATAAGTGTGTTTAAAGTCATTTCTGTGCCTCGAAGAGGTCAAAATTGAAGCTTTTGAGTAATCAAAACTCTGTAAAATTGGCAATTTTGGTCACTGTGAGGGTTTAAAAGGTGGTTATTCAACATGAGGCACGATCCAATTGACATTTTGAATCATTTTTGGTACATTTCAAAAAATCCATTTTCGGATGAAAAACGATGACTCCGGACCTGTCGAACGTTCCCAAAATGATCTATAATGATGAATTTTTAACATTTAATCTTTTGACTGTAAATGACTGTTGGATGTGAATTATGACTTTGTCAACTAAAATAAGTGTGTTTAAAGTCGTTTCTGTGCCTGAAACGGGTCAAAATTGAAGCTTTTGAGTAAGCAAAATTCTGTAAAAAAGGCAATTTTGGTCACTCTGAGGGTTTAAAAAGTGGTTATTCAACATGAGGCACGATCCAATTGACAGTTTGAATCATTTTTGGTACAGTCCAAAAAATCAATTTTCGGATGAAAAACGATGACTCCGGACCTGTCGAACGTTTCCAAAATGGTCTATAATGATGAAATTTTAACATTTAATCTTTTGACACTAAATGACTGTTGGATGTGAATTATGACTTTGTCAACTAAAATAAGTGTGTTTAAAGTCATTTCTGTGCCTGAATTGGGTCAAAATTGAAGCTTTTGGGTAAGCAAAACTCCGTAAAAATGGCAATTTTGGTCACTCTGAGGGTTTAAAAAGTGGTTATTCAACATGAGGTACCATCCAATTGACATTTTGAATCATTTTTGGTACAGTCCAAAAAATCAATTTTCAGATGAAAAACGATGACTCCGGACATGTCGAACGATCCCAAAATGGTCAATATGGATGAAATTTTAACATTTAATCTTTTGACTATAAATGACTGTTGGATGTGAATTATGACTTTGTCAACTAAAATAAGTGTGTTTAAAGTCATTTCTGTGCCTGAAACGGGTCAAAATTGAAGCTTTTGGGTAAGCAAAACTCTGTAAAAATGGCAATTTTGGTCACTCTGAGGGTTTAAAAAGTGGTTATTCAACATGAGGTACCATCCAATTGACATTTTGAATCATTTTTGGTACAGTCCAAAAAATCAATTTTCAGATGAAAAACGATGACTCCGGACATGTCGAACGATCCCAAAATGGTCAATATGGATGAAATTTTAACATTTAATCTTTTGACTGTAAATGACTGTTGGATGTGAATTATGACTTTGTCAACTAAAATAAGTGTGTTTAAAGTAATTTCTGTGCCTGAAACCGGTCAAAATTGAAGCTTTTGGGTAAGCAAAACTCTGTAAAAATGGCAATTTTGGTCACTCTGAGGGTTTAAAAAGTGGTTATTCAACATGAGGCACCATCCAATTGACATTTTGAATCATTTTTGGTACAGTCCAAAAAATCAATTTTCGGATGAAAAACGATGACTTCGGACCTGTCGAACGTTCCCAAAATGGTCTATAATGATGAAATTTTAACATTTAATCTTTTGACTGTAAATGACTGTTGGATGTGAATTATGACTTTGTCAACTAAAATAAGTGTGTTTAAAGTCATTTCTGTGCCTGAAACGGGTCAAAATTGAAGCTTTTGGGTAAGCAAAACTCTGTAAAAATGGCAATTTTGGTCACTTTGAGGGTTTAAAAAGTGGTTATTCAACATGAGGCACCATCCAATTGACATTTTGAATCATTTTTGGTACAGTCCAAAAAATAAATTTTCGGATGAAAAACGATGACTCCGGACCTGTCGAACGTTCCCAAAATGGTCTATAATGATGAAATTTTAACATTTAATCTTTTGACTCTAAATGACTGTTGGATGTGAATTATGACTTTGTCAACTAAAATAAGTGTGTTTAAAGTCATTTCTGTGCCTCAAAGGGGTCAAAATTGAAGCTTTTGAGTAAGCAAAACTCTGTAAAAATGGCAATTTTGGTCACTCTGAGGGTTTAAAAAGTGGTTATTCAACATGAGGCACGGTCCAATTGACATTTTGAATCATTTATGGTACAGTCCAAAAAATCAATTTTTGGATGAAAAACGATGACTCCGGACATGTCGAACGATCCCAAAATGGTCAATAAGGATGATATTTTAACATTTAATCTTTTGACTGTAAATGACTGTTGGATGTGAATTATGACTTTGTCAACTAAAATAAGTGTGTTTAAAGTCATTTCTGTGCCTGAAACGGGTCAAAATTGAAGCTTTTGGGTAAGCAAAACTCTGTAAAAATGGCAATTTTGGTCACTCTGAGGGTTTAAAAAGTGGTTATTCAACATGAGGCACCATCCAATTGACATTTTGAATCATTTTTGGTACAGTCCAAAAAATCAATTTTCGGATGAAAAACGATGACTCCGGACATGTCGAACGATCCCAAAATGGTCAATATGGATGAAATTTTAACATTTAATCTTTTGACTGTAAATGACTGTTGGATGTGAATTATGACTTTGTCAACTAAAATAAGTGTGTTTAAAGTCATTTCTGTGCCTGAAACGGGTCAAAATTGAAGCTTTTGGGTAAGCAAAACTCTGTAAAAATGGCAATTTTGGTCATTTTGAGGGTTTAAAAAATGGTTATTCAACATGAGGCACGGTCCAATTGACATTTTGAATCATTTATGGTACAGTCCAAAAAATCAATTTTTGGATGAAAAACGATGACTCCGGACATGTCGAACGATCCCAAAATGGTCAATAAGGATGATATTTTAACATTTAATCTTTTGACTGTAAATGACTGTTGGATGTGAATTATGACTTTGTCAACTAAAATAAGTGTGTTTAAAGTCATTTCTGTGCCTGAAACGGGTCAAAATTGAAGCTTTTGGGTAAGCAAAACTCTGTAAAAATGGCAATTTTGGTCACTCTGAGGGTTTAAAAAGTGGTTATTCAACATGAGGCACCATCCAATTGACATTTTGAATCATTTTTGGTACAGTCCAAAAAATCAATTTTCGGATGAAAAACGATGACTCCGGACATGTCGAACGATCCCAAAATGGTCAATATGGATGAAATTTTAACATTTAATCTTTTGACTGTAAATGACTGTTGGATGTGAATTATGACTTTGTCAACTAAAATAAGTGTGTTTAAAGTCATTTCTGTGCCTGAAACGGGTCAAAATTGAAGCTTTTGGGTAAGCAAAACTCTGTAAAAATGGCAATTTTGGTCACACTGAGGGTTTAAAAAATGGTTATTCAACATGAGGCACCATCCAATTGACATTTTGAATCATTTTTGGTACAGTCCAAAAAATCAATTTTCGGATGAAAAACGATGACTCCGGACATGTCGAACGATCCCAAAATGGTCAAAATGGATGAAATTTTAACATTAAATCTTTTGACTGTAAATGACTGTTGGATGTGAATTATGACTTTGTCAACTAAAATAAGTGTGTTTAAAGTCATTTCTGTGCCTGAAACGGGTCAAAATTGAAGCTTTTGGGTAAGCAAAACTCCGTAAAAATGGCAATTTTGGTCATTTTGAGGGTTTAAAAAGTGGTTATTCAACATGAGGCACCATCCAATTGACATTTTGAATCATTTTTGGTACGGTCCAAAAAATCAATTTTCGGATGAAAAACGATGACTCCGGACCTGTCGAACGTTCCCAAAATGGTCTATAATGATGAAATTTTAACATTTAATCTTTTGACTCTAAATGACTGTTGGATGTGAATTATGACTTTGTCAACTAAAATAAGTGTGTTTAAAGTCATTTCTGTGCCTCAAAGGGGTCAAAATTGAAGCTTTGAGTAAGCAAAACTCTGTAAAAATGGCAATTTTGGTCACTCTGAGGGTTTAAAAAGTGGTTATTCAACATGAGGCACGATCCAATTGACATTTTGAATCATTTTTGGTACAGTCCAAAAAATCAATTTTCGGATGAAAAACGATGACTCCGGACATGTCGAACGATCCCAAAATGGTAAATATGGATGAAATTTTAACATTTAATCTTTTGACTGTAAATGACTGTTGGATGTGAATTATGACTTTGTCAACTAAAATAAGTGTGTTTAAAGTAATTTCTGTGCCTGAAACCGGTCAAAATTGAAGCTTTTGGGTAAGCAAAACTCTGTAAAAATGGCAATTTTGGTCACTCTGAGGGTTTAAAAAGTGGTATTCAACATGAGGCACCATCCAATTGACATTTTGAATCATTTTTGGTACAGTCCAAAAAATCAATTTTCGGATGAAAAACGATGACTCCGGACCTGTCGAACGTTCCCAAAATGGTCTATAATGATGAAATTTTAACATTTAATCTTTTGACTCTAAATGACTGTTGGATGTGAATTATGACTTTGTCAACTAAAATAAGTGTGTTTAAAGTCATTTCTGTGCCTGAAATGGGTCAAAATTGAAGATTTTGAGTAAGCAAAACTCTGTAAAATTGGCAATTTTGGACACTGTGAGGGTTTAAAAAGTGGTTATTCAACATGAGGCACGATCCAATTGACATTTTGAATCATTTTTGGTACAGTCCAAAAAATCAATTTTTGGATGAAAAACGATGACTCCGGACCTGTCGAATGTTCACAAAATGGTCTATAATGATGAAATTTTAACATTTAATCTTTTGACTCTAAATGACTGTTGGATGTGAATTATGACTTTGTCAACTAAAATAAGTGTGTTTAAAGTCATTTCTGTGCCTGAAACGGGTCAAAATTGAGGCACTTGCGTAAGCAAAACTCTGTAAAAAATGGCAATTTTGGTCACTCTGAGGGTTTAAAAAGTGGTTATTCAACATGAGGCACCATCCAATTGACATTTTGAATCAATTTTGGTACAGTCCAAAAATCAATTTTCGGATGAAAAACCTGTCGAACGTTCCCAAAATGGTCTATAATGATGAAATTTTAACATTTAATCTTTTGACTCTAAATGACTGTTGGATGTGAATTATGACTTTGTCAACTAAAATAAGTGTGTTTAAAGTCATTTCTGTGCCTCAAAGAGGTCAAAATTGAAGCTTTTGAGTAAGCAAAACTCTGTAAAAATGGCAATTTTGGTCACTCTGAGGGTTTAAAAAGTGGTTATTCAACATGAGGCACGGTCCAATTGACATTTTGAATCATTTATGGTACAGTCCAAAAAATCAATTTTCGGATGAAAAACGATGACTCCGGACATGTCGAACGATCCCAAAATGGTCAATATGGATGAAATTTTAACATTTAATCTTTTGAATCTAAATGACTGTTGGATGTGAATTATGACTTTGTCAACTAAAATAAGTGTGTTTAAAGTTGTTTCTGTGCCTCAAAGGGGTCAAAATTGAAGCTTTTGAGTAATCAAAACTCTGTAAAAATGGCAATTTTGGTCACTGTGAGGGTTTAAAAAGTGGTTATTCAACATGAGCCACGATCCAATTGGCATTTTGAATCATTTTTGGTACAGTCCAAAAAATCAATTTTCGGATGAAAAACGATGACTCCGGACATGTCGAATGATCCCAAAATGGTCAATATGGATGAAATTTTAACATTTAATCTTTTGACTCTAAATGACTGTTGGATGTGAATTATGACTTTGTCAACTAAAATAAGTGTGTTTAAAGTCATTTCTGTGCCTCAAAGGGGTCAAAATTGAAGCTTTTGAGTAAGCAAAACTCTGTAAAAATGGCAATTTTGGTCACTGTGAGGGTTTAAAAAGTGGTTATTCAACATGAGGCACGATCCAATTGACATTTTGAATCATTTTTGGTACAGTCCAAAAAATCAATTTTCGGATGAAAAACGATGACTCCGGACATGTCAAACGATCCCAAAAAGGTCAAAATGGATGAAATTTTAACATTTAATCTTTTGACTGTAAATGACTGTTGGATGTGAATTATGACTTTGTCAACTAAAATAAGTGTGTTTAAAGTCATTTCTGTGCCTGAAACGGGTCAAAATTGAAGCTTTTGAGTAAGCAAAACTCTGTAAAAATGGCAATTTTGGTCACTCTGAGGGTTTAAAAAGTGGTTATTCAACATGAGGCAGGATACAATTGACATTTTGAATTATTTTTGGTACAGTCCAAAAAATCAATTTTCGGATGAAAAACGATGAGTCCGGACATGTCGAACTATCCCAAAATGGTCAATATGGATGAAATTTTAACATTTAATCTTTTGACTGTAAATGACTGTTGGATGTGAATTATGACTTTGTCAACTAAAATAAGTGTGTTTAACGTCATTTCTGTGCCTGAAACGGGTCAAAATTGAAGCTTTTGAGTAAGCAAAACTCTGTAAAAATGGCAATTTTGGTCACTCTGAGGGTTTAAAAAGTGGTTATTCAACATGAGGCACGATACAATTGACATTTTGAATTATTTTTGGTACAGTCCAAAAAATCAATTTTCGGATGAAAAACGATGACTCCGGACATGTCGAACGATCCCAAAATGGTCAATATGGATGAAATTTTAACATTTAATCTTTTGACTGTAAATGACTGTTGGATGTGAATTATGACTTTGTCAACTAAAATAAGTGTGTTTAACGTCATTTCTGTGCCTGAAACGGGTCAAAATTGAAGCTTTTGGGTAAGCAAAACTCTGTAAAAATGGCAATTTTGGTCACTCTGAGGGTTTAAAAAGTGGTTATTCAACATGAGGCACCATCCAATTGACATTTTGAATCATTTTTGGTACAGTCCAAAAAATCAATTTTCGGATGAAAAACGATGACTCCGGACATGTCGAACGATCCCAAAATGGTCAATATGGATGAAATTTTAACATTTAATCTTTTGACTGTAAATGACTGTTGGATGTGAATTATAACTTTGTCAACTAAAATAAGTGTGTTTAAAGTCATTTCTGTGCCTGAAACGGGTCAAAATTGAAGCTTTTGGGTTAGCAAAACTCTGTAAAATGGCAATTTTGGTCATTCTGAGGGTTTAAAAAGTAGTTATTCAACATGAGGCACCATCCAATTGACATTTTGAATCATTTTTGGTACAGTCCAAAAAATCAATTTTCGGATGAAAAACGATGACTCCGGACCTGTCGAACGTTCCCAAAATGGTCTATAATGATGAAATTTTAACATTTAATCTTTTGACTCTAAATGACTGTTGGATGTGAATTATGACTTTGTCAACTAAAATAAGTGTGTTTAAAGTCATTTCTGTGCCTGAAACGGGTCAAAATTGAGGCACTTGCGTAAGCAAAACTCTGTAAAAATGGCAATTTTGGTCACTCTGAGGGTTTAAAAAGTGGTTATTCAACATGAGGCACCATCCAATTGACATTTTGAATCAATTTTGGTACAGTCCAAAAATCAATTTTCGGATGAAAAACCTGTCGAACGTTCCCAAAATGGTCTATAATGATGAAATTTTAACATTTAATCTTTTGACTCTAAATGACTGTTGGATGTGAATTATGACTTTGTCAACTAAAATAAGTGTGTTTAAAGTCATTTCTGTGCCTCAAAGAGGTCAAAATTGAAGCTTTTGAGTAAGCAAAACTCTGTAAAAATGGCAATTTTGGTCACTCTGAGGGTTTAAAAAGTGGTTATTCAACATGAGGCACGGTCCAATTGACATTTTGAATCATTTATGGTACAGTCCAAAAAATCAATTTTCGGATGAAAAAACGATGACTCCGGACATGTCGAACGATCCCAAAAATGGTCAATATGGATGAAATTTTAACATTTAATCTTTTGAATCTAAATGACTGTTGGATGTGAATTATGACTTTGTCAACTAAAATAAGTGTGTTTAAAGTTGTTTCTGTGCCTCAAAGGGGTCAAAATTGAAGCTTTTGAGTAATCAAAACTCTGTAAAAATGGCAATTTTGGTCACTGTGAGGGTTTAAAAAGTGGTTATTCAACATGAGCCACGATCCATTGGCATTTTGAATCATTTTTGGTACAGTCCAAAAAATCAATTTTCGGATGAAAAACGATGACTCCGGACATGTCGAATGATCCCAAAATGGTCAATATGGATGAAATTTTAACATTTAATCTTTTGACTCTAAATGACTGTTGGATGTGAATTATGACTTTGTCAACTAAAATAAGTGTGTTTAAAGTCATTTCTGTGCCTCAAAGGGGTCAAAATTGAAGCTTTTGAGTAAGCAAAACTCTGTAAAAATGGCAATTTTGGTCACTGTGAGGGTTTAAAAAGTGGTTATTCAACATGAGGCACGATCCAATTGACATTTTGAATCATTTTTGGTACAGTCCAAAAAATCAATTTTCGGATGAAAAACGATGACTCCGGACATGTCAAACGATCCCAAAAAGGTCAAAATGGATGAAATTTTAACATTTAATCTTTTGACTGTAAATGACTGTTGGATGTGAATTATGACTTTGTCAACTAAAATAAGTGTGTTTAAAGTCATTTCTGTGCCTGAAACGGGTCAAAATTGAAGCTTTTGAGTAAGCCAAAACTCTGTAAAAATGGCAATTTTGGTCACTCTGAGGGTTTAAAAAGTGGTTATTCAACATGAGGCAGGATACAATTGACATTTTGAATTATTTTTGGTACAGTCCAAAAAATCAATTTTCGGATGAAAAACGATGAGTCCGGACATGTCGAACTATCCCAAAATGGTCAATATGGATGAAATTTTAACATTTAATCTTTTGACTGTAAATGACTGTTGGATGTGAATTATGACTTTGTCAACTAAAATAAGTGTGTTTAACGTCATTTCTGTGCCTGAAACGGGTCAAAATTGAAGCTTTTGAGTAAGCAAAACTCTGTAAAAATGGCAATTTTGGTCACTCTGAGGGTTTAAAAAGTGGTTATTCAACATGAGGCACGATACAATTGACATTTTGAATTATTTTTGGTACAGTCCAAAAAATCAATTTTCGGATGAAAAACGATGACTCCGGACATGTCGAACGATCCCAAAATGGTCAATATGGATGAAATTTTAACATTTAATCTTTTGACTGTAAATGACTGTTGGATGTGAATTATGACTTTGTCAACTAAAATAAGTGTGTTTAACGTCATTTCTGTGCCTGAAACGGGTCAAAATTGAAGCTTTTGGGTAAGCAAAACTCTGTAAAAATGGCAATTTTGGTCACTCTGAGGGTTTAAAAAGTGGTTATTCAACATGAGGCACCATCCAATTGACATTTTGAATCATTTTTGGTACAGTCCAAAAAATCAATTTTCGGATGAAAAACGATGACTCCGGACATGTCGAACGATCCCAAAATGGTCAATATGGATGAAATTTTAACATTTAATCTTTTGACTGTAAATGACTGTTGGATGTGAATTATAACTTTGTCAACTAAAATAAGTGTGTTTAAAGTCATTTCTGTGCCTGAAACGGGTCAAAATTGAAGCTTTTGGGTTAGCAAAACTCTGTAAAAATGGCAATTTTGGTCATTCTGAGGGTTTAAAAAGTAGTTATTCAACATGAGGCACCATCCAATTGACATTTTGAATCATTTTTGGTACAGTCCAAAAAATCAATTTTCGGATGAAAAACGATGACTCCGGACCTGTCGAACGTTCCCAAAATGGTCTATAATGATGAAATTTTAACATTTAATCTTTTGACTCTAAATGACTGTTGGATGTGAATTATGACTTTGTCAACTAAAATAAGTGTGTTTAAAGTCATTTCTGTGCCTCAAAGGGGTCAAAATTGAAGCTTTTGAGTAAGCAAAACTCTGTAAAAATGGCAATTTTGGTCACTCTGAGGGTTTAAAAAGTGGTTATTCAACATGAGGCACGATCCAATTGACATTTTGAATCATTTTTGGTACAGTCCAAAAAATCAATTTTCAGATGAAAAACGATGACTCCGGACATGTCGAACGATCCCAAAATGGTCAATATGGATGAAATTTTAACATTTAATCTTTTGACTGTAAATGACTGTTGGATGTGAATTATGACTTTGTCAACTAAAATAAGTGTGTTTAAAGTCATTTCTGTGCCTCGAAGAGGTCAAAATTGAAGCTTTTGAGTAATCAAAACTCTGTAAAATTGGCAATTTTGGTCACTGTGAGGGTTTAAAAGGTGGTTATTCAACATGAGGCACGATCCAATTGACATTTTGAATCATTTTTGGTACATTTCAAAAAATCCATTTTCGGATGAAAAACGATGACTCCGGACCTGTCGAACGTTCCCAAAATGATCTATAATGATGAATTTTTAACATTTAATCTTTTGACTGTAAATGACTGTTGGATGTGAATTATGACTTTGTCAACTAAAATAAGTGTGTTTAAAGTCGTTTCTGTGCCTGAAACGGGTCAAAATTGAAGCTTTTGAGTAAGCAAAATTCTGTAAAAAAGGCAATTTTGGTCACTCTGAGGGTTTAAAAAGTGGTTATTCAACATGAGGCACGATCCAATTGACAGTTTGAATCATTTTTGGTACAGTCCAAAAAATCAATTTTCGGATGAAAAACGATGACTCCGGACCTGTCGAACGTTTCCAAAATGGTCTATAATGATGAAATTTTAACATTTAATCTTTTGACACTAAATGACTGTTGGATGTGAATTATGACTTTGTCAACTAAAATAAGTGTGTTTAAAGTCATTTCTGTGCCTGAATTGGGTCAAAATTGAAGCTTTTGGGTAAGCAAAACTCAATAAAAATGGCAATTTTGGTCACTCTGAGGGTTTAAAAAGTGGTTATTCAACATGAGGTACCATCCAATTGACATTTTGAATCATTTTTGGTACAGTCCAAAAAATCAATTTTCAGATGAAAAACGATGACTCCGGACATGTCGAACGATCCCAAAATGGTCAATATGGATGAAATTTTAACATTTAATCTTTTGACTATAAATGACTGTTGGATGTGAATTATGACTTTGTCAACTAAAATAAGTGTGTTTAAAGTCATTTCTGTGCCTGAAACCGGTCAAAATTGAAGCTTTTGGGTAAGCAAAACTCTGTAAAAATGGCAATTTTGGTCACTCTGAGGGTTTAAAAAGTGGTTATTCAACATGAGGTACCATCCAATTGACATTTTGAATCATTTTTGGTACAGTCCAAAAAATCAATTTTCAGATGAAAAACGATGACTCCGGACATGTCGAACGATCCCAAAATGGTCAATATGGATGAAATTTTAACATTTAATCTTTTGACTGTAAATGACTGTTGGATGTGAATTATGACTTTGTCAACTAAAATAAGTGTGTTTAAAGTAATTTCTGTGCCTGAAACCGGTCAAAATTGAAGCTTTTGGGTAAGCAAAACTCTGTAAAAATGGCAATTTTGGTCACTCTGAGGGTTTAAAAAGTGGTTATTCAACATGAGGCACCATCCAATTGACATTTTGAATCATTTTTGGTACAGTCCAAAAAATCAATTTTCGGATGAAAAACGATGACTTCGGACCTGTCGAACGTTCCCAAAATGGTCTATAATGATGAAATTTTAACATTTAATCTTTTGACTGTAAATGACTGTTGGATGTGAATTATGACTTTGTCAACTAAAATAAGTGTGTTTAAAGTCATTTCTGTGCCTGAAACGGGTCAAAATTGAAGCTTTTGGGTAAGCAAAACTCTGTAAAAATGGCAATTTTGGTCACTTTGAGGGTTTAAAAAGTGGTTATTCAACATGAGGCACCATCCAATTGACATTTTGAATCATTTTTGGTACAGTCCAAAAAATAAATTTTCGGATGAAAAACGATGACTCCGGACCTGTCGAACGTTCCCAAAATGGTCTATAATGATGAAATTTTAACATTTAATCTTTTGACTCTAAATGACTGTTGGATGTGAATTATGACTTTGTCAACTAAAATAAGTGTGTTTAAAGTCATTTCTGTTCCTCAAAGGGGTCAAAATTGAAGCTTTTGAGTAAGCAAAACTCTGTAAAAATGGCAATTTTGGTCACTCTGAGGGTTTAAAAAGTGGTTATTCAACATGAGGCACGGTCCAATTGACATTTTGAATCATTTATGGTACAGTCCAAAAAATCAATTTTTGGATGAAAAACGATGACTCCGGACATGTCGAACGATCCCAAAATGGTCAATAAGGATGAAATTTTAACATTTAATCTTTTGACTGTAAATGACTGTTGGATGTGAATTATGACTTTGTCAACTAAAATAAGTGTGTTTAAAGTCATTTCTGTGCCTGAAACGGGTCAAAATTGAAGCTTTTGGGTAAGCAAAACTCTGTAAAAATGGCAATTTTGGTCACTCTGAGGGTTTAAAAAGTGGTTATTCAACATGAGGTACCATCCAATTGACATTTTGAATCATTTTTGGTACAGTCCAAAAAATCAATTTTCAGATGAAAAACGATGACTCCGGACATGTCGAACGATCCCAAAATGGTCAATATGGATGAAATTTTAACATTTAATCTTTTGACTGTAAATGACTGTTGGATGTGAATTATGACTTTGTCAACTAAAATAAGTGTGTTTAAAGTAATTTCTGTGCCTGAAACCGGTCAAAATTGAAGCTTTTGGGTAAGCAAAACTCTGTAAAAATGGCAATTTTGGTCACTCTGAGGGTTTAAAAAGTGGTTATTCAACATGAGGCACCATCCAATTGACATTTTGAATCATTTTTGGTACAGTCCAAAAAATCAATTTTCGGATGAAAAACGATGACTTTGGACCTGTCGAACGTTCCCAAAATGGTCTATAATGATGAAATTTTAACATTTAATCTTTTGACTGTAAATGACTGTTGGATGTGAATTATGACTTTGTCAACTAAAATAAGTGTGTTTAAAGTCATTTCTGTGCCTGAAACGGGTCAAAATTGAAGCTTTTGGGTAAGCAAAACTCTGTAAAAATGGCAATTTTGGTCACTTTGAGGGTTTAAAAAGTGGTTATTCAACATGAGGCACCATCCAATTGACATTTTGAATCATTTTTGGTACAGTCCAAAAAATAAATTTTCGGATGAAAAACGATGACTCCGGACCTGTCGAACGTTCCCAAAATGGTCTATAATGATGAAATTTTAACATTTAATCTTTTGACTCTAAATGACTGTTGGATGTGAATTATGACTTTGTCAACTAAAATAAGTGTGTTTAAAGTCATTTCTGTGCCTCAAAGGGGTCAAAATTGAAGCTTTTGAGTAAGCAAAACTCTGTAAAAATGGCAATTTTGGTCACTCTGAGGGTTTAAAAAGTGGTTATTCAACATGAGGCACGGTCCAATTGACATTTTGAATCATTTATGGTACAGTCCAAAAAATCAATTTTTGGATGAAAAACGATGACTCCGGACATGTCGAACGATCCCAAAATGGTCAATAAGGATGATATTTTAACATTTAATCTTTTGACTGTAAATGACTGTTGGATGTGAATTATGACTTTGTCAACTAAAATAAGTGTGTTTAAAGTCATTTCTGTGCCTGAAACGGGTCAAAATTGAAGCTTTTGGGTAAGCAAAACTCTGTAAAAATGGCAATTTTGGTCACTCTGAGGGTTTAAAAAGTGGTTATTCAACATGAGGCACCATCCAATTGACATTTTGAATCATTTTTGGTACAGTCCAAAAAATCAATTTTCGGATGAAAAACGATGACTCCGGACATGTCGAACGATCCCAAAATGGTCAATATGGATGAAATTTTAACATTTAATCTTTTGACTGTAAATGACTGTTGGATGTGAATTATGACTTTGTCAACTAAAATAAGTGTGTTTAAAGTCATTTCTGTGCCTGAAACGGGTCAAAATTGAAGCTTTTGGGTAAGCAAAACTCTGTAAAAATGGCAATTTTGGTCATTTTGAGGGTTTAAAAAGTGGTTATTCAACATGAGGCACGATCCAATTGACATTTTGAATCATTTTTGGTACAGTCCAAAAAATCAATTTTTGGATGAAAAACGATGACTCCGGACTTGTCGAACGATCCCAAAATGGTCAATATGGATGAAATTTTAACATTTAATCTTTTGACTGTAAATGACTGTTGGATGTGAATTATGACTTTGTCAACTAAAATAAGTGTGTTTAAAGTCATTTCTGTGCCTGAAACGGGTCAAAATTGAAGCTTTTGGGTAAGCAAAACTCTGTAAAAATGGCAATTTTGGTCACACTGAGGGTTTAAAAAATGGTTATTCAACATGAGGCACCATCCAATTGACATTTTGAATCATTTTTGGTACAGTCCAAAAAATCAATTTTCGGATGAAAAACGATGACTCCGGACATGTCGAACGATCCCAAAATGGTCAAAATGGATGAAATTTTAACATTAAATCTTTTGACTGTAAATGACTGTTGGATGTGAATTATGACTTTGTCAACTAAAATAAGTGTGTTTAAAGTCATTTCTGTGCCTGAAACGGGTCAAAATTGAAGCTTTTGGGTAAGCAAAACTCCGTAAAAATGGCAATTTTGGTCATTTTGAGGGTTTAAAAAGTGGTTATTCAACATGAGGCACCATCCAATTGACATTTTGAATCATTTTTGGTACGGTCCAAAAAATCAATTTTCGGATGAAAAACGATGACTCCGGACCTGTCGAACGTTCCCAAAATGGTCTATAATGATGAAATTTTAACATTTAATCTTTTGACTCTAAATGACTGTTGGATGTGAATTATGACTTTGTGAACTAAAATAAGTGTGTTTAAAGTCATTTCTGTGCCTCAAAGGGGTCAAAATTGAAGCTTTGAGTAAGCAAAACTCTGTAAAAATGGCAATTTTGGTCACTCTGAGGGTTTAAAAAGTGGTTATTCAACATGAGGCACGATCCAATTGACATTTTGAATCATTTTTGGTACAGTCCAAAAAATCAATTTTCGGATGAAAAACGATGACTCCGGACATGTCGAACGATCCCAAAATGGTAAATATGGATGAAATTTTAACATTTAATCTTTTGACTGTAAATGACTGTTGGATGTGAATTATGACTTTGTCAACTAAAATAAGTGTGTTTAAAGTAATTTCTGTGCCTGAAACCGGTCAAAATTGAAGCTTTTGGGTAAGCAAAACTCTGTAAAAATGGCAATTTTGGTCACTCTGAGGGTTTAAAAAGTGGTATTCAACATGAGGCACCATCCAATTGACATTTTGAATCATTTTTGGTACAGTCCAAAAAATCAATTTTCGGATGAAAAACGATGACTCCGGACCTGTCGAACGTTCCCAAAATGGTCTATAATGATGAAATTTTAACATTTAATCTTTTGACTCTAAATGACTGTTGGATGTGAATTATGACTTTGTCAACTAAAATAAGTGTGTTTAAAGTCATTTCTGTGCCTGAAATGGGTCAAAATTGAAGATTTTGAGTAAGCAAAACTCTGTAAAATTGGCAATTTTGGACACTGTGAGGGTTTAAAAAGTGGTTATTCAACATGAGGCACGATCCAATTGACATTTTGAATCATTTTGGTACAGTCCAAAAAATCAATTTTTGGATGAAAAACGATGACTCCGGACCTGTCGAATGTTCACAAAATGGTCTATAATGATGAAATTTTAACATTTAATCTTTTGACTCTAAATGACTGTTGGATGTGAATTATGACTTTGTCAACTAAAATAAGTGTGTTTAAAGTCATTTCTGTGCCTGAAACGGGTCAAAATTGAGGCACTTGCGTAAGCAAAACTCTGTAAAAATGGCAATTTTGGTCACTCTGAGGGTTTAAAAAGTGGTTATTCAACATGAGGCACCATCCAATTGACATTTTGAATCAATTTTGGTACAGTCCAAAAATCAATTTTCGGATGAAAAACGATGACTCCGGACCTGTCGAACGTTCCCAAAATGGTCTATAATGATGAAATTTTAACATTTAATCTTTTGACTCTAAATGACTGTTGGATGTGAATTATGACTTTGTCAACTAAAATAAGTGTGTTTAAAGTCATTTCTGTGCCTCAAAGAGGTCAAAATTGAAGCTTTTGAGTAAGCAAAACTCTGTAAAAATGGCAATTTTGGTCACTCTGAGGGTTTAAAAAGTGGTTATTCAACATGAGGCACGGTCCAATTGACATTTTGAATCATTTATGGTACAGTCCAAAAAATCAATTTTCGGATGAAAAACGATGACTCCGGACATGTCGAACGATCCCAAAATGGTCAATAAGGATGAAATTTTAACATTTAATCTTTTGACTGTAAATGACTGTTGGATGTGAATTATGACTTTGTCAACTAAAATAAGTGTGTTTAAAGTCCTTTCTGTGCCTGAAACGGGTCAAAATTGAAGCTTTTGGGTAAGCAAAACTCTGTAAAAATGGCAATTTTGGTCACTCTGAGGGTTTAAAAAGTGGTTATTCAACATGAGGCACCATCCAATTGACATTTTGAACCATTTTTGGTACAGTCTAAAAAATCAATTTTCGGATGAAAAACGATGACTCCGGACATGTCCAACGATCCCAAAATGGTCAATATGGATGAAATTTTAACATTTAATCTTTTGACTGTAAATGACTGTTGGATGTGAATTATGACTTTGTCAACTAAAATAAGTGTGTTTAAAGTCATTTCTGTGCCTGAAGCGGGTCAAAATTGAAGCTTTTGGGAAGGCAAAACTCTGTAAAAATGGCAATTTTGGTCATTTTGAGGGTTTAAAAAGTGGTTATTCAACATGAGGCACGATCCAATTGACATTTTGAATCATTTTTGGTACAGTCCAAAAAATCAATTTTTGGATGAAAAACGATGACTCCGGACATGTCGAACGATCCCAAAATGGTCAATATGGATGAAATTTTAACATTTAATCTTTTGACTGTAAATGACTGTTGGATGTGAATTATGACTTTGTCAACTAAAATAAGTGTGTTTAAAGTCATTTCTGTGCCTGAAACAGGTCAAAATTGAAGCTTTTGGGTAAGCAAAACTCTGTAAAAATGGCAATTTTGGTCACACTGAGGGTTTAAAAAGTGGTTATTCAACACGAGGCACCATCCAATTGCCATTTTGAATCATTTTTGGTACAGTCCAAAAAATCAATTTTCGGATGAAAAACGATGACTCCGGACATGTCGAACGATCCCAAAATGGTCAATATGGATGAAATTTTAACATTAAATCTTTTGACTGTAAATGACTGTTGGATGTGAATTATGACTTTGTCAACTAAAATAAGTGTGTTTAAAGTCATTTCTGTGCCTGAAACGGGTCAAAATTGAAGCTTTTGAGTAAGCAAAACTCTGTAAAATTGGCAATTTTGGACACTGTGAGGGTTTAAAAAGTGGTTATTCAACATGAGGCACGATCCAATTGACATTTTGAATCATTTTTGGTACAGTCCAAAAAATCAATTTTTGGATGAAAAACGATGCCTCCGGACCTGTCGAACGTTCCCAAAATGGTCTATAATGATGAAATTTTAACATTTAATCTTTTGACTCTAAATGACTGTTGGATGTGAATTATGACTTTGTCAACTAAAATAAGTGTGTTTAAAGTCATTTCTGTGCCTGAAACGGGTCAAAATTGAAGCACTTGGGTAAGCAAAACTCTGTAAAAATGGCAATTTTGGTCACTCTGAGGGTTTAAAAAGTGGTTATTCAACATGAGGCACCATCCAATTGACATTTTGAATCATTTTTGGTACAGTCCAAAAAATCAATTTTCGGATGAAAAACGATGACTCCGGACATGTCGAACGATCCCAAAATGGTCAATATGGATGAAATTTTAACATTTAATCTTTTGACTGTAAATGACTGTTGGATGTAAATTATGACTTTGTCAACTAAAATAAGTGTGTTTAAAGTCATTTCTGTGCCTGAAACGGGTCAAAATTGAAGCTTTTGGGTAAGCAAAACTCTGTAAAAATGGCAATTTTGGTCACTCTGAGGGTTTAAAAAGTGGTTATTCAACATGAGGCACGGTCCAATTGACATTTTGAATCATTTATGGTACAGTCCAAAAAATCAATTTTCGGATGAAAAACGATGACTCCGGACATGTCGAAAGATCCCAAAATGGTCAATAAGTATGAAATTTTAACATTTAATCTTTTGACTGTAAATGACTGTTGGATGTGAATTATGACTTTGTCAACTAAAATAAGTGTGTTTAAAGTCATTTCTGTGCCTGAAACGGGTCAAAATTGAAGCTTTTGGGTAAGCAAAACTCTGTAAAAATGGCAATTTTGGTCATTTTGAGGGTTTAAAAAGTGGTTATTCAACATGAGGCCCGATCCAATTGACATTTTGAATCATTTTTGGTACAGTCCAAAAAATCAATTTTTGGATGAAAAACGATGACTCCGGACCTGTCGAACGTTCCCAAAATGGTCTATAATGATGAAATTTTAACATTTAATCTTTTGACTGTAAATGACTGTTGGATGTGAATTATGACTTTGTCAACTAAAATAAGTGTGTTTAAAGTCATTTCTGTGCCTGAAACGGGTCCAAATTGAAGCTTTTGGGTAAGCAAAACTCTGTAAAAATGGCAATTTTGGTCATTTTGAGGGTTTAAAGTGGTTATTCAACATGAGGCACGATCCAATTGACATTTTGAATCATTTTTGGTACAGTCCAAAAAATCAATTTTTGGATGAAAAACGATGACTCCGGACATGTCGAACGATCCCAAAATGGTCAATATGGATGAAATTTTAACATTTAATCTTTTGACTGTAAATGACTGTTGGATGTGAATTATGACTTTGTCAACTAAAATAAGTGTGTTTAAAGTCATTTCTGTGCCTGAAACGGGTCAAAATTGAAGCTTTTGGGTAAGCAAAACTCTGTAAAAATGGCAATTTTGGTCACACTGAGGGTTTAAAAAGTGGTTATTCAACATGAGGCACCATCCAATTGACATTTTGAATCATTTTTGGTACAGTCCAAAAAATCAATTTTCGGATGAAAAACGATGACTCCGGACCTGTCGAACGTTCCCAAAATGGTCTATAATGATGAAATTTTAACATTTAATCTTTTGACTCTAAATGACTGTTGGATGTGAATTATGACTTTGTCAACTAAAATAAGTGTGTTTAAAGTCATTTCTGTGCCTCAAAGGGGTCAAAATTGAAGCTTTGAGTAAGCAAAACTCTGTAAAAATGGCAATTTTGGTCACTCTGAGGGTTTAAAAAGTGGTTATTCAACATGAGGCACGATCCAATTGACATTTTGAATCATTTTTGGTACAGTCCAAAAAATCAATTTTCGGATGAAAAACGATGACTCCGGACATGTCGAACGATCCCAAAATGGTCAATATGGATGAAATTTTAACATTTAATCTTTTGACTGTAAATGACTGTTGGATGTGAATTATGACTTTGTCAACTAAAATAAGTGTGTTTAAAGTAATTTCTGTGCCTGAAACGGGTCAAAATTTAAGCTTTTGAGTAAGCAAAACTCTGTAAAAATGGCAATTTTGGTCACTCTGAGGGTTTAAAAAGTGGTATTCAACATGAGGCACCATCCAATTGACATTTTGAATCATTTTTGGTACAGTCCAAAAAATCAATTTTCGGATGAAAAACGATGACTCCGGACATGTCGAACGATCCCAAAATGGTCAATATGGATGAAATTTTAACATTTAATCTTTTGACTGTGAATGACTGTTGGATGTGAATTATGACTTTGTCAACTAAAATAAGTGTGTTTAAAGTCATTTCTGTGCCTCAAAGGGGTCAAAATTGAAGCTTTTGAGTAATCAAAACTCTGTAAAAATGGCAATTTTGGTCACTGTGAGGGTTTAAAAAGTGGTTATTCAACATGAGGCACGATCCAATTGACATTTTGAATCATTTTTGGTACAGCCCAAAAAATCAATTTTCGGATGAAAAACAATGACTCCGGATCTGTCGAACGTTCCCAGAATGGTCTATAATGATGAAATTTTAACATTTAATCTTTTGACTCTAAATGACTGTTGGATGTGAATTTTGACTTTGTCAACTAAAATAAGTGTGTTTAAAGTCATTTCTGTGCCTGAAATGGGTCAAAATTGAAGATTTTGAGTAAGCAAAACTCTGTAAAATTGGCAATTTTGGACACTGTGAGGGTTTAAAAAGTGGTTATTCAACATGAGGCACGATCCAATTGACATTTTGAATCATTTTTGGTACAGTCCAAAAAATCAATTTTTGGATGAAAAACGATGACTCCGGACCTGTCGAATGTTCACAAAATGGTCTATAATGATGAAATTTTAACATTTAATGTTTTGACTCTAAATGACTGTTGGATGTGAATTATGACTTTGTCAACTAAAATAAGTGTGTTTAAAGTCATTTCTGTGCCTGAAATGGGTCAAAATTGAGGCACTTGCGTAAGCAAAACTCTGTAAAAATGGCAATTTTGGTTACTCTGAGGGTTTAAAAAGTGGTTATTCAACATGAGGCACCATCCAATTGACATTTTGAATCATTTTTGGTACAGTCCAAAAAATCAATTTTCGGATGAAAAACGATGACTCCGGACATGTCGAACGATCCCAAAATGGTCAATATGGATGAAATTTTAACATTTTATCTTTTGACTGTAAATGACTGTTGGATGTGAATTATGACTTTGTCAACTAAAATAAGTGTGTTTAAAGTCATTTCTGTGCCTGAAACGGGTCAAAATTGAAGCTTTTGGGTAAGCAAAACTCTGTAAAAATGGCAATTTTGGTCACTTTGAGGGTTTAAAAAGTGGTTATTCAACATGAGGCACCATCCAATTGACATTTTGAATCATTTTTGGTACAGTCCAAAAAATCAATTTTCGGATGAAAAACGATGACTCCGGACCTGTCGAACGTTCCCAAAATGGTCTATAATGATGAAATTTTAACATTTAATCTTTTGACTCTAAATGACTGTTGGATGTGAATTATGACTTTGTCAACTAAAATAAGTGTGTTTAAAGTCATTTCTGTGCCTCAAAGGGGTCAAAATTGAAGCTTTTGAGTAAGCAAAACTCTGTAAAAATGGCAATTTTGGTCACTCTGAGGGTTTAAAAAGTGGTTATTCAACATGAGGCACGGTCCAATTGACATTTTGAATCATTTATGGTACAGTCCAAAAAATCAATTTTTGGATGAAAAACGATGACTCCGGACATGTCGAACGATCCCAAAATGGTCAATAAGGATGAAATTTTAACATTTAATCTTTTGACTGTAAATGACTGTTGGATGTGAATTATGACTTTGTCAACTAAAATAAGTGTGTTTAAAGTCATTTCTGTGCCTGAAACTGGTCAAAATTGAAGCTTTTGGGTAAGCAAAACTCTGTAAAAATGGCAATTTTGGTCACTCTGAGGGTTTAAAAAGTGGTTATTCAACATGAGGCACCATCCAATTGACATTTTGAATCATTTTTGGTACAGTCCAAAAAATCAATTTTCGGATGAAAAACGATGACTCCGGACATGTCGAACGATCCCAAAATGGTCAATATGGATGAAATTTTAACATTTAATCTTTTGACTGTAAATGACTGTTGGATGTGAATTATGACTTTGTCAACTAAAATAAGTGTGTTTAAAGTCATTTCTGTGCCTGAAACGGGTCAAAATTGAAGCTTTTGGGTAAGCAAAACTCTGTAAAAATGGCAATTTTGGTAATTTTGAGGGTTTAAAAAGTGGTTATTCAACATGAGGCACGATCCAATTGACATTTTGAATCATTTTTGGTACAGTCCAAAAAAATCAATTTTTGGATGAAAAACGATGACTCCGGACTTGTCGAACGATCCCAAAATGGTCAATATGGATGAAATTTTAACATTTAATCTTTTGACTGTAAATGACTGTTGGATGTGAATTATGACTTTGTCAACTAAAATAAGTGTGTTTAAAGTCATTTCTGTGCCTGAAACGGGTCAAAATTGAAGCTTTTGGGTAAGCAAAACTCTGTAAAAATGGCAATTTTGGTCACACTGAGGGTTTAAAAAATGGTTATTCAACATGAGGCACCATCCAATTGACATTTTGAATCATTTTTGGTACAGTCCAAAAAATCAATTTTCGGATGAAAAACGATGACTCCGGACATGTCGAACGATCCCAAAATGGTCAAAATGGATGAAATTTTAACATTAAATCTTTTGACTGTAAATGACTGTTGGATGTGAATTATGACTTTGTCAACTAAAATAAGTGTGTTTAAAGTCATTTCTGTGCCTGAAACGGGTCAAAATTGAAGCTTTTGGGTAAGCAAAACTCCGTACAAATGGCAATTTTGGTCATTTTGAGGGTTTAAAAAGTGGTTATTCAACATGAGGCACCATCCAATTGACATTTTGAATCATTTTTGGTACGGTCCAAAAAATCAATTTTCGGATGAAAAACGATGACTCCGGACCTGTCGAACGTTCCCAAAATGGTCTATAATGATGAAATTTTAACATTTAATCTTTTGACTCTAAATGACTGTTGGATGTGAATTATGACTTTGTCAACTAAAATAAGTGTGTTTAAAGTCATTTCTGTGCCTCAAAGGGGTCAAAATTGAAGCTTTGAGTAAGCAAAACTCTGTAAAAATGGCAATTTTGGTCACTCTGAGGGTTTAAAAAGTGGTTATTCAACATGAGGCACGATCCAATTGACATTTTGAATCATTTTTGGTACAGTCCAAAAAATCAATTTTCGGATGAAAAACGATGACTCCGGACATGTCGAACGATCCCAAAATGGTAAATATGGATGAAATTTTAACATTTAATCTTTTGACTGTAAATGACTGTTGGATGTGAATTATGACTTTGTCAACTAAAATAAGTGTGTTTAAAGTAATTTCTGTGCCTGAAACCGGTCAAAATTGAAGCTTTTGGGTAAGCAAAACTCTGTAAAAATGGCAATTTTGGTCACTCTGAGGGTTTAAAAAGTGGTATTCAACATGAGGCACCATCCAATTGACATTTTGAATCATTTTTGGTACAGTCCAAAAAATCAATTTTCGGATGAAAAACGATGACTCCGGACCTGTCGAACGTTCCCAAAATGGTCTATAATGATGAAATTTTAACATTTAATCTTTTGACTCTAAATGACTGTTGGATGTGAATTATGACTTTGTCAACTAAAATAAGTGTGTTTAAAGTCATTTCTGTGCCTCAAAGGGGTCAAAATTGAAGCTTTTGAGTAAGCAAAACTCTGTAAAAATGGCAATTTTGGTCCCTCTGAGGGTTTAAAAAGTGGTTATTCAACATGAGGCACGATCCAATTGACATTTTGAATCATTTTTGGTACAGTCCAAAAAATCAATTTTCGGATGAAAAACGATGACTCCGGACATGTCGAACGATCCCAAAATGGTCAATATGGATGAAATTTTAACATTTAATCTTCTGACTGTAAATGACTGTTGGATGTGAATTATGACTTTGTCAACTAAAATAAGTGTGTTTAAAGTCATTTCTGTGCCTCAAAGGGGTCAAAATTGAAGCTTTTGAGTAATCAAAACTCTGTAAAAATGGCAATTTTGGTCACTGTGAGGGTTTAAAAAGTGGTATTCAACATGAGGCACCATCCAATTGACATTTTGAATCATTTTTGGTACAGTCCAAAAAATCAATTTTCGGATGAAAAACGATGACTCCGGACCTGTCGAACGTTCCCAAAATGGTCTATAATGATGAAATTTTAACATTTAATCTTTTGACTCTAAATGACTGTTGGATGTGAATTATGACTTTGTCAACTAAAATAAGTGTGTTTAAAGTCATTTCTGTGCCTGAAATGGGTCAAAATTGAAGATTTTGAGTAAGCAAAACCTTGTAAAATTGGCAATTTTGGACACTGTGAGGGTTTAAAAAGTGGTTATTCAACATGAGGCACGATCCAATTGACATTTTGAATCATTTTTGGTACAGTCCAAAAAATCAATTTTTGGATGAAAAACGATGACTCCGGACCTGTCGAATGTTCACAAAATGGTCTATAATGATGACATTTTAACATTTAATCTTTTGACTCTAAATGACTGTTGGATGTGAATTATGACTTTGTCAACTAAAATAAGTGTGTTTAAAGTCATTTCTGTGCCTGAAACGGGTCAAAATTGAGGCACTTGCGTAAGCAAAACTCTGTAAAAATGGCAATTTTGGTCACTCTGAGGGTTTAAAAAGTGGTTATTCAACATGAGGCACCATCCAATTGACATTTTGAATCAATTTTGGTACAGTCCAAAAATCAATTTTCGGATGAAAAACGATGACTCCGGACCTGTCGAACGTTCCCAAAATGGTCTATAATGATGAAATTTTAACATTTAATCTTTTGACTCTAAATGACTGTTGGATGTGAATTATGACTTTGTCAACTAAAATAAGTGTGTTTAAAGTCATTTCTGTGCCTCAAAGAGGTCAAAATTGAAGCTTTTGAGTAAGCAAAACTCTGTAAAAATGGCAATTTTGGTCACTCTGAGGGTTTAAAAAGTGGTTATTCAACATGAGGCACGGTCCAATTGACATTTTGAATCGTTTATGGTACAGTCCAAAAAATCAATTTTCGGATGAAAAACGATGACTCCGGACATGTCGAACGATCCCAAAATGGTCAATAAGGATGAAATTTTAACATTTAATCTTTTGACTGTAAATGACTGTTGGATGTGAATTATGACTTTGTCAACTAAAATAAGTGTGTTTAAAGTCCTTTCTGTGCCTGAAACGGGTCAAAATTGAAGCTTTTGGGTAAGCAAAACTCTGTAAAAATGGCAATTTTGGTCACTCTGAGGGTTTAAAAAGTGGTTATTCAACATGAGGCACCATCCAATTGACATTTTGAACCATTTTTGGTACAGTCTAAAAAATCAATTTTCGGATGAAAAACGATGACTCCGGACATGTCCAACGATCCCAAAATGGTCAATATGGATGAAATTTTAACATTTAATCTTTTGACTGTAAATGACTGTTGGATGTGAATTATGACTTTGTCAACTAAAATAAGTGTGTTTAAAGTCATTTCTGTGCCTGAAGCGGGTCAAAATTGAAGTTTTGGGAAGGCAAAACTCTGTAAAAATGGCAATTTTGGTCATTTTGAGGGTTTAAAAAGTGGTTATTCAACATGAGGCACGATCCAATTGACATTTTGAATCATTTTTGGTACAGTCCAAAAAATCAATTTTTGGATGAAAAACGATGACTCCGGACATGTCGAACGATCCCAAAATGGTCAATATGGATGAAATTTTAACATTTAATCTTTTGACTGTAAATGACTGTTGGATGTGAATTATAACTTTGTCAACTAAAATAAGTGTGTTTAAAGTCATTTCTGTGCCTGAAACGGGTCAAAATTGAAGCTTTTGGGTTAGCAAAACTCTGTAAAAATGGCAATTTTGGTCACTCTGAGGGTTTAAAAAGTAGTTATTCAACATGAGGCACCATCCAATTGACATTTTGAATCATTTTTGGTACAGTCCAAAAAATCAATTTTCGGATGAAAAACGATGACTCCGGACCTGTCGAACGTTCCCAAAATGGTCTATAATGATGAAATTTTAACATTTAATCTTTTGACTCTAAATGACTGTTGGATGTGAATTATGACTTTGTCAACTAAAATAAGTGTGTTTAAAGTCATTTCTGTGCCTCAAAGGGGTCAAAATTGAAGCTTTTGAGTAAGCAAAACTCTGTAAAAATGGCAATTTTGGTCACTCTGAGGGTTTAAAAAGTGGTTATTCAACATGAGGCACGATCCAATTGACATTTTGAATCATTTTTGGTACAGTCCAAAAAATCAATTTTCAGATGAAAAACGATGACTCCGGACATGTCGAACGATCCCAAAATGGTCAATATGGATGAAATTTTAACATTTAATCTTTTGACTGTAAATGACTGTTGATGTGAATTATGACTTTGTCAACTAAAATAAGTGTGTTTAAAGTCATTTCTGTGCCTCAAAGAGGTCAAAATTGAAGCTTTTGAGTAATCAAAACTCTGTAAAATTGGCAATTTTGGTCACTGTGAGGGTTTAAAAGGTGGTTATTCAACATGAGGCACGATCCAATTGACATTTTGAATCATTTTTGGTACATTTCAAAAAATCCATTTTCGGATGAAAAACGATGACTCCGGACCTGTCGAACGTTCCCAAAATGATCTATAATGATGAATTTTTAACATTTAATCTTTTGACTGTAAATGACTGTTGGATGTGAATTATGACTTTGTCAACTAAAATAAGTGTGTTTAAAGTCGTTTCTGTGCCTGAAACGGGTCAAAATTGAAGCTTTTGAGTAAGCAAAATTCTGTAAAAAAGGCAATTTTGGTCACTCTGAGGGTTTAAAAAGTGGTTATTCAACATGAGGCACGATCCAATTGACAGTTTGAATCATTTTTGGTACAGTCCAAAAAATCAATTTTCGGATGAAAAACGATGACTCCGGACCTGTCGAACGTTTCCAAAATGGTCTATAATGATGAAATTTTAACATTTAATCTTTTGACACTAAATGACTGTTGGATGTGAATTATGACTTTGTCAACTAAAATAAGTGTGTTTAAAGTCATTTCTGTGCCTGAATTGGGTCAAAATTGAAGCTTTTGGGTAAGCAAAACTCCGTAAAAATGGCAATTTTGGTCACTCTGAGGGTTTAAAAAGTGGTTATTCAACATGAGGTACCATCCAATTGACATTTTGAATCATTTTTGGTACAGTCCAAAAAATCAATTTTCAGATGAAAAACGATGACTCCGGACATGTCGAACGATCCCAAAATGGTTAATATGGATGAAATTTTAACATTTAATCTTTTGACTGTAAATGACTGTTGGATGTGAATTATGACTTTGTCAACTAAAATAAGTGTGTTTAAAATCATTTCTGTGCCTGAAACGGGTCAAAATTGAAGCTTCTGAGTAAGCAAAACTCTGTAAAAATGGCAATTTTGGTCACTGTGAGGGTTTAAAAAGTGGTTATTCAACATGAGGCACGATCCAATTGACATTTTGAATCATTTTTGGTACAGTCCAAAAAATCAATTTTCGGATGAAAAACAATGACTCCGGACCTGTCGAACGTTCCCAAAATGGTCTATAATGATGAAATTTTAACATTTAATCTTTTGACTCTAAATGACTGTTGGATGTGAATTATGACTTTGTCAACTAAAATAAGTGTGTTTAAAGTCGTTTCTGTGCCTCAAAGGGGTCAAAATTGAAGATTTTGAGTAATCAAAACTCTGTAAAAATGGCAATTTTGGTCACTGTGAGGGTTTAAAAAGTGGTTATTCAACATGAGGCATGATCCAATTGACATTTTGTATCATTTTTGGTACAGTCCAAAAAATCAATTTTCGGATGAAAAACGATGACTCCGGACATGTCGAACGATCCCAAAATGGTCAATATGGATGAAATTTTAACATTTAATCTTTTGACTGTAAATGACTGTTGGATGTCAATTATGACTTTGTCAACTAAAATAAGTGTGTTTAAAGTCATTTCTGTGCCTGAAACGGGTCAAAATTGAAGCTTTTGAGTAAGCAAAACTCTGTAAAAATGGCAACTTTGGTCACTGTGAGGGTTTAAAAAGTGGTTATTCAACATGAGGCACGATCCAATTGACATTTTGAATCATTTTTGGTACAGTCCAAAAAATGAATTTTCGGATGAAAAACGATGACTCCGGACCTGTCGAACGTTCCCAAAATGGTCTATAATGATGAAATTTTAACATTTAATCTTTTGAATCTAAATGACTGTTGGATGTGAATTATGACTTTGTCAACTAAAATAAGTGTGTTTAAAGTTGTTTCTGTGCCTCAAAGGGGTCAAAATTGAAGCTTTTGAGTAATCAAAACTCTGTAAAAATGGCAATTTTGGTCACTGTGAGGGTTTAAAAAGTGGTTATTCAACATGAGCCACGATCCAATTGGCATTTTGAATCATTTTTGGTACAGTCCAAAAAATCAATTTTCGGATGAAAAACGATGACTCCGGACATGTCGAATGATCCCAAAATGGTCAATATGGATGAAATTTTAACATTTAATCTTTTGACTCTAAATGACTGTTGGATGTGAATTATGACTTTGTCAACTAAAATAAGTGTGTTTAAAGTCATTTCTGTGCCTCAAAGGGGTCAAAATTGAAGCTTTTGAGTAAGCAAAACTCTGTAAAAATGGCAATTTTGGTCACTGTGAGGGTTTAAAAAGTGGTTATTCAACATGAGGCACGATCCAATTGACATTTTGAATCATTTTTGGTACAGTCCAAAAAATCAATTTTCGGATGAAAAACGATGACTCCGGACATGTCAAACGATCCCAAAAAGGTCAAAATGGATGAAATTTTAACATTTAATCTTTTGACTGTAAATGACTGTTGGATGTGAATTATGACTTTGTCAACTAAAATAAGTGTGTTTAAAGTCATTTCTGTGCCTGAAACGGGTCAAAATTGAAGCTTTTGAGTAAGCAAAACTCTGTAAAAATGGCAATTTTGGTCACTCTGAGGGTTTAAAAAGTGGTTATTCAACATGAGGCAGGATACAATTGACATTTTGAATTATTTTTGGTACAGTCCAAAAAATCAATTTTCGGATGAAAAACGATGACTCCGGACATGTCGAACGATCCCAAAATGGTCAATATGGATGCAATTTTAACATTTAATCTTTTGACTGTAAATGACTGTTGGATGTGAATTATGACTTTGTCAACTAAAATAAGTGTGTTTAACGTCATTTCTGTGCCTGAAACGGGTCAAAATTGAAGCTTTTGGGTAAGCAAAACTCTGTAAAAATGGCAATTTTGGTCACTCTGAGGGTTTAAAAAGTGGTTATTCAACATGAGGCACCATCCAATTGACATTTTGAATCATTTTTGGTACAGTCCAAAAAATCAATTTTCGGATGAAAAACGATGACTCCGGACATGTCGAACGATCCCAAAATGGTCAATATGGATGAAATTTTAACATTTAATCTTTTGACTGTAAATGACTGTTGGATGTGAATTATAACTTTGTCAACTAAAATAAGTGTGTTTAAAGTCATTTCTGTGCCTGAAACGGGTCAAAATTGAAGCTTTTGGGTTAGCAAAACTCTGTAAAAATGGCAATTTTGGTCACTCTGAGGGTTTAAAAAGTAGTTATTCAACATGAGGCACCATCCAATTGACATTTTGAATCATTTTTGGTACAGTCCAAAAAATCAATTTTCGGATGAAAAACGATGACTCCGGACCTGTCGAACGTTCCCAAAATGGTCTATAATGATGAAATTTTAACATTTAATCTTTTGACTCTAAATGACTGTTGGATGTGAATTATGACTTTGTCAACTAAAATAAGTGTGTTTAAAGTCATTTCTGTGCCTCAAAGGGGTCAAAATTGAAGCTTTTGAGTAAGCAAAACTCTGTAAAAATGGCAATTTTGGTCACTCTGAGGGTTTAAAAAGTGGTTATTCAACATGAGGCACGATCCAATTGACATTTTGAATCATTTTTGGTACAGTCCAAAAAATCAATTTTCAGATGAAAAACGATGACTCCGGACATGTCGAACGATCCCAAAATGGTCAATATGGATGAAATTTTAACATTTAATCTTTTGACTGTAAATGACTGTTGGATGTGAATTATGACTTTGTCAACTAAAATAAGTGTGTTTAAAGTCATTTCTGTGCCTCGAAGAGGTCAAAATTGAAGCTTTTGAGTAATCAAAACTCTGTAAAATTGGCAATTTTGGTCACTGTGAGGGTTTAAAAGGTGGTTATTCAACATGAGGCACGATCCAATTGACATTTTGAATCATTTTTGGTACATTTCAAAAAATCCATTTTCGGATGAAAAACGATGACTCCGGACCTGTCGAACGTTCCCAAAATGATCTATAATGATGAATTTTTAACATTTAATCTTTTGACTGTAAATGACTGTTGGATGTGAATTATGACTTTGTCAACTAAAATAAGTGTGTTTAAAGTCGTTTCTGTGCCTGAAACGGGTCAAAATTGAAGCTTTTGAGTAAGCAAAATTCTGTAAAAAAGGCAATTTTGGTCACTCTGAGGGTTTAAAAAGTGGTTATTCAACATGAGGCACGATCCAATTGACAGTTTGAATCATTTTTGGTACAGTCCAAAAAATCAATTTTCGGATGAAAAACGATGACTCCGGACCTGTCGAACGTTTCCAAAATGGTCTATAATGATGAAATTTTAACATTTAATCTTTTGACACTAAATGACTGTTGGATGTGAATTATGACTTTGTCAACTAAAATAAGTGTGTTTAAAGTCATTTCTGTGCCTGAATTGGGTCAAAATTGAAGCTTTTGGGTAAGCAAAACTCCGTAAAAATGGCAATTTTGGTCACTCTGAGGGTTTAAAAAGTGGTTATTCAACATGAGGTACCATCCAATTGACATTTTGAATCATTTTTGGTACAGTCCAAAAAATCAATTTTCAGATGAAAAACGATGACTCCGGACATGTCGAACGATCCCAAAATGGTCAATATGGATGAAATTTTAACATTTAATCTTTTGACTATAAATGACTGTTGGATGTGAATTATGACTTTGTCAACTAAAATAAGTGTGTTTAAAGTCATTTCTGTGCCTGAAACGGGTCAAAATTGAAGCTTTTGGGTAAGCAAAACTCTGTAAAAATGGCAATTTTGGTCACTCTGAGGGTTTAAAAAGTGGTTATTCAACATGAGGTACCATCCAATTGACATTTTGAATCATTTTTGGTACAGTCCAAAAAATCAATTTTCAGATGAAAAACGATGACTCCGGACATGTCGAACGATCCCAAAATGGTCAATATGGATGAAATTTTAACATTTAATCTTTTGACTGTAAATGACTGTTGGATGTGAATTATGACTTTGTCAACTAAAATAAGTGTGTTTAAAGTAATTTCTGTGCCTGAAACCGGTCAAAATTGAAGCTTTTGGGTAAGCAAAACTCTGTAAAAATGGCAATTTTGGTCACTCTGAAGGTTTAAAAAGTGGTTATTCAACATGAGGCACCATCCAATTGACATTTTGAATCATTTTTGGTACAGTCCAAAAAATCAATTTTCGGATGAAAAACGATGACTTCGGACCTGTCGAACGTTCCCAAAATGGTCTATAATGATGAAATTTTAACATTTAATCTTTTGACTGTAAATGACTGTTGGATGTGAATTATGACTTTGTCAACTAAAATAAGTGTGTTTAAAGTCATTTCTGTGCCTGAAACGGGTCAAAATTGAAGCTTTTGGGTAAGCAAAACTCTGTAAAAATGGCAATTTTGGTCACTTTGAGGGTTTAAAAAGTGGTTATTCAACATGAGGCACCATCCAATTGACATTTTGAATCATTTTTGGTACAGTCCAAAAAATAAATTTTCGGATGAAAAACGATGACTCCGGACCTGTCGAACGTTCCCAAAATGGTCTATAATGATGAAATTTTAACATTTAATCTTTTGACTCTAAATGACTGTTGGATGTGAATTATGACTTTGTCAACTAAAATAAGTGTGTTTAAAGTCATTTCTGTGCCTCAAAGGGGTCAAAATTGAAGCTTTTGAGTAAGCAAAACTCTGTAAAAATGGCAATTTTGGTCACTCTGAGGGTTTAAAAAGTGGTTATTCAACATGAGGCACGGTCCAATTGACATTTTGAATCATTTATGGTACAGTCCAAAAAATCTATTTTTGGATGAAAAACGATGACTCCGGACATGTCGAACGATCCCAAAATGGTCAATAAGGATGATATTTTAACATTTAATCTTTTGACTGTAAATGACTGTTGGATGTGAATTATGACTTTGTCAACTAAAATAAGTGTGTTTAAAGTCATTTCTGTGCCTGAAACGGGTCAAAATTGAAGCTTTTGGGTAAGCAAAACTCTGTAAAAATGGCAATTTTGGTCACTCTGAGGGTTTAAAAAGTGGTTATTCAACATGAGGCACCATCCAATTGACATTTTGAATCATTTTTGGTACAGTCCAAAAAATCAATTTTCGGATGAAAAACGATGACTCCGGACATGTCGAACGATCCCAAAATGGTCAATATGGATGAAATTTTAACATTTAATCTTTTGACTGTAAATGACTGTTGGATGTGAATTATGACTTTGTCAACTAAAATAAGTGTGTTTAAAGTCATTTCTGTGCCTGAAACGGGTCAAAATTGAAGCTTTTGGGTAAGCAAAACTCTGTAAAAATGGCAATTTTGGTCATTTTGAGGGTTTAAAAAGTGGTTATTCAACATGAGGCACGATCCAATTGACATTTTGAATCATTTTTGGTACAGTCCAAAAAATCAATTTTTGGATGAAAAACGATGACTCCGGACTTGTCGAACGATCCCAAAATGGTCAATATGGATGAAATTTTAACATTTAATCTTTTGACTGTAAATGACTGTTGGATGTGAATTATGACTTTGTCAACTAAAATAAGTGTGTTTAAAGTCATTTCTGTGCCTGAAACGGGTCAAAATTGAAGCTTTTGGGTAAGCAAAACTCTGTAAAAATGGCAATTTTGGTCACACTGAGGGTTTAAAAAATGGTTATTCAACATGAGGCACCATCCAATTGACATTTTGAATCATTTTTGGTACAGTCCAAAAAATCAATTTTCGGATGAAAAACGATGACTCCGGACATGTCGAACGATCCCAAAATGGTCAAAATGGATGAAATTTTAACATTAAATCTTTTGACTGTAAATGACTGTTGGATGTGAATTATGACTTTGTCAACTAAAATAAGTGTGTTTAAAGTCATTTCTGTGCCTGAAACGGGTCAAAATTGAAGCTTTTGGGTAAGCAAAACTCCGTAAAAATGGCAATTTTGGTCATTTTGAGGGTTTAAAAAGTGGTTATTCAACATGAGGCACCATCCAATTGACATTTTGAATCATTTTTGGTACGGTCCAAAAAATCAATTTTCGGATGAAAAACGATGACTCCGGACCTGTCGAACGTTCCCAAAATGGTCTATAATGATGAAATTTTAACATTTAATCTTTTGACTCTAAATGACTGTTGGATGTGAATTATGACTTTGTCAACTAAAATAAGTGTGTTTAAAGTCATTTCTGTGCCTCAAAGGGGTCAAAATTGAAGCTTTGAGTAAGCAAAACTCTGTAAAAATGGCAATTTTGGTCACTCTGAGGGTTTAAAAAGTGATTATTCAACATGAGGCACGATCCAATTGACATTTTGAATCATTTTTGGTACAGTCCAAAAAATCAATTTTCGGATGAAAAACGATGACTCCGGACATGTCGAACGATCCCAAAATGGTAAATATGGATGAAATTTTAACATTTAATCTTTTGACTGTAAATGACTGTTGGATGTGAATTATGACTTTGTCAACTAAAATAAGTGTGTTTAAAGTAATTTCTGTGCCTGAAACCGGTCAAAATTGAAGCTTTTGGGTAAGCAAAACTCTGTAAAAATGGCAATTTTGGTCACTCTGAGGGTTTAAAAAGTGGTATTCAACATGAGGCACCATCCAATTGACATTTTGAATCATTTTTGGTACAGTCCAAAAAATCAATTTTCGGATGAAAAACGATGACTCCGGACCTGTCGAACGTTCCCAAAATGGTCTATAATGATGAAATTTTAACATTTAATCTTTTGACTCTAAATGACTGTTGGATGTGAATTATGACTTTGTCAACTAAAATAAGTGTGTTTAAAGTCATTTCTGTGCCTGAAATGGGTCAAAATTGAAGATTTTGAGTAAGCAAAACTCTGTAAAATTGGCAATTTTGGACACTGTGAGGGTTTAAAAAGTGGTTATTCAACATGAGGCACGATCCAATTGACATTTTGAATCATTTTTGGTACAGTCCAAAAAATCAATTTTTGGATGAAAAACGATGACTCCGGACCTGTCGAATGTTCACAAAATGGTCTATAATGATGAAATTTTAACATTTAATCTTTTGACTCTAAATGACTGTTGGATGTGAATTATGACTTTGTCAACTAAAATAAGTGTGTTTAAAGTCATTTCTGTGCCTGAAACGGGTCAAAATTGAGGCACTTGCGTAAGCAAAACTCTGTAAAAATGGCAATTTTGGTCACTCTGAGGGTTTAAAAAGTGGTTATTCAACATGAGGCACCATCCAATTGACATTTTGAATCAATTTTGGTACAGTCCAAAAATCAATTTTCGGATGAAAAACGATGACTCCGGACCTGTCGAACGTTCCCAAAATGGTCTATAATGATGAAATTTTAACATTTAATCTTTTGACTCTAAATGACTGTTGGATGTGAATTATGACTTTGTCAACTAAAATAAGTGTGTTTAAAGTCATTTCTGTGCCTCAAAGAGGTCAAAATTGAAGCTTTTGAGTAAGCAAAACTCTGTAAAAATGGCAATTTTGGTCACTCTGAGGGTTTAAAAAGTGGTTATTCAACATGAGGCACGGTCCAATTGACATTTTGAATCATTTATGGTACAGTCCAAAAAATCAATTTTCGGATGAAAAACGATGACTCCGGACATGTCGAACGATCCCAAAATGGTCAATATGGATGAAATTTTAACATTTAATCTTTTGACTGTAAATGACTGTTGGATGTCAATTATGACTTTGTCAACTAAAATAAGTGTGTTTAAAGTCATTTCTGTGCCTGAAACGGGTCAAAATTGAAGCTTTTGAGTAAGCAAAACTCTGTAAAAATGGCAACTTTGGTCACTGTGAGGGTTTAAAAAGTGGTTATTCAACATGAGGCACGATCCAATTGACATTTTGAATCATTTTTGGTACAGTCCAAAAAATGAATTTTCGGATGAAAAACGATGACTCCGGACCTGTCGAACGTTCCCAAAATGGTCTATAATGATGAAATTTTAACATTTAATCTTTTGAATCTAAATGACTGTTGGATGTGAATTATGACTTTGTCAACTAAAATAAGTGTGTTTAAAGTTGTTTCTGTGCCTCAAAGGGGTCAAAATTGAAGCTTTTGAGTAATCAAAACTCTGTAAAAATGGCAATTTTGGTCACTGTGAGGGTTTAAAAAGTGGTTATTCAACATGAGCCACGATCCAATTGGCATTTTGAATCATTTTTGGTACAGTCCAAAAAATCAATTTTCGGATGAAAAACGATGACTCCGGACATGTCGAATGATCCCAAAATGGTCAATATGGATGAAATTTTAACATTTAATCTTTTGACTCTAAATGACTGTTGGATGTGAATTATGACTTTGTCAACTAAAATAAGTGTGTTTAAAGTCATTTCTGTGCCTCAAAGGGGTCAAAATTGAAGCTTTTGAGTAAGCAAAACTCTGTAAAAATGGCAATTTTGGTCACTGTGAGGGTTTAAAAAGTGGTTATTCAACATGAGGCACGATCCAATTGACATTTTGAATCATTTTTGGTACAGTCCAAAAAATCAATTTTCGGATGAAAAACGATGACTCCGGACATGTCGAACGATCCCAAAATGGTCAATATGGATGAAATTTTAACATTTAATCTTTTGACTGTAAATGACTGTTGGATGTGAATTATAACTTTGTCAACTAAAATAAGTGTGTTTAAAGTCATTTCTGTGCCTGAAACGGGTCAAAATTGAAGCTTTTGGGTTAGCAAAACTCTGTAAAAATGGCAATTTTGGTCATTCTGAGGGTTTAAAAAGTAGTTATTCAACATGAGGCACCATCCAATTGACATTTTGAATCATTTTTGGTACAGTCCAAAAAATCAATTTTCGGATGAAAAACGATGACTCCGGACCTGTCGAACGTTCCCAAAATGGTCTATAATGATGAAATTTTAACATTTAATCTTTTGACTCTAAATGACTGTTGGATGTGAATTATGACTTTGTCAACTAAAATAAGTGTGTTTAAAGTCATTTCTGTGCCTCAAAGGGGTCAAAATTGAAGCTTTTGAGTAAGCAAAACTCTGTAAAAATGGCAATTTTGGTCACTCTGAGGGTTTAAAAAGTGGTTATTCAACATGAGGCACGATCCAATTGACATTTTGAATCATTTTTGGTACAGTCCAAAAAATCAATTTTCAGATGAAAAACGATGACTCCGGACATGTCGAACGATCCCAAAATGGTCAATATGGATGAAATTTTAACATTTAATCTTTTGACTGTAAATGACTGTTGGATGTGAATTATGACTTTGTCAACTAAAATAAGTGTGTTTAAAGTCATTTCTGTGCCTCGAAGAGGTCAAAATTGAAGCTTTTGAGTAATCAAAACTCTGTAAAATTGGCAATTTTGGTCACTGTGAGGGTTTAAACGGTGGTTATTCAACATGAGGCACGATCCAATTGACATTTTGAATCATTTTTGGTACATTTCAAAAAATCCATTTTCGGATGAAAAACGATGACTCCGGACCTGTCGAACGTTCCCAAAATGATCTATAATGATGAATTTTTAACATTTAATCTTTTGACTGTAAATGACTGTTGGATGTGAATTATGACTTTGTCAACTAAAATAAGTGTGTTTAAAGTCGTTTCTGTGCCTGAAACGGGTCAAAATTGAAGCTTTTGAGTAAGCAAAATTCTGTAAAAAAGGCAATTTTGGTCACTCTGAGGGTTTAAAAAGTGGTTATTCAACATGAGGCACGATCCAATTGACAGTTTGAATCATTTTTGGTACAGTCCAAAAAATCAATTTTCGGATGAAAAACGATGACTCCGGACCTGTCGAACGTTTCCAAAATGGTCTATAATGATGAAATTTTAACATTTAATCTTTTGACACTAAATGACTGTTGGATGTGAATTATGACTTTGTCAACTAAAATAAGTGTGTTTAAAGTCATTTCTGTGCCTGAATTGGGTCAAAATTGAAGCTTTTGGGTAAGCAAAACTCCGTAAAAATGGCAATTTTGGTCACTCTGAGGGTTTAAAAAGTGGTTATTCAACATGAGGTACCATCCAATTGACATTTTGAATCATTTTTGGTACAGTCCAAAAAATCAATTTTCAGATGAAAAACGATGACTCCGGACATGTCGAACGATCCCAAAATGGTCAATATGGATGAAATTTTAACATTTAATCTTTTGACTATAAATGACTGTTGGATGTGAATTATGACTTTGTCAACTAAAATAAGTGTGTTTAAAGTCATTTCTGTGCCTGAAACGGGTCAAAATTGAAGCTTTTGGGTAAGCAAAACTCTGTAAAAATGGCAATTTTGGTCACTCTGAGGGTTTAAAAAGTGGTTATTCAACATGAGGTACCATCCAATTGACATTTTGAATCATTTTTGGTACAGTCCAAAAAATCAATTTTCAGATGAAAAACGATGACTCCGGACATGTCGAACGATCCCAAAATGGTCAATATGGATGAAATTTTAACATTTAATCTTTTGACTGTAAATGACTGTTGGATGTGAATTATGACTTTGTCAACTAAAATAAGTGTGTTTAAAGTAATTTCTGTGCCTGAAACCGGTCAAAATTGAAGCTTTTGGGTAAGCAAAACTCTGTAAAAATGGCAATTTTGGTCACTCTGAGGGTTTAAAAAGTGGTTATTCAACATGAGGCACCATCCAATTGACATTTTGAATCATTTTTGGTACAGTCCAAAAAATCAATTTTCGGATGAAAAACGATGACTTCGGACCTGTCGAACGTTCCCAAAATGGTCTATAATGATGAAATTTTAACATTTAATCTTTTGACTGTAAATGACTGTTGGATGTGAATTATGACTTTGTCAACTAAAATAAGTGTGTTTAAAGTCATTTCTGTGCCTGAAATGGGTCAAAATTGAAGCTTTTGGGTAAGCAAAACTCTGTAAAAATGGCAATTTTGGTCACTTTGAGGGTTTAAAAAGTGGTTATTCAACATGAGGCACCATCCAATTGACATTTTGAATCATTTTTGGTACAGTCCAAAAAATAAATTTTCGGATGAAAAACGATGACTCCGGACCTGTCGAACGTTCCCAAAATGGTCTATAATGATGAAATTTTAACATTTAATCTTTTGACTCTAAATGACTGTTGGATGTGAATTATGACTTTGTCAACTAAAATAAGTGTGTTTAAAGTCATTTCTGTGCCTCAAAGGGGTCAAAATTGAAGCTTTTGAGTAAGCAAAACTCTGTAAAAATGGCAATTTTGGTCACTCTGAGGGTTTAAAAAGTGGTTATTCAACATGAGGCACGGTCCAATTGACATTTTGAATCATTTATGGTACAGTCCAAAAAATCAATTTTTGGATGAAAAACGATGACTCCGGACATGTCGAACGATCCCAAAATGGTCAATAAGGATGAAATTTTAACATTTAATCTTTTGACTGTAAATGACTGTTGGATGTGAATTATGACTTTGTCAACTAAAATAAGTGTGTTTAAAGTCATTTCTGTGCCTGAAACGGGTCAAAATTGAAGCTTTTGGGTAAGCAAAACTCTGTAAAAATGGCAATTTTGGTCACTCTGAGGGTTTAAAAAGTGGTTATTCAACATGAGGTACCATCCAATTGACATTTTGAATCATTTTTGGTACAGTCCAAAAAATCAATTTTCAGATGAAAAACGATGACTCCGGACATGTCGAACGATCCCAAAATGGTCAATATGGATGAAATTTTAACATTTAATCTTTTGACTGTAAATGACTGTTGGATGTGAATTATGACTTTGTCAACTAAAATAAGTGTGTTTAAAGTAATTTCTGTGCCTGAAACCGGTCAAAATTGAAGCTTTTGGGTAAGCAAAACTCTGTAAAAATGGCAATTTTGGTCACTCTGAGGGTTTAAAAAGTGGTTATTCAACATGAGGCACCATCCAATTGACATTTTGAATCATTTTTGGTACAGTCCAAAAAATCAATTTTCGGATGAAAAACGATGACTTCGGACCTGTCGAACGTTCCCAAAATGGTCTATAATGATGAAATTTTAACATTTAATCTTTTGACTGTAAATGACTGTTGGATGTGAATTATGACTTTGTCAACTAAAATAAGTGTGTTTAAAGTCATTTCTGTGCCTGAAACGGGTCAAAATTGAAGCTTTTGGGTAAGCAAAACTCTGTAAAAATGGCAATTTTGGTCACTTTGAGGGTTTAAAAAGTGGTTATTCAACATGAGGCACCATCCAATTGACATTTTGAATCATTTTTGGTACAGTCCAAAAAATAAATTTTCGGATGAAAAACGATGACTCCGGACCTGTCGAACGTTCCCAAAATGGTCTATAATGATGAAATTTTAACATTTAATCTTTTGACTCTAAATGACTGTTGGATGTGAATTATGACTTTGTCAACTAAAATAAGTGTGTTTAAAGTCATTTCTGTGCCTCAAAGGGGTCAAAATTGAAGCTTTTGAGTAAGCAAAACTCTGTAAAAATGGCAATTTTGGTCACTCTGAGGGTTTAAAAAGTGGTATTCAACATGAGGCACGGTCCAATTGACATTTTGAATCATTTATGGTACAGTCCAAAAAATCAATTTTTGGATGAAAAACGATGACTCCGGACATGTCGAACGATCCCAAAATGGTCAATAAGGATGATATTTTAACATTTAATCTTTTGACTGTAAATGACTGTTGGATGTGAATTATGACTTTGTCAACTAAAATAAGTGTGTTTAAAGTCATTTCTGTGCCTGAAACGGGTCAAAATTGAAGCTTTTGGGTAAGCAAAACTCTGTAAAAATGGCAATTTTGGTCACTCTGAGGGTTTAAAAAGTGGTTATTCAACATGAGGCACCATCCAATTGACATTTTGAATCATTTTTGGTACAGTCCAAAAAATCAATTTTCGGATGAAAAACGATGACTCCGGACATGTCGAACGATCCCAAAATGGTCAATATGGATGAAATTTTAACATTTAATCTTTTGACTGTAAATGACTGTTGGATGTGAATTATGACTTTGTCAACTAAAATAAGTGTGTTTAAAGTCATTTCTGTGCCTGAAACGGGTCAAAATTGAAGCTTTTGGGTAAGCAAAACTCTGTAAAAATGGCAATTTTGGTCATTTTGAGGGTTTAAAAAGTGGTTATTCAACATGAGGCACGATCCAATTGACATTTTGAATCATTTTTGGTACAGTCCAAAAAATCAATTTTCAGATGAAAAACGATGACTCCGGACATGTCGAACGATCCCAAAATGGTCAATATGGATGAAATTTTAACATTTAATCTTTTGACTGTAAATGACTGTTGGATGTGAATTATGACTTTGTCAACTAAAATAAGTGTGTTTAAAGTCATTTCTGTGCCTCGAAGAGGTCAAAATTGAAGCTTTTGAGTAATCAAAACTCTGTAAAATTGGCAATTTTGGTCACTGTGAGGGTTTAAACGGTGGTTATTCAACATGAGGCACGATCCAATTGACATTTTGAATCATTTTTGGTACATTTCAAAAAATCCATTTTCGGATGAAAAACGATGACTCCGGACCTGTCGAACGTTCCCAAAATGATCTATAATGATGAATTTTTAACATTTAATCTTTTGACTGTAAATGACTGTTGGATGTGAATTATGACTTTGTCAACTAAAATAAGTGTGTTTAAAGTCGTTTCTGTGCCTGAAACGGGTCAAAATTGAAGCTTTTGAGTAAGCAAAATTCTGTAAAAAAGGCAATTTTGGTCACTCTGAGGGTTTAAAAAGTGGTTATTCAACATGAGGCACGATCCAATTGACAGTTTGAATCATTTTTGGTACAGTCCAAAAAATCAATTTTCGGATGAAAAACGATGACTCCGGACCTGTCGAACGTTTCCAAAATGGTCTATAATGATGAAATTTTAACATTTAATCTTTTGACACTAAATGACTGTTGGATGTGAATTATGACTTTGTCAACTAAAATAAGTGTGTTTAAAGTCATTTCTGTGCCTGAATTGGGTCAAAATTGAAGCTTTTGGGTAAGCAAAACTCCGTAAAAATGGCAATTTTGGTCACTCTGAGGGTTTAAAAAGTGGTTATTCAACATGAGGTACCATCCAATTGACATTTTGAATCATTTTTGGTACAGTCCAAAAAATCAATTTTCAGATGAAAAACGATGACTCCGGACATGTCGAACGATCCCAAAATGGTCAATATGGATGAAATTTTAACATTTAATCTTTTGACTATAAATGACTGTTGGATGTGAATTATGACTTTGTCAACTAAAATAAGTGTGTTTAAAGTCATTTCTGTGCCTGAAACGGGTCAAAATTGAAGCTTTTGGGTAAGCAAAACTCTGTAAAAATGGCAATTTTGGTCACTCTGAGGGTTTAAAAAGTGGTTATTCAACATGAGGTACCATCCAATTGACATTTTGAATCATTTTTGGTACAGTCCAAAAAATCAATTTTCAGATGAAAAACGATGACTCCGGACATGTCGAACGATCCCAAAATGGTCAATATGGATGAAATTTTAACATTTAATCTTTTGACTGTAAATGACTGTTGGATGTGAATTATGACTTTGTCAACTAAAATAAGTGTGTTTAAAGTAATTTCTGTGCCTGAAACCGGTCAAAATTGAAGCTTTTGGGTAAGCAAAACTCTGTAAAAATGGCAATTTTGGTCACTCTGAGGGTTTAAAAAGTGGTTATTCAACATGAGGCACCATCCAATTGACATTTTGAATCATTTTTGGTACAGTCCAAAAAATCAATTTTCGGATGAAAAACGATGACTTCGGACCTGTCGAACGTTCCCAAAATGGTCTATAATGATGAAATTTTAACATTTAATCTTTTGACTGTAAATGACTGTTGGATGTGAATTATGACTTTGTCAACTAAAATAAGTGTGTTTAAAGTCATTTCTGTGCCTGAAATGGGTCAAAATTGAAGCTTTTGGGTAAGCAAAACTCTGTAAAAATGGCAATTTTGGTCACTTTGAGGGTTTAAAAAGTGGTTATTCAACATGAGGCACCATCCAATTGACATTTTGAATCATTTTTGGTACAGTCCAAAAAATAAATTTTCGGATGAAAAACGATGACTCCGGACCTGTCGAACGTTCCCAAAATGGTCTATAATGATGAAATTTTAACATTTAATCTTTTGACTCTAAATGACTGTTGGATGTGAATTATGACTTTGTCAACTAAAATAAGTGTGTTTAAAGTCATTTCTGTGCCTCAAAGGGGTCAAAATTGAAGCTTTTGAGTAAGCAAAACTCTGTAAAAATGGCAATTTTGGTCACTCTGAGGGTTTAAAAAGTGGTTATTCAACATGAGGCACGGTCCAATTGACATTTTGAATCATTTATGGTACAGTCCAAAAAATCAATTTTTGGATGAAAAACGATGACTCCGGACATGTCGAACGATCCCAAAATGGTCAATAAGGATGAAATTTTAACATTTAATCTTTTGACTGTAAATGACTGTTGGATGTGAATTATGACTTTGTCAACTAAAATAAGTGTGTTTAAAGTCATTTCTGTGCCTGAAACGGGTCAAAATTGAAGCTTTTGGGTAAGCAAAACTCTGTAAAAATGGCAATTTTGGTCACTCTGAGGGTTTAAAAAGTGGTTATTCAACATGAGGTACCATCCAATTGACATTTTGAATCATTTTTGGTACAGTCCAAAAAATCAATTTTCAGATGAAAAACGATGACTCCGGACATGTCGAACGATCCCAAAATGGTCAATATGGATGAAATTTTAACATTTAATCTTTTGACTGTAAATGACTGTTGGATGTGAATTATGACTTTGTCAACTAAAATAAGTGTGTTTAAAGTAATTTCTGTGCCTGAAACCGGTCAAAATTGAAGCTTTTGGGTAAGCAAAACTCTGTAAAAATGGCAATTTTGGTCACTCTGAGGGTTTAAAAAGTGGTTATTCAACATGAGGCACCATCCAATTGACATTTTGAATCATTTTTGGTACAGTCCAAAAAATCAATTTTCGGATGAAAAACGATGACTTCGGACCTGTCGAACGTTCCCAAAATGGTCTATAATGATGAAATTTTAACATTTAATCTTTTGACTGTAAATGACTGTTGGATGTGAATTATGACTTTGTCAACTAAAATAAGTGTGTTTAAAGTCATTTCTGTGCCTGAAACGGGTCAAAATTGAAGCTTTTGGGTAAGCAAAACTCTGTAAAAATGGCAATTTTGGTCACTTTGAGGGTTTAAAAAGTGGTTATTCAACATGAGGCACCATCCAATTGACATTTTGAATCATTTTTGGTACAGTCCAAAAAATAAATTTTCGGATGAAAAACGATGACTCCGGACCTGTCGAACGTTCCCAAAATGGTCTATAATGATGAAATTTTAACATTTAATCTTTTGACTCTAAATGACTGTTGGATGTGAATTATGACTTTGTCAACTAAAATAAGTGTGTTTAAAGTCATTTCTGTGCCTCAAAGGGGTCAAAATTGAAGCTTTTGAGTAAGCAAAACTCTGTAAAAATGGCAATTTTGGTCACTCTGAGGGTTTAAAAAGTGGTATTCAACATGAGGCACGGTCCAATTGACATTTTGAATCATTTATGGTACAGTCCAAAAAATCAATTTTTGGATGAAAAACGATGACTCCGGACATGTCGAACGATCCCAAAATGGTCAATAAGGATGATATTTTAACATTTAATCTTTTGACTGTAAATGACTGTTGGATGTGAATTATGACTTTGTCAACTAAAATAAGTGTGTTTAAAGTCATTTCTGTGCCTGAAACGGGTCAAAATTGAAGCTTTTGGGTAAGCAAAACTCTGTAAAAATGGCAATTTTGGTCACTCTGAGGGTTTAAAAAGTGGTTATTCAACATGAGGCACCATCCAATTGACATTTTGAATCATTTTTGGTACAGTCCAAAAAATCAATTTTCGGATGAAAAACGATGACTCCGGACATGTCGAACGATCCCAAAATGGTCAATATGGATGAAATTTTAACATTTAATCTTTTGACTGTAAATGACTGTTGGATGTGAATTATGACTTTGTCAACTAAAATAAGTGTGTTTAAAGTCATTTCTGTGCCTGAAACGGGTCAAAATTGAAGCTTTTGGGTAAGCAAAACTCTGTAAAAATGGCAATTTTGGTCATTTTGAGGGTTTAAAAAGTGGTTATTCAACATGAGGCACGATCCAATTGACATTTTGAATCATTTTTGGTACAGTCCAAAAAATCAATTTTTGGATGAAAAACGATGACTCCGGACTTGTCGAACGATCCCAAAATGGTCAATATGGATGAAATTTTAACATTTAATCTTTTGACTGTAAATGACTGTTGGATGTGAATTATGACTTTGTCAACTAAAATAAGTGTGTTTAAAGTCATTTCTGTGCCTGAAACGGGTCAAAATTGAAGCTTTTGGGTAAGCAAAACTCTGTAAAAATGGCAATTTTGGTCACACTGAGGGTTTAAAAAATGGTTATTCAACATGAGGCACCATCCAATTGACATTTTGAATCATTTTTGGTACAGTCCAAAAAATCAATTTTCGGATGAAAAACGATGACTCCGGACATGTCGAACGATCCCAAAATGGTCAAAATGGATGAAATTTTAACATTAAATCTTTTGACTGTAAATGACTGTTGGATGTGAATTATGACTTTGTCAACTAAAATAAGTGTGTTTAAAGTCATTTCTGTGCCTGAAACGGGTCAAAATTGAAGCTTTTGGGTAAGCAAAACTCCGTAAAAATGGCAATTTTGGTCATTTTGAGGGTTTAAAAAGTGGTTATTCAACATGAGGCACCATCCAATTGACATTTTGAATCATTTTTGGTACGGTCCAAAAAATCAATTTTCGGATGAAAAACGATGACTCCGGACCTGTCGAACGTTCCCAAAATGGTCTATAATGATGAAATTTTAACATTTAATCTTTTGACTCTAAATGACTGTTGGATGTGAATTATGACTTTGTGAACTAAAATAAGTGTGTTTAAAGTCATTTCTGTGCCTCAAAGGGGTCAAAATTGAAGCTTTGAGTAAGCAAAACTCTGTAAAAATGGCAATTTTGGACACTCTGAGGGTTTAAAAAGTGGTTATTCAACATGAGGCACGATCCAATTGACATTTTGAATCATTTTTGGTACAGTCCAAAAAATCAATTTTCGGATGAAAAACGATGACTCCGGACATGTCGAACGATCCCAAAATGGTAAATATGGATGAAATTTTAACATTTAATCTTTTGACTGTAAATGACTGTTGGATGTGAATTATGACTTTGTCAACTAAAATAAGTGTGTTTAAAGTAATTTCTGTGCCTGAAACCGGTCAAAATTGAAGCTTTTGGGTAAGCAAAACTCTGTAAAAATGGCAATTTTGGTCACTCTGAGGGTTTAAAAAGTGGTATTCAACATGAGGCACCATCCAATTGACATTTTGAATCATTTTTGGTACAGTCCAAAAAATCAATTTTCGGATGAAAAACGATGACTCCGGACCTGTCGAACGTTCCCAAAATGGTCTATAATGATGAAATTTTAACATTTAATCTTTTGACTCTAAATGACTGTTGGATGTGAATTATGACTTTGTCAACTAAAATAAGTGTGTTTAAAGTCATTTCTGTGCCTGAAATGGGTCAAAATTGAAGATTTTGAGTAAGCAAAACTCTGTAAAATTGGCAATTTTGGACACTGTGAGGGTTTAAAAAGTGGTTATTCAACATGAGGCACGATCCAATTGACATTTTGAATCATTTTTGGTACAGTCCAAAAAATCAATTTTTGGATGAAAAACGATGACTCCGGACCTGTCGAATGTTCACAAAATGGTCTATAATGATGAAATTTTAACATTTAATCTTTTGACTCTAAATGACTGTTGGATGTGAATTATGACTTTGTCAACTAAAATAAGTGTGTTTAAAGTCATTTCTGTGCCTGAAACGGGTCAAAATTGAGGCACTTGCGTAAGCAAAACTCTGTAAAAATGGCAATTTTGGTCACTCTGAGGGTTTAAAAAGTGGTTATTCAACATGAGGCACCATCCAATTGACATTTTGAACCATTTTTGGTACAGTCCAAAAAATCAATTTTCGGATGAAAAACGATGACTCCGGACATGTCGAACGATCCCAAAATGGTCAATAAGGATGAAATTTTAACATTTAATCTTTTGACTGTAAATGACTGTTGGATGTGAATTATGACTTTGTCAACTAAAATAAGTGTGTTTAAAGTCCTTTCTGTGCCTGAAACGGGTCAAAATTGAAGCTTTTGGGTAAGCAAAACTCTGTAAAAATGGCAATTTTGGTCACTCTGAGGGTTTAAAAAGTGGTTATTCAACATGAGGCACCATCCAATTGACATTTTGAACCATTTTTGGTACAGTCTAAAAAATCAATTTTCGGATGAAAAACGATGACTCCGGACATGTCCAACGATCCCAAAATGGTCAATATGGATGAAATTTTAACATTTAATCTTTTGACTGTAAATGACTGTTGGATGTGAATTATGACTTTGTCAACTAAAATAAGTGTGTTTAAAGTCATTTCTGTGCCTGAAGCGGGTCAAAATTGAAGCTTTTGGGAAGGCAAAACTCTGTAAAAATGGCAATTTTGGTCATTTTGAGGGTTTAAAAAGTGGTTATTCAACATGAGGCACGATCCAATTGACATTTTGAATCATTTTTGGTACAGTCCAAAAAATCAATTTTCGGATGAAAAACGATGACTCCGGACATGTCGAACGATCCCAAAATGGTCAATATGGATGAAATTTTAACATTTAATCTTTTGACTGTAAATGACTGTTGGATGTAAATTATGACTTTGTCAACTAAAATAAGTGTGTTTAAAGTCATTTCTGTGCCTGAAACGGGTCAAAATTGAAGCTTTTGGGTAAGCAAAACTCTGTAAAAATGGCAATTTTGGTCACTCTGAGGGTTTAAAAAGTGGTTATTCAACATGAGGCACGGTCCAATTGACATTTTGAATCATTTATGGTACAGTCCAAAAAATCAATTTTCGGATGAAAAACGATGACTCCGGACATGTCGAAAGATCCCAAAATGGTCAATAAGTATGAAATTTTAACATTTAATCTTTTGACTGTAAATGACTGTTGGATGTGAATTATGACTTTGTCAACTAAAATAAGTGTGTTTAAAGTCATTTCTGTGCCTGAAACGGGTCAAAATTGAAGCTTTTGGGTAAGCAAAACTCTGTAAAAATGGCAATTTTGGTCATTTTGAGGGTTTAAAAAGTGGTTATTCAACATGAGGCCCGATCCAATTGACATTTTGAATCATTTTTGGTACAGTCCAAAAAATCAATTTTTGGATGAAAAACGATGACTCCGGACCTGTCGAACGTTCCCAAAATGGTCTATAATGATGAAATTTTAACATTTAATCTTTTGACTGTAAATGACTGTTGGATGTGAATTATGACTTTGTCAACTAAAATAAGTGTGTTTAAAGTCATTTCTGTGCCTGAAACGGGTCAAAATTGAAGCTTTTGGGTAAGCAAAACTCTGTAAAAATGGCAATTTTGGTCATTTTGAGGGTTTAAAGTGGTTATTCAACATGAGGCACGATCCAATTGACATTTTGAATCATTTTTGGTACAGTCCAAAAAATCAATTTTTGGATGAAAAACGATGACTCCGGACATGTCGAACGATCCCAAAATGGTCAATATGGATGAAATTTTAACATTTAATCTTTTGACTGTAAATGACTGTTGGATGTGAATTATGACTTTGTCAACTAAAATAAGTGTGTTTAAAGTCATTTCTGTGCCTGAAACGGGTCAAAATTGAAGCTTTTGGGTAAGCAAAACTCTGTAAAAATGGCAATTTTGGTCACACTGAGGGTTTAAAAAGTGGTTATTCAACATGAGGCACCATCCAATTGACATTTTGAATCATTTTTGGTACAGTCCAAAAAATCAATTTTCGGATGAAAAACGATGACTCCGGACCTGTCGAACGTTCCCAAAATGGTCTATAATGATGAAATTTTAACATTTAATCTTTTGACTCTAAATGACTGTTGGATGTGAATTATGACTTTGTCAACTAAAATAAGTGTGTTTAAAGTCATTTCTGTGCCTCAAAGGGGTCAAAATTGAAGCTTTGAGTAAGCAAAACTCTGTAAAAATGGCAATTTTGGTCACTCTGAGGGTTTAAAAAGTGGTTATTCAACATGAGGCACGATCCAATTGACATTTTGAATCATTTTTGGTACAGTCCAAAAAATCAATTTTCGGATGAAAAACGATGACTCCGGACATGTCGAACGATCCCAAAATGGTCAATATGGATGAAATTTTAACATTTAATCTTTTGACTGTAAATGACTGTTGGATGTGAATTATGACTTTGTCAACTAAAATAAGTGTGTTTAAAGTAATTTCTGTGCCTGAAACGGGTCAAAATTGAAGCTTTTGAGTAAGCAAAACTCTGTAAAAATGGCAATTTTGGTCACTCTGAGGGTTTAAAAAGTGGTATTCAACATGAGGCACCATCCAATTGACATTTTGAATCATTTTTGGTACAGTCCAAAAAATCAATTTTCGGATGAAAAACGATGACTCCGGACATGTCGAACGATCCCAAAATGGTCAATATGGATGAAATTTTAACATTTAATCTTTTGACTGTGAATGACTGTTGGATGTGAATTATGACTTTGTCAACTAAAATAAGTGTGTTTAAAGTCATTTCTGTGCCTCAAAGGGGTCAAAATTGAAGCTTTTGAGTAATCAAAACTCTGTAAAAATGGCAATTTTGGTCACTGTGAGGGTTTAAAAAGTGGTTATTCAACATGAGGCACGATCCAATTGACATTTTGAATCATTTTTGGTACAGCCCAAAAAATCAATTTTCGGATGAAAAACAATGACTCCGGATCTGTCGAACGTTCCCAGAATGGTCTATAATGATGAAATTTTAACATTTAATCTTTTGACTCTAAATGACTGTTGGATGTGAATTTTGACTTTGTCAACTAAAATAAGTGTGTTTAAAGTCATTTCTGTGCCTGAAATGGGTCAAAATTGAAGATTTTGAGTAAGCAAAACTCTGTAAAATTGGCAATTTTGGACACTGTGAGGGTTTAAAAAGTGGTTATTCAACATGAGGCACGATCCAATTGACATTTTGAATCATTTTTGGTACAGTCCAAAAAATCAATTTTTGGATGAAAAACGATGACTCCGGACCTGTCGAATGTTCACAAAATGGTCTATAATGATGAAATTTTAACATTTAATGTTTTGACTCTAAATGACTGTTGGATGTGAATTATGACTTTGTCAACTAAAATAAGTGTGTTTAAAGTCATTTCTGTGCCTGAAATGGGTCAAAATTGAGGCACTTGCGTAAGCAAAACTCTGTAAAAATGGCAATTTTGGTTACTCTGAGGGTTTAAAAAGTGGTTATTCAACATGAGGCACCATCCAATTGACATTTTGAATCATTTTTGGTACAGTCCAAAAAATCAATTTTCGGATGAAAAACGATGACTCCGGACATGTCGAACGATCCCAAAATGGTCAATATGGATGAAATTTTAACATTTTATCTTTTGACTGTAAATGACTGTTGGATGTGAATTATGACTTTGTCAACTAAAATAAGTGTGTTTAAAGTCATTTCTGTGCCTGAAACGGGTCAAAATTGAAGCTTTTGGGTAAGCAAAACTCTGTAAAAATGGCAATTTTGGTCACTTTGAGGGTTTAAAAAGTGGTTATTCAACATGAGGCACCATCCAATTGACATTTTGAATCATTTTTGGTACAGTCCAAAAAATCAATTTTCGGATGAAAAACGATGACTCCGGACCTGTCGAACGTTCCCAAAATGGTCTATAATGATGAAATTTTAACATTTAATCTTTTGACTCTAAATGACTGTTGGATGTGAATTATGACTTTGTCAACTAAAATAAGTGTGTTTAAAGTCATTTCTGTGCCTCAAAGGGGTCAAAATTGAAGCTTTTGAGTAAGCAAAACTCTGTAAAAATGGCAATTTTGGTCACTCTGAGGGTTTAAAAAGTGGTTATTCAACATGAGGCACGGTCCAATTGACATTTTGAATCATTTATGGTACAGTCCAAAAAATCAATTTTTGGATGAAAAACGATGACTCCGGACATGTCGAACGATCCCAAAATGGTCAATAAGGATGAAATTTTAACATTTAATCTTTTGACTGTAAATGACTGTTGGATGTGAATTATGACTTTGTCAACTAAAATAAGTGTGTTTAAAGTCATTTCTGTGCCTGAAACTGGTCAAAATTGAAGCTTTTGGGTAAGCAAAACTCTGTAAAAATGGCAATTTTGGTCACTCTGAGGGTTTAAAAAGTGGTTATTCAACATGAGGCACCATCCAATTGACATTTTGAATCATTTTTGGTACAGTCCAAAAAATCAATTTTTGGATGAAAAACGATGACTCCGGACATGTCGAACGATCCCAAAATGGTCAATATGGATGAAATTTTAACATTTAATCTTTTGACTGTAAATGACTGTTGGATGTGAATTATGACTTTGTCAACTAAAATAAGTGTGTTTAAAGTCATTTCTGTGCCTGAAACGGGTCAAAATTGAAGCTTTTGGGTAAGCAAAACTCTGTAAAAATGGCAATTTTGGTAATTTTGAGGGTTTAAAAAGTGGTTATTCAACATGAGGCACGATCCAATTGACATTTTGAATCATTTTTGGTACAGTCCAAAAAATCAATTTTTGGATGAAAAACGATGACTCCGGACTTGTCGAACGATCCCAAAATGGTCAATATGGATGAAATTTTAACATTTAATCTTTTGACTGTAAATGACTGTTGGATGTGAATTATGACTTTGTCAACTAAAATAAGTGTGTTTAAAGTCATTTCTGTGCCTGAAACGGGTGAAAATTGAAGCTTTTGGGTAAGCAAAACTCTGTAAAAATGGCAATTTTGGTCACACTGAGGGTTTAAAAAATGGTTATTCAACATGAGGCACCATCCAATTGACATTTTGAATCATTTTTGGTACAGTCCAAAAAATCAATTTTCGGATGAAAAACGATGACTCCGGACATGTCGAACGATCCCAAAATGGTCAAAATGGATGAAATTTTAACATTAAATCTTTTGACTGTAAATGACTGTTGGATGTGAATTATGACTTTGTCAACTAAAATAAGTGTGTTTAAAGTCATTTCTGTGCCTGAAACGGGTCAAAATTGAAGCTTTTGGGTAAGCAAAACTCCGTAAAAATGGCAATTTTGGTCATTTTGAGGGTTTAAAAAGTGGTTATTCAACATGAGGCACCATCCAATTGACATTTTGAATCATTGTTGGTACGGTCCAAAAAATCAATTTTCGGATGAAAAACGATGACTCCGGACCTGTCGAACGTTCCCAAAATGGTCTATAATGATGAAATTTTAACATTTAATCTTTTGACTCTAAATGACTGTTGGATGTGAATTATGACTTTGTCAACTAAAATAAGTGTGTTTAAAGTCATTTCTGTGCCTCAAAGGGGTCAAAATTGAAGCTTTGAGTAAGCAAAACTCTGTAAAAATGGCAATTTTGGTCACTCTGAGGGTTTAAAAAGTGGTTATTCAACATGAGGCACGATCCAATTGACATTTTGAATCATTTTTGGTACAGTCCAAAAAATCAATTTTCGGATGAAAAACGATGACTCCGGACATGTCGAACGATCCCAAAATGGTAAATATGGATGAAAATTTAACATTTAATCTTTTGACTGTAAATGACTGTTGGATGTGAATTATGACTTTGTCAACTAAAATAAGTGTGTTTAAAGTAATTTCTGTGCCTGAAACCGGTCAAAATTGAAGCTTTTGGGTAAGCAAAACTCTGTAAAAATGGCAATTTTGGTCACTCTGAGGGTTTAAAAAGTGGTATTCAACATGAGGCACCATCCAATTGACATTTTGAATCATTTTTGGTACAGTCCAAAAAATCAATTTTCGGATGAAAAACGATGACTCCGGACCTGTCGAACGTTCCCAAAATGGTCTATAATGATGAAATTTTAACATTTAATCTTTTGACTCTAAATGACTGTTGGATGTGAATTATGACTTTGTCAACTAAAATAAGTGTGTTTAAAGTCATTTCTGTGCCTCAAAGGGGTCAAAATTGAAGCTTTTGAGTAAGCAAAACTCTGTAAAAATGGCAATTTTGGTCCCTCTGAGGGTTTAAAAAGTGGTTATTCAACATGAGGCACGATCCAATTGACATTTTGAATCATTTTTGGTACAGTCCAAAAAATCAATTTTCGGATGAAAAACGATGACTCCGGACATGTCGAACGATCCCAAAATGGTCAATATGGATGAAATTTTAACATTTAATCTTCTGACTGTAAATGACTGTTGGATGTGAATTATGACTTTGTCAACTAAAATAAGTGTGTTTAAAGTCATTTCTGTGCCTCAAAGGGGTCAAAATTGAAGCTTTTGAGTAATCAAAACTCTGTAAAAATGGCAATTTTGGTCACTGTGAGGGTTTAAAAAGTGGTATTCAACATGAGGCACCATCCAATTGACATTTTGAATCATTTTTGGTACAGTCCAAAAAATCAATTTTCGGATGAAAAACGATGACTCCGGACCTGTCGAACGTTCCCAAAATGGTCTATAATGATGAAATTTTAACATTTAATCTTTTGACTCTAAATGACTGTTGGATGTGAATTATGACTTTGTCAACTAAAATAAGTGTGTTTAAAGTCATTTCTGTGCCTGAAATGGGTCAAAATTGAAGATTTTGAGTAAGCAAAACTCTGTAAAATTGGCAATTTTGGACACTGTGAGGGTTTAAAAAGTGGTTATTCAACATGAGGCACGATCCAATTGACATTTTGAATCATTTTTGGTACAGTCCAAAAAATCAATTTTTGGATGAAAAACGATGACTCCGGACCTGTCGAACGTTCCCAAAATGGTCTATAATGATGAAATTTTAACATTTAATCTTTTGACTCTAAATGACTGTTGGATGTGAATTATGACTTTGTCAACTAAAATAAGTGTGTTTAAAGTCATTTCTGTGCCTCAAAGAGGTCAAAATTGAAGCTTTTGAGTAAGCAAAACTCTGTAAAAATGGCAATTTTGGTCACTCTGAGGGTTTAAAAAGTGGTTATTCAACATGAGGCACGGTCCAATTGACATTTTGAATCATTTATGGTACAGTCCAAAAAATCAATTTTCGGATGAAAAACGATGACTCCGGACATGTCGAACGATCCCAAAATGGTCAATAAGGATGAAATTTTAACATTTAATCTTTTGACTGTAAATGACTGTTGGATGTGAATTATGACTTTGTCAACTAAAATAAGTGTGTTTAAAGTCCTTTCTGTGCCTGAAACGGGTCAAAATTGAAGCTTTTGGGTAAGCAAAACTCTGTAAAAATGGCAATTTTGGTCACTCTGAGGGTTTAAAAAGTGGTTATTCAACATGAGGCACCATCCAATTGACATTTTGAACCATTTTTGGTACAGTCTAAAAAATCAATTTTCGGATGAAAAACGATGACTCCGGACATGTCCAACGATCCCAAAATGGTCAATATGGATGAAATTTTAACATTTAATCTTTTGACTGTAAATGACTGTTGGATGTGAATTATGACTTTGTCAACTAAAATAAGTGTGTTTAAAGTCATTTCTGTGCCTGAAGCGGGTCAAAATTGAAGCTTTTGGGAAGGCAAAACTCTGTAAAAATGGCAATTTTGGTCATTTTGAGGGTTTAAAAAGTGGTTATTCAACATGAGGCACGATCCAATTGACATTTTGAATCATTTTTGGTACAGTCCAAAAAATCAATTTTTGGATGAAAAACGATGACTCCGGACATGTCGAACGATCCCAAAATGGTCAATATGGATGAAATTTTAACATTTAATCTTTTGACTGTAAATGACTGTTGGATGTGAATTATGACTTTGTCAACTAAAATAAGTGTGTTTAAAGTCATTTCTGTGCCTGAAACAGGTCAAAATTGAAGCTTTTGGGTAAGCAAAACTCTGTAAAAATGGCAATTTTGGTCACACTGAGGGTTTAAAAAGTGGTTATTCAACACGAGGCACCATCCAATTGCCATTTTGAATCATTTTTGGTACAGTCCAAAAAATCAATTTTCGGATGAAAAACGATGACTCCGGACATGTCGAACGATCCCAAAATGGTCAATATGGATGAAATTTTAACATTAAATCTTTTGACTGTAAATGACTGTTGGATGTGAATTATGACTTTGTCAACTAAAATAAGTGTGTTTAAAGTCATTTCTGTGCCTGAAACGGGTCAAAATTGAAGCTTTTGGGTAAGCAAAACTCCGTAAAAATGGCAATTTTGGTCATTTTGAGGGTTTAAAAAGTGGTTATTCAATATGAGGCACGATCCAATTGACATTTTGAATCATTTTTGGTACAGCCCAAAAAATCAATTTTCGGATGAAAAACGATGACTCCGGATCTGTCGAACGTTCCCAGAATGGTCTATAATGATGAAATTTTAACATTTAATCTTTTGACTCTAAATGACTGTTGGATGTGAATTATGACTTTGTCAACTAAAATAAGTGTGTTTAAAGTCATTTCTGTGCCTGAAATGGGTCAAAATTGAAGATTTTGAGTAAGCAAAACTCTGTAAAATTGGCAATTTTGGACACTGTGAGGGTTTAAAAAGTGGTTATTCAACATGAGGCACGATCCAATTGACATTTTGAATCATTTTTGGTACAGTCCAAAAAATCAATTTTTGGATGAAAAACGATGACTCCGGACCTGTCGAATGTTCACAAAATGGTCTATAATGATGAAATTTTAACATTTAATCTTTTGACTCTAAATGACTGTTGGATGTGAATTATGACTTTGTCAACTAAAATAAGTGTGTTTAAAGTCATTTCTGTGCCTGAAACGGGTCAAAATTGAGGCACTTGCGTAAGCAAAACTCTGTAAAAATGGCAATTTTGGTCACTCTGAGGGTTTAAAAAGTGGTTATTCAACATGAGGCACCATCCAATTGACATTTTGAATCATTTTTGGTACAGTCCAAAAATCAATTTTCGGATGAAAAACGATGACTCCGGACCTGTCGAACGTTCCCAAAATGGTCTATAATGATGAAATTTTAACATTTAATCTTTTGACTCTAAATGACTGTTGGATGTGAATTATGACTTTGTCAACTAAAATAAGTGTGTTTAAAGTCATTTCTGTGCCTCAAAGAGGTCAAAATTGAAGCTTTTGAGTAAGCAAAACTCTGTAAAAATGGCAATTTTGGTCACTCTGAGGGTTTAAAAAGTGGTTATTCAACATGAGGCACGGTCCAATTGACATTTTGAATCATTTATGGTACAGTCCAAAAAATCAATTTTCGGATGAAAAACGATGACTCCGGACATGTCGAACGATCCCAAAATGGTCAATAAGGATGAAATTTTAACATTTAATCTTTTGACTGTAAATGACTGTTGGATGTGAATTATGACTTTGTCAACTAAAATAAGTGTGTTTAAAGTCCTTTCTGTGCCTGAAACGGGTCAAAATTGAAGCTTTTGAGTAAGCAAAACTCTGTAAAAATGGCAATTTTGGTCACTCTGAGGGTTTAAAAAGTGGTTATTCAACATGAGGCACCATCCAATTGACATTTTGAACCATTTTTGGTACAGTCTAAAAAATCACTTTTCGGATGAAAAACGATGACTCCGGACATGTCCAACGATCCCAAAATGGTCAATATGGATGAAATTTTAACATTTAATCTTTTGACTGTAAATGACTGTTGGATGTGAATTATGACTTTGTCAACTAAAATAAGTGTGTTTAAAGTCATTTCTGTGCCTGAAGCGGGTCAAAATTGAAGCTTTTGGGTAGGCAAAACTCTGTAAAAATGGCAATTTTGGTCATTTTGAGGGTTTAAAAAGTGGTTATTCAACATGAGGCACGATCCAATTGACATTTTGAATCATTTTTGGTACAGTCCAAAAAATCAATTTTTGGATGAAAAACGATGACTCCGGACATGTCGAACGATCCCAAAATGGTCAATATGGATGAAATTTTAACATTTAATCTTTTGACTGTAAATGACTGTTGGATGTGAATTATGACTTTGTCAACTAAAATAAGTGTGTTTAAAGTCATTTCTGTGCCTGAAACAGGTCAAAATTGAAGCTTTTGGGTAAGCAAAACTCTGTAAAAATGGCAATTTTGGTCACACTGAGGGTTTAAAAAGTGGTTATTCAACACGAGGCACCATCCAATTGCCATTTTGAATCATTTTTGGTACAGTCCAAAAAATCAATTTTCGGATGAAAAACGATGACTCCGGACATGTCGAACGATCCTAAAATGGTCAATATGGATGAAATTTTAACATTAAATCTTTTGACTGTAAATGACTGTTGGATGTGAATTATGACTTTGTCAACTAAAATAAGTGTGTTTAAAGTCATTTCTGTGCCTGAAACGGGTCAAAATTGAAGCTTTTGGGTAAGCAAAACTCCGTAAAAATGGCAATTTTGGTCATTTTGAGGGTTTAAAAAGTGGTTATTCAACATGAGGCACCATCCAATTGACATTTTGAATCATTTTTGGTACAGCCCAAAAAATCAATTTTCGGATGAAAAACGATGACTCCGGATCTGTCGAACGTTCCCAGAATGGTCTATAATGATGAAATTTTAACATTTAATCTTTTGAATCTAAATGACTGTTGGATGTGAATTATGACTTTGTCAACTAAAATAAGTGTGTTTAAAGTCATTTCTGTGCCTGAAATGGGTCAAAATTGAAGATTTTGAGTAAGCAAAACTCTGTAAAATTGGCAATTTTGGACACTGTGAGGGTTTAAAAAGTGGTTATTCAACATGAGGCACGATCCAATTGACATTTTGAATCATTTTTGGTACAGTCCAAAAAATCAATTTTTGGATGAAAAACGATGCCTCCGGACCTGTCGAACGTTCCCAAAATGGTCTATAATGATGAAATTTTAACATTTAATCTTTTGACTCTAAATGACTGTTGGATGTGAATTATGACTTTGTCAACTAAAATAAGTGTGTTTAAAGTCATTTCTGTGCCTGAAACGGGTCAAAATTGAAGCACTTGGGTAAGCAAAACTCTGTAAAAATGGCAATTTTGGTCACTCTGAGGGTTTAAAAAGTGGTTATTCAACATGAGGCACCATCCAATTGACATTTTGAATCATTTTTGGTACAGTCCAAAAAATCAATTTTCGGATGAAAAACGATGACTCCGGACATGTCGAACGATCCCAAAATGGTCAATATGGATGAAATTTTAACATTTAATCTTTTGACTGTAAATGACTGTTGGATGTAAATTATGACTTTGTCAACTAAAATAAGTGTGTTTAAAGTCATTTCTGTGCCTGAAACGGGTCAAAATTGAAGCTTTTGGGTAAGCAAAACTCTGTAAAAATGGCAATTTTGGTCACTCTGAGGGTTTAAAAAGTGGTTATTCAACATGAGGCACGGTCCAATTGACATTTTGAATCATTTATGGTACAGTCCAAAAAATCAATTTTCGGATGAAAAACGATGACTCCGGACATGTCGAAAGATCCCAAAATGGTCAATAAGTATGAAATTTTAACATTTAATCTTTTGACTGTAAATGACTGTTGGATGTGAATTATGACTTTGTCAACTAAAATAAGTGTGTTTAAAGTCATTTCTGTGCCTGAAACGGGTCAAAATTGAAGCTTTTGGGTAAGCAAAACTCTGTAAAAATGGCAATTTTGGTCATTTTGAGGGTTTAAAAAGTGGTTATTCAACATGAGGCCCGATCCAATTGACATTTTGAATCATTTTTGGTACAGTCCAAAAAATCAATTTTTGGATGAAAAACGATGACTCCGGACCTGTCGAACGTTCCCAAAATGGTCTATAATGATGAAATTTTAACATTTAATCTTTTGACTGTAAATGACTGTTGGATGTGAATTATGACTTTGTCAACTAAAATAAGTGTGTTTAAAGTCATTTCTGTGCCTGAAACGGGTCAAAATTGAAGCTTTTGGGTAAGCAAAACTCTGTAAAAATGGCAATTTTGGTCATTTTGAGGGTTTAAAAAGTGGTTATTCAACATGAGGCACGATCCAATTGACATTTTGAATCATTTTTGGTACAGTCCAAAAAATCAATTTTTGGATGAAAAACGATGACTCCGGACCTGTCGAACGTTCCCAAAATGGTCTATAATGATGAAATTTTAACATTTAATCTTTTGACTCTAAATGACTGTTGGATGTGAATTATGACTTTGTCAACTAAAATAAGTGTGTTTAAAGTCATTTCTGTGCCTCAAAGAGGTCAAAATTGAAGCTTTTGAGTAAGCAAAACTCTGTAAAAATGGCAATTTTGGTCACTCTGAGGGTTTAAAAAGTGGTTATTCAACATGAGGCACGGTCCAATTGACATTTTGAATCATTTATGGTACAGTCCAAAAAATCAATTTTCGGATGAAAAACGATGACTCCGGACATGTCGAACGATCCCAAAATGGTCAATAAGGATGAAATTTTAACATTTAATCTTTTGACTGTAAATGACTGTTGGATGTGAATTATGACTTTGTCAACTAAAATAAGTGTGTTTAAAGTCCTTTCTGTGCCTGAAACGGGTCAAAATTGAAGCTTTTGGGTAAGCAAAACTCTGTAAAAATGGCAATTTTGGTCACTCTGAGGGTTTAAAAAGTGGTTATTCAACATGAGGCACCATCCAATTGACATTTTGAACCATTTTTGGTACAGTCTAAAAAATCAATTTTCGGATGAAAAACGATGACTCCGGAAATGTCCAACGATCCCAAAATGGTCAATATGGATGAAATTTTAACATTTAATCTTTTGACTGTAAATGACTGTTGGATGTGAATTATGACTTTGTCAACTAAAATAAGTGTGTTTAAAGTCATTTCTGTGCCTGAAGCGGGTCAAAATTGAAGCTTTTGGGTAGGCAAAACTCTGTAAAAATGGCAATTTTGGTCATTTTGAGGGTTTAAAAAGTGGTTATTCAACATGAGGCACGATCCAATTGACATTTTGAATAATTTTTGGTACAGTCCAAAAAATCAATTTTTGGATGAAAAACGATGACTCCGGACATGTCGAACGATCCCAAAATGGTCAATATGGATGAAATTTTAACATTTAATCTTTTGACTGTAAATGACTGTTGGATGTGAATTATGACTTTGTCAACTAAAATAAGTGTGTTTAAAGTCATTTCTGTGCCTGAAACAGGTCAAAATTGAAGCTTTTGGGTAAGCAAAACTCTGTAAAAATGGCAATTTTGGTCACACTGAGGGTTTAAAAAGTGGTTATTCAACACGAGGCACCATCCAATTGCCATTTTGAATCATTTTTGGTACAGTCCAAAAAATCAATTTTCGGATGAAAAACGATGACTCCGGACATGTCGAACGATCCCAAAATGGTCAATATGGATGAAATTTTAACATTAAATCTTTTGACTGTAAATGACTGTTGGATGTGAATTATGACTTTGTCAACTAAAATAAGTGTGTTTAAAGTCATTTCTGTGCCTGAAACGGGTCAAAATTGAAGCTTTTGGGTAAGCAAAACTCCGTAAAAATGGCAATTTTGGTCATTTTGAGGGTTTAAAAAGTGGTTATTCAACATGAGGCACCATCCAATTGACATTTTGAATCATTTTTGGTACAGCCCAAAAAATCAATTTTCGGATGAAAAACGATGACTCCGGATCTGTCGAACGTTCCCAGAATGGTCTATAATGATGAAATTTTAACATTTAATCTTTTGACTCTAAATGACTGTTGGATGTGAATTATGACTTTGTCAACTAAAATAAGTGTGTTTAAAGTCATTTCTGTGCCTGAAATGGGTCAAAATTGAAGATTTTGAGTAAGCAAAACTCTGTAAAATTGGCAATTTTGGACACTGTGAGGGTTTAAAAAGTGGTTATTCAACATGAGGCACGATCCAATTGACATTTTGAATCATTTTTGGTACAGTCCAAAAAATCAATTTTTGGATGAAAAACGATGCCTCCGGACCTGTCGAACGTTCCCAAAATGGTCTATAATGATGAAATTTTAACATTTAATCTTTTGACTGTAAATGACTGTTGGATGTGAATTATGACTTTGTCAACTAAAATAAGTGTGTTTAAAGTCATTTCTGTGCCTGAAACGGGTCAAAATTGAAGCTTTTGGGTAAGCAAAACTCTGTAAAAATGGCAATTTTGGTCATTTTGAGGGTTTAAAAAGTGGTTATTCAACATGAGGCACGATCCAATTGACATTTTGAATCATTTTTGGTACAGTCCAAAAAATCAATTTTTGGATGAAAAACGATGACTCCGGACATGTCGAACGATCCCAAAATGGTCAATATGGATGAAATTTTAACATTTAATCTTTTGACTGTAAATGACTGTTGGATGTGAATTATGACTTTGTCAACTAAAATAAGTGTGTTTAAAGTCATTTCTGTGCCTGAAACGGGTCAAAATTGAAGCTTTTGAGTAAGCAAAACTCTGTAAAAATGGCAATTTTGGTCACTCTGAGGGTTTAAAAAGTGGTATTCAACATGAGGCACCATCCAATTGACATTTTGAATCATTTTTGGTACAGTCCAAAAAATCAATTTTCGGATGAAAAACGATGACTCCGGACATGTCGAACGATCCCAAAATGGTCAATATGGATGAAATTTTAACATTTAATCTTTTGACTGTGAATGACTGTTGGATGTGAATTATGACTTTGTCAACTAAAATAAGTGTGTTTAAAGTCATTTCTGTGCCTCAAAGGGGTCAAAATTGAAGCTTTTGAGTAATCAAAACTCTGTAAAAATGGCAATTTTGGTCACTGTGAGGGTTTAAAAAGTGGTTATTCAACATGAGGCACGATCCAATTGACATTTTGAATCATTTTTGGTACAGCCCAAAAAATCAATTTTCGGATGAAAAACAATGACTCCGGATCTGTCGAACGTTCCCAGAATGGTCTATAATGATGAAATTTTAACATTTAATCTTTTGACTCTAAATGACTGTTGGATGTGAATTTTGACTTTGTCAACTAAAATAAGTGTGTTTAAAGTCATTTCTGTGCCTGAAATGGGTCAAAATTGAAGATTTTGAGTAAGCAAAACTCTGTAAAATTGGCAATTTTGGACACTGTGAGGGTTTAAAAAGTAGTTATTCAACATGAGGCACGATCCAATTGACATTTTGAATCATTTTTGGTACAGTCCAAAAAAATCAATTTTTGGATGAAAAACGATGACTCCGGACCTGTCGAATGTTCACAAAATGGTCTATAATGATGAAATTTTAACATTTAATCTTTTGACTCTAAATGACTGTTGGATGTGAATTATGACTTTGTCAACTAAAATAAGTGTGTTTAAAGTCATTTCTGTGCCTGAAATGGGTCAAAATTGAGGCACTTGCGTAAGCAAAACTCTGTAAAAATGGCAATTTTGGTCACTCTGAGGGTTTAAAAAGTGGTTATTCAACATGAGGCACCATCCAATTGACATTTTGAATCATTTTTGGTACAGTCCAAAAAATCAATTTTCGGATGAAAAACGATGACTCCGGACATGTCGAACGATCCCAAAATGGTCAATATGGATGAAATTTTAACATTTAATCTTTTGACTGTAAATGACTGTTGGATGTGAATTATGACTTTGTCAACTAAAATAAGTGTGTTTAAAGTCATTTCTGTGCCTGAAACGGGTCAAAATTGAAGCTTTTGGGTAAGCAAAACTCTGTAAAAATGGCAATTTTGGTCACTTTGAGGGTTTAAAAAGTGGTTATTCAACATGAGGCACCATCCAATTGACATTTTGAATCATTTTTGGTACAGTCCAAAAAATCAATTTTCGGATGAAAAACGATGACTCCGGACCTGTCGAACGTTCCCAAAATGGTCTATAATGATGAAATTTTAACATTTAATCTTTTGACTCTAAATGACTGTTGGATGTGAATTATGACTTTGTCAACTAAAATAAGTGTGTTTAAAGTCATTTCTGTGCCTCAAAGGGGTCAAAATTGAAGCTTTTGAGTAAGCAAAACTCTGTAAAAATGGCAATTTTGGTCACTCTGAGGGTTTAAAAAGTGGTTATTCAACATGAGGCACGGTCCAATTGACATTTTGAATCATTTATGGTACAGTCCAAAAAATCAATTTTCGGATGAAAAACGATGACTCCGGACATGTCGAACGATCCCAAAATGGTCAATAAGGATGAAATTTTAACATTTAATCTTTTGACTGTAAATGACTGTTGGATGTGAATTATGACTTTGTCAACTAAAATAAGTGTGTTTAAAGTCATTTCTGTGCCTGAAACGGGTCAAAATTGAAGCTTTTGGGTAAGCAAAACTCTGTAAAAATGGCAATTTTGGTCACTCTGAGGGTTTAAAAAGTGGTTATTCAACATGAGGCACCATCCAATTGACATTTTGAATCATTTTTGGTACAGTCCAAAAAATCAATTTTCAGATGAAAAACGATGACTCCGGACATGTCGAACGATCCCAAAATGGTCAATATGGATGAAATTTTAACATTTAATCTTTTGACTGTAAATGACTGTTGGATGTGAATTATGACTTTGTCAACTAAAATAAGTGTGTTTAAAGTCATTTCTGTGCCTGAAACGGGTCAAAATTGAAGCTTTTGGGTAAGCAAAACTCTGTAAAAATGGCAATTTTGGTAATTTTGAGGGTTTAAAAAGTGGTTATTCAACATGAGGCCCGATCCAATTGACATTTTGAATAATTTTTGGTACAGTCCAAAAAATCAATTTTTGGATGAAAAACGATGACTCCGGACCTGTCGAACGTTCCCAAAATGGTCTATAATGATGAAATTTTAACATTTAATCTTTTGACTGTAAATGACAGTTGGATGTGAATTATGACTTTGTCAACTAAAATAAGTGTGTTTAAAGTCATTTCTGTGCCTGAAACGGGTCAAAATTGAAGCTTTTGGGTAAGCAAAACTCTGTAAAAATGGCAATTTTGGTCATTTTGAGGGTTTAAAAAGTGGTTATTCAACATGAGGCACGATCCAATTGACATTTTGAATCATTTTTGGTACAGTCCAAAAAATCAATTTTTGGATGAAAAACGATGACTCCGGACATGTCGAACGATCCCAAAATGGTCAATATGGATGAAATTTTAACATTTAATCTTTTGACTGTAAATGACTGTTGGATGTGAATTATGACTTTGTCAACTAAAATAAGTGTGTTTAAAGTCATTTCTGTGCCTGAAACGGGTCAAAATTGAAGCTTTTGGGTAAGCAAAACTCTGTAAAAATGGCAATTTTGGTCATTTTGAGGGTTTAAAAAGTGGTTATTCAACATGAGGCACGATCCAATTGACATTTTGAATCATTTTTGGTACAGTCCAAAAAATCAATTTTTGGATGAAAAACGATGACTCCGGACATGTCGAACGATCCCAAAATGGTCAATATGGATGAAATTTTAACATTTAATCTTTTGACTGTAAATGACTGTTGGATGTGAATTATGACTTTGTCAACTAAAATAAGTGTGTTTAAAGTCATTTCTGTGCCTGAAACGGGTCAAAATTGAAGCTTTTGGGTAAGCAAAACTCTGTAAAAATGGCAATTTTGGTCACACTGAGGGTTTAAAAAGTGGTTATTCAACATGAGGCACCATCCAATTGACATTTTGAATCATTTTTGGTACAGCCCAAAAAATCAATTTTCGGATGAAAAACGATGACTCCGGATCTGTCGAACGTTCCCAGAATGGTCTATAATGATGAAATTTTAACATTTAATCTTTTGACTCTAAATGACTCTTGGATGTGAATTATGACTTTGTCAACTAAAATAAGTGTGTTTAAAGTCATTTCTGTGCCTGAAATGGGTCAAAATTGAAGCTTTTGGGTAAGCAAAACTCCGTAAAAATGGCAATTTTGGTCATTTTGAGGGTTTAAAAAGTGGTTATTCAACATGAGGCACCATCCAATTGACATTTTGAATCATTTTTGGTACAGTCCAAAAAATCAATTTTCGGATGAAAAACGATGACTCCGGACCTGTCGAACGTTCCCAAAATGGTCTATAATGATGAAATTTTAACATTTAATCTTTTGACTCTAAATGACTGTTGGATGTGAATTATGACTTTGTCAACTAAAATAAGTGTGTTTAAAGTCATTTCTGTGCCTCAAAGGGGTCAAAATTGAAGCTTTGAGTAAGCAAAACTCTGTAAAAATGGCAATTTTGGTCACTCTGAGGGTTTAAAAAGTGGTTATTCAAATTGAGGCACGATCCAATTGACATTTTGAATCATTTTTGGTACAGTCCAAAAAATCAATTTTCGGATGAAAAACGATGACTCCGGACATGTCGAACGATCCCAAAATGGTCAATATGGATGAAATTTTAACATTTAATCTTTTGACTGTAAATGACTGTTGGATGTGAATTATGACTTTGTCAACTAAACTAAGTGTGTTTAAAGTAATTTCTGTGCCTGAAACCGGTCAAAATTAAAGCTTTTGGGTAAGCAAAACTCTGTAAAAATGGCAATTTTGGTCACTCTGAGGGTTTAAAAAGTGGTATTCAACATGAGGCACCATCCAATTGACATTTTGAATCATTTTTGGTACAGTCCAAAAAATCAATTTTCGGATGAAAAACGATGACTCCGGACCTGTCGAACGTTCCCAAAATGGTCTATAATGATGAAATTTTAACATTTAATCTTTTGACTCTAAATGACTGTTGGATGTGAATTATGACTTTGTCAACTAAAATAAGTGTGTTTAAAGTCATTTCTGTGCCTCAAAGGGGTCAAAATTGAAGCTTTTGAGTAAGCAAAACTCTGTAAAAATGGCAATTTTGGTCCCTCTGAGGGTTTAAAAAGTGGTTATTCAACATGAGGCACGATCCAATTGACATTTTGAATCATTTTTGGTACAGTCCAAAAAATCAATTTTCGGATGAAAAACGATGACTCCGGACATGTCGAACGATCCCAAAATGGTCAATATGGATGAAATTTTAACATTTAATCTTTTGACTGTAAATGACTGTTGGATGTGAATTATGACTTTGTCAACTAAAATAAGTGTGTTTAAAGTCATTTCTGTGCCTGAAACGGGTCAAAATTGAAGCTTTTGAGTAAGCAAAACTCTGTAAAAATGGCAATTTTGGTCACTCTGAGGGTTTAAAAAGTGGTATTCAACATGAGGCACCATCCAATTGACATTTTGAATCATTTTTGGTACAGTCCAAAAAATCAATTTTCGGATGAAAAACGATGACTCCGGACATGTCGAACGATCCCAAAATGGTCAATATGGATGAAATTTTAACATTTAATCTTTTGACTGTGAATGACTGTTGGATGTGAATTATGACTTTGTCAACTAAAATAAGTGTGTTTAAAGTCATTTCTGTGCCTCAAAGGGGTCAAAATTGAAGCTTTTGAGTAATCAAAACTCTGTAAAAATGGCAAAATTTGGTCACTGTGAGGGTTTAAAAAGTGGTTATTCAACATGAGGCACGATCCAATTGACATTTTGAATCATTTTTGGTACAGCCCAAAAAATCAATTTTCGGATGAAAAACGATGACTCCGGATCTGTCGAACGTTCCCAGAATGGTCTATAATGATGAAATTTTAACATTTAATCTTTTGACTCTAAATGACTGTTGGATGTGAATTATGACTTTGTCAACTAAAATAAGTGTGTTTAAAGTCATTTCTGTGCCTGAAATGGGTCAAAATTGAAGATTTTGAGTAAGCAAAACTCTGTAAAATTGGCAATTTTGGACACTGTGAGGGTTTAAAAAGTGGTTATTCAACATGAGGCACGATCCAATTGACATTTTGAATCATTTTTGGTACAGTCCAAAAAATCAATTTTTGGATGAAAAACGATGACTCCGGACCTGTCGAATGTTCACAAAATGGTCTATAATGATGAAATTTTAACATTTAATCTTTTGACTCTAAATGACTGTTGGATGTGAATTATGACTTTGTCAACTAAAATAAGTGTGTTTAAAGTCATTTCTGTGCCTGAAACGGGTCAAAATTGAGGCACTTGCGTAAGCAAAACTCTGTAAAAATGGCAATTTTGGTCACTCTGAGGGTTTAAAAAGTGGTTATTCAACATGAGGCACCATCCAATTGACATTTTGAATCATTTTTGGTACAGTCCAAAAAATCAATTTTCGGATGAAAAACGATGACTCCGGACATGTCGAACAATCCCAAAATGGTCAATATGGATGAAATTTTAACATTTAATCTTTTGACTGTAAATGACTGTTGGATGTGAATTATGACTTTGTCAACTAAAATAAGTGTGTTTAAAGTCATTTCTGTGCCTGAAACGGGTCAAAATTGAAGCTTTTGGGTAAGCAAAACTCTGTAAAAATGGCAATTTTGGTCACTTTGAGGGTTTAAAAAGTGGTTATTCAACATGAGGCACCATCCAATTGACATTTTGAATCATTTTTGGTACAGTCCAAAAAATCAATTTTCGGATGAAAAACGATGACTCCGGACCTGTCGAACGTTCCCAAAATGGTCTATAATGATGAAATTTTAACATTTAATCTTTTGACTCTAAATGACTGTTGGATGTGAATTATGACTTTGTCAACTAAAATAAGTGTGTTTAAAGTCATTTCTGTGCCTCAAAGGGGTCAAAATTGAAGCTTTTGAGTAAGCAAAACTCTGTAAAAATGGCAATTTTGGTCACTCTGAGGGTTTAAAAAGTGGTTATTCAACATGAGGCACGGTCCAATTGACATTTTGAATCATTTATGGTACAGTCCAAAAAATCAATTTTCGGATGAAAAACGATGACTCCGGACATGTCGAACGATCCCAAAATGGTCAATAAGGATGAAATTTTAACATTTAATCTTTTGACTGTAAATGACTGTTGGATGTGAATTATGACTTTGTCAACTAAAATAAGTGTGTTTAAAGTCATTTCTGTGCCTGAAACGGGTCAAAATTGAAGCTTTTGGGTAAGCAAAACTCTGTAAAAATGGCAATTTTGGTCACTCTGAGGGTTTAAAAAGTGGTTATTCAACATGAGGCACCATCCAATTGACATTTTGAATCATTTTTGGTACAGTCCAAAAAATCAATTTTCGGATGAAAAACGATGACTCCGGACATGTCCAACGATCCCAAAATGGTCAATATGGATGAAATTTTACCATTTAATCTTTTGACTGTAAATGACTGTTGGATGTGTATTATGACTTTGTCAACTAAAATAAGTGTGTTTAAAGTCATTTCTGTGCCTCAAAGGGGTCAAAATTGAAGCTTTTGAGTAAGCAAAACTCTGTAAAAATGGCAATTTTGGTCACTCTGAGGGTTTAAAAAGTGGTTATTCAACATGAGGCACGGTCCAATTGACATTTTGAATCATTTATGGTACAGTCCAAAAAATCAATTTTCGGATGAAAAACGATGACTCCGGACATGTCGAACGATCCCAAAATGGTCAATAAGGATGACATTTTGACATTTAATCTTTTGACTGTAAATGACTGTTGGATGTGAATTATGACTTTGTCAACTAAAATAAGTGTGTTTAAAGTCATTTCTGTGCCTGAAACGGGTCAAAATTGAAGCTTTTGGGTAAGCAAAACTCTGTAAAAATGGCAATTTTGGTCACTCTGAGGGTTTAAAAAGTGGTTATTCAACATGAGGCACCATCCAATTGACATTTTGAATCATTTTTGGTACAGTCCAAAAAATCAATTTTCGGATGAAAAACGATGACTCCGGACATGTCCAACGATCCCAAAATGGTCAATATGGATGAAATTTTAACATTTGATCTTTTGACTCTAAATGACTGTTGGATGTGAATTATGACTTTGTCAACTAAAATAAGTGTGTTTAAAGTAATTTCTGTGCCTGAAACCGGTCAAAATTGAAGCTTTTGAGTAAGCAAAACTCTGTAAAAATGGCAATTTTGGTCCCTCTGAGGGTTTAAAAAGTGGTTATTCAACATGAGGCACGATCCAATTGACATTTTGAATCATTTTTGGTACAGTCCAAAAAATCAATTTTCGGATGAAAAACGATGACTCCGGACATGTCGAACGATCCCAAAATGGTCAATATGGATGAAATTTTAACATTTAATCTTTTGACTGTAAATGACTGTTGGATGTGAATTATGACTTTGTCAACTAAAATAAGTGTGTTTAAAGTCATTTCTGTGCCTGAAACGGGTCAAAATTGAAGCTTTTGAGTAAGCAAAACTCTGTAAAAATGGCAATTTTGGTCACTCTGAGGGTTTAAAAAGTGGTATTCAACATGAGGCACCATCCAATTGACATTTTGAATCATTTTTGGTACAGTCCAAAAAATCAATTTTCGGATGAAAAACGATGACTCCGGACATGTCGAACGATCCCAAAATGGTCAATATGGATGAAATTTTAACATTTAATCTTTTGACTGTGAATGACTGTTGGATGTGAATTATGACTTTGTCAACTAAAATAAGTGTGTTTAAAGTCATTTCTGTGCCTCAAAGGGGTCAAAATTGAAGCTTTTGAGTAATCAAAACTCTGTAAAAATGGCAAAATTTGGTCACTGTGAGGGTTTAAAAAGTGGTTATTCAACATGAGGCACGATCCAATTGACATTTTGAATCATTTTTGGTACAGCCCAAAAAATCAATTTTCGGATGAAAAACGATGACTCCGGATCTGTCGAACGTTCCCAGAATGGTCTATAATGATGAAATTTTAACATTTAATCTTTTGACTCTAAATGACTGTTGGATGTGAATTATGACTTTGTCAACTAAAATAAGTGTGTTTAAAGTCATTTCTGTGCCTGAAATGGGTCAAAATTGAAGATTTTGAGTAAGCAAAACTCTGTAAAATTGGCAATTTTGGACACTGTGAGGGTTTAAAAAGTGGTTATTCAACATGAGGCACGATCCAATTGACATTTTGAATCATTTTTGGTACAGTCCAAAAAATCAATTTTTGGATGAAAAACGATGACTCCGGACCTGTCGAATGTTCACAAAATGGTCTATAATGATGAAATTTTAACATTTAATCTTTTGACTCTAAATGACTGTTGGATGTGAATTATGACTTTGTCAACTAAAATAAGTGTGTTTAAAGTCATTTCTGTGCCTGAAACGGGTCAAAATTGAGGCACTTGCGTAAGCAAAACTCTGTAAAAATGGCAATTTTGGTCACTCTGAGGGTTTAAAAAGTGGTTATTCAACATGAGGCACCATCCAATTGACATTTTGAATCATTTTTGGTACAGTCCAAAAAATCAATTTTCGGATGAAAAACGATGACTCCGGACATGTCGAACAATCCCAAAATGGTCAATATGGATGAAATTTTAACATTTAATCTTTTGACTGTAAATGACTGTTGGATGTGAATTATGACTTTGTCAACTAAAATAAGTGTGTTTAAAGTCATTTCTGTGCCTGAAACGGGTCAAAATTGAAGCTTTTGGGTAAGCAAAACTCTGTAAAAATGGCAATTTTGGTCACTTTGAGGGTTTAAAAAGTGGTTATTCAACATGAGGCACCATCCAATTGACATTTTGAATCATTTTTGGTACAGTCCAAAAAATCAATTTTCGGATGAAAAACGATGACTCCGGACCTGTCGAACGTTCCCAAAATGGTCTATAATGATGAAATTTTAACATTTAATCTTTTGACTCTAAATGACTGTTGGATGTGAATTATGACTTTGTCAACTAAAATAAGTGTGTTTAAAGTCATTTCTGTGCCTCAAAGGGGTCAAAATTGAAGCTTTTGAGTAAGCAAAACTCTGTAAAAATGGCAATTTTGGTCACTCTGAGGGTTTAAAAAGTGGTTATTCAACATGAGGCACGGTCCAATTGACATTTTGAATCATTTATGGTACAGTCCAAAAAATCAATTTTCGGATGAAAAACGATGACTCCGGACATGTCGAACGATCCCAAAATGGTCAATAAGGATGAAATTTTAACATTTAATCTTTTGACTGTAAATGACTGTTGGATGTGAATTATGACTTTGTCAACTAAAATAAGTGTGTTTAAAGTCATTTCTGTGCCTGAAACGGGTCAAAATTGAAGCTTTTGGGTAAGCAAAACTCTGTAAAAATGGCAATTTTGGTCACTCTGAGGGTTTAAAAAGTGGTTATTCAACATGAGGCACCATCCAATTGACATTTTGAATCATTTTTGGTACAGTCCAAAAAATCAATTTTCGGATGAAAAACGATGACTCCGGACATGTCCAACGATCCCAAAATGGTCAATATGGATGAAATTTTACCATTTAATCTTTTGACTGTAAATGACTGTTGGATGTGTATTATGACTTTGTCAACTAAAATAAGTGTGTTTAAAGTCATTTCTGTGCCTCAAAGGGGTCAAAATTGAAGCTTTTGAGTAAGCAAAACTCTGTAAAAATGGCAATTTTGGTCACTCTGAGGGTTTAAAAAGTGGTTATTCAACATGAGGCACGGTCCAATTGACATTTTGAATCATTTATGGTACAGTCCAAAAAATCAATTTTCGGATGAAAAACGATGACTCCGGACATGTCGAACGATCCCAAAATGGTCAATAAGGATGACATTTTGACATTTAATCTTTTGACTGTAAATGACTGTTGGATGTGAATTATGACTTTGTCAACTAAAATAAGTGTGTTTAAAGTCATTTCTGTGCCTGAAACGGGTCAAAATTGAAGCTTTTGGGTAAGCAAAACTCTGTAAAAATGGCAATTTTGGTCACTCTGAGGGTTTAAAAAGTGGTTATTCAACATGAGGCACCATCCAATTGACATTTTGAATCATTTTTGGTACAGTCCAAAAAATCAATTTTCGGATGAAAAACGATGACTCCGGACATGTCCAACGATCCCAAAATGGTCAATATGGATGAAATTTTAACATTTGATCTTTTGACTGTAAATGACTGTTGGATGTGAATTATGACTTTGTCAACTAAAATAAGTGTGTTTAAAGTCATTTCTGTGCCTGAAACGGGTCAAAATTGAAGCTTTTGGGTAGGCAAAACTCTGTAAAAATGGCAATTTTGGTCATTTTGAGGGTTTAAAAAGTGGTTATTCAACATGAGGCACGATCCAATTGACATTTTGAATCATTTTTGGTACAGTCCAAAAAATCAATTTTTGGATGAAAAACGATGACTCCGGACATGTCGAACGATCCCAAAATGGTCAATAAGGATGAAATTTTAACATTTAATCTTTTGACTGTAAATGACTGTTGGATGTGAATTATGACTTTGTCAACTAAAATAAGTGTGTTTAAAGTCATTTCTGTGCCTGAAACGGGTCAAAATTGAAGCTTTTGGGTAAGCAAAACTCTGTAAAAATGGCAATTTTGGTCACTCTGAGGGTTTAAAAAGTGGTTATTCAACATGAGGCACAGTCCAATTGACATTTTGAATCATTTATGGTACAGTCCAAAAAATCAATTTTCGGATGAAAAACGATGACTCCGGACATGTCGAACGATCCCAAAATGGTCAATAAGGATGAAATTTTAACATTTAATCTTTTGACTGTAAATGACTGTTGGATGTGAATTATGACTTTGTCAACTAAAATAAGTGTGTTTAAAGTCATTTCTGTGCCTGAAACGGGTCAAAATTGAAGCTTTTGGGTAAGCAAAACTCTGTAAAAATGGCAATTTTGGTCATTTTGAGGGTTTAAAAAGTGGTTATTCAACATGAGGCCCGATCCAATTGACATTTTGAATCATTTTTGGTACAGTCCAAAAAATCAATTTTTGGATGAAAAACGATGACTCCGGACCTGTCGAACGTTCCCAAAATGGTCTATAATGATGAAATTTTAACATTTAATCTTTTGACTGTGAATGACTGTTGGATGTGAATTATGACTTTGTCAACTAAAATAAGTGTGTTTAAAGTCATTTCTGTGCCTCAAAGGGGTCAAAATTGAAGCTTTTGAGTAATCAAAACTCTGTAAAAATGGCAATTTTGGTCACTGTGAGGGTTTAAAAAGTGGTTATTCAACATGAGGCACGATCCAATTGACATTTTGAATCATTTTTGGTACAGCCCAAAAAATCAATTTTCGGATGAAAAACGATGACTCCGGATCTGTCGAACGTTCCCAGAATGGTCTATAATGATGAAATTTTAACATTTAATCTTTTGACTCTAAATGACTGTTGGATGTGAATTATGACTTTGTCAACTAAAATAAGTGTGTTTAAAGTCATTTCTGTGCCTGAAATGGGTCAAAATTGAAGATTTTGAGTAAGCAAAACTCTGTAAAATTGGCAATTTTGGACACTGTGAGGGTTTAAAAAGTGGGTATTCAACATGAGGCACGATCCAATTGACATTTTGAATCATTTTTGGTACAGTCCAAAAAATCAATTTTTGGATGAAAAACGATGACTCCGGACCTGTCGAACGTTCCCAAAATGGTCTATAATGATGAAATTTTAACATTTAATCTTTTGACTCTAAATGACTGTTGGATGTGAATTATGACTTTGTCAACTAAAATAAGTGTGTTTAAAGTCATTTCTGTGCCTGAAACGGGTCAAAATTGAAGCACTTGGGTAAGCAAAACTCTGTAAAAATGGCAATTTTGGTCACTCTGAGGGTTTAAAAAGTGGTTATTCAACATGAGGCACCATCCAATTGACATTTTGAATCATTTTTGGTACAGTCCAAAAAATCAATTTTCGGATGAAAAACGATGACTCCGGACATGTCGAACGATCCCAAAATGGTCAATATGGATGAAATTTTAACATTTAATCTTTTGACTGTAAATGACTGTTGGATGTAAATTATGACTTTGTCAACTAAAATAAGTGTGTTTAAAGTCATTTCTGTGCCTCAAAGAGGTCAAAATTGAAGCTTTTGAGTAATCAAAACTCTGTAAAAATGGCAATTTTGGTCACTGTGAGGGTTTAAAAAGTGGTTATTCAACATGAGGCACGATCCAATTGACATTTTGAATCATTTATGGTACAGTCCAAAAAATCAATATTCGGATGAAAAACGATGACTCCGGACCTGTCGAACGTTCCCAAAATGGTCTATAATGATGAAATTTTAACATTTAATTTTTTGACTCTAAATGACTGTTGGATGTGAATTATGACTTTGTCAACTAAAATAAGTGTGTTTAAAGTCATTTCTGTGCCTGAGATGGGTCAAAATTGAAGATTTTGAGTAAGCAAAACTCTGTAAAATTGGCAATTTTGGTCACTGTGAGGGTTTAAAAAGTGGTTATTCAACATGAGGCACGATCCAATTGACATTTTGAATCATTTTTGGTACATTTCAAAAAATCCATTTTCGGATGAAAAACGATGACTCCGGACCTGTCGAACGTTCCCAAAATGGTCTATAATGATGAATTTTTAACATTTAATCTTTTGACTGTAAATGACTGTTGGATGTGAATTATGACTTTGTCAACTAAAATAAGTGTGTTTAAAGTCGTTTCTGTGCCTGAAACGGGTCAAAATTGAAGCTTTTGAGTAAGCAAAATTCTGTAAAAAAGGCAATTTTGGTCACTCTGAGGGTTTAAAAAGTGGTTATTCAACATGAGGCACGATCCAATTGACAGTTTGAATCATTTTTGGTACAGTCCAAAAAATAAATTTTCGGATGAAAAACGATGACTCCGGACCTGTCGAACGTTTCCAAAATGGTCTATAATGATGAAATTTTAACATTTAATCTTTTGACACTAAATGACTGTTGGATGTGAATTATGACTTTGTCAACTAAAATAAGTGTGTTTAAAGTCATTTCTGTGCCTGAAATGGGTAAAAATTGAAGCTTTTGAGTAAGCAAAACTCTGTAAAAATTGCAATTTTGGTCACTCTGAGGGTTTAAAAAGTGGGTATTCAACATGAGGCACGATCCAATTGACATTTTGAATCATTTTTGGTACAGTCCAAAAAATCAATTTTCGGATGAAAAACGATGACTCCGGACATGTCGAACGATCCCAAAATGGTCAATATGGATGAAATTTTAACATTTAATCTTTTGACTGTAAATGACTGTTGAATGTGAATTATGACTTTGTCAACTAAAATAAGTGTGTTTAAAGTCATTTCTGTGCCTGAAACGGGTCAAAATTGAAGCTTTTGAGTAAGCAAAACTCTGCAAAAATTGCAATTTTGGTCACTCTGAGGGTTTAAAAAGTGGTTATTCAACATGAGGCACGATCCAATTGACATTTCGAATCATTTTTGGTACAGTCCAAAAAATCAATTTTCGGATGAAAAACGATGACTCCGGACATGTCGAACGATCCCAAAATGGTCAATATGGATGAAATTTTAACATTTAATCTTTTGACTGTAAATGACTGTTGAATGTGAATTATGACTTTGTCAATTAAATAAGTGTGTTTGAAGTCATTTCTGTGCCTGAAACGGGTCAAAATTGAAGCTTTTGAGTAAGCAAAACTCTGTAAAAATGGCAATTTTGGTCACTGTGAGGGTTTAAAAAGTGGTTATTCAACATGAGGCACCATCCAATTGACATTTTGAATCATTTTTGGTACAGTCCAAAAAATCAATTTTTCGGATGAAAAACGATGACTCCGGACATGTCGAACGATCCCAAAATGGTCAATATGGATGAAATTTTAACATTTAATCTTTTGACTGTAAATGACTGTTGGATGTGAATTATGACTTTGTCAACTAAAATAAGTGTGTTTAAAGTCATTTCTGTGCCTGAAACGGGTCAAAATTGAAGCTTTTGGGTAAGCAAAACTCTGTAAAAATGGCAATTTTGGTCACTCTGAGGGTTTAAAAAGTGGTTATTCAACATGAGGCACAGTCCAATTGACATTTTGAATCATTTATGGTACAGTCCAAAAAATCAATTTTCGGATGAAAAACGATGACTCCGGACATGTCGAACGATCCCAAAATGGTCAATAAGGATGAAATTTTAACATTTAATCTTTTGACTGTAAATGACTGTTGGATGTGAATTATGACTTTGTCAACTAAAATAAGTGTGTTTAAAGTCATTTCTGTGCCTGAAACGGGTCAAAATTGAAGCTTTTGGGTAAGCAAAACTCTGTAAAAATGGCAATTTTGGTCATTTTGAGGGTTTAAAAAGTGGTTATTCAACATGAGGCCCGATCCAATTGACATTTTGAATCATTTTTGGTACAGTCCAAAAAATCAATTTTTGGATGAAAAACGATGACTCCGGACCTGTCGAACGTTCCCAAAATGGTCTATAATGATGAAATTTTAACATTTAATCTTTTGACTGTGAATGACTGTTGGATGTGAATTATGACTTTGTCAACTAAAATAAGTGTGTTTAAAGTCATTTCTGTGCCTCAAAGGGGTCAAAATTGAAGCTTTTGAGTAATCAAAACTCTGTAAAAATGGCAATTTTGGTCACTGTGAGGGTTTAAAAAGTGGTTATTCAACATGAGGCACGATCCAATTGACATTTTGAATCATTTTTGGTACAGCCCAAAAAATCAATTTTCGGATGAAAAACGATGACTCCGGATCTGTCGAACGTTCCCAGAATGGTCTATAATGATGAAATTTTAACATTTAATCTTTTGACTCTAAATGACTGTTGGATGTGAATTATGACTTTGTCAACTAAAATAAGTGTGTTTAAAGTCATTTCTGTGCCTGAAATGGGTCAAAATTGAAGATTTTGAGTAAGCAAAACTCTGTAAAATTGGCAATTTTGGACACTGTGAGGGTTTAAAAAGTGGGTATTCAACATGAGGCACGATCCAATTGACATTTTGAATCATTTTTGGTACAGTCCAAAAAATCAATTTTTGGATGAAAAACGATGACTCCGGACCTGTCGAACGTTCCCAAAATGGTCTATAATGATGAAATTTTAACATTTAATCTTTTGACTCTAAATGACTGTTGGATGTGAATTATGACTTTGTCAACTAAAATAAGTGTGTTTAAAGTCATTTCTGTGCCTGAAACGGGTCAAAATTGAAGCACTTGGGTAAGCAAAACTCTGTAAAAATGGCAATTTTGGTCACTCTGAGGGTTTAAAAAGTGGTTATTCAACATGAGGCACCATCCAATTGACATTTTGAATCATTTTTGGTACAGTCCAAAAAATCAATTTTCGGATGAAAAACGATGACTCCGGACATGTCGAACGATCCCAAAATGGTCAATATGGATGAAATTTTAACATTTAATCTTTTGACTGTAAATGACTGTTGGATGTAAATTATGACTTTGTCAACTAAAATAAGTGTGTTTAAAGTCATTTCTGTGCCTCAAAGAGGTCAAAATTGAAGCTTTTGAGTAATCAAAACTCTGTAAAAATGGCAATTTTGGTCACTGTGAGGGTTTAAAAAGTGGTTATTCAACATGAGGCACGATCCAATTGACATTTTGAATCATTTTTGGTACAGTCCAAAAAATCAATTTTTGGATGAAAAACGATGACTCCGGACCTGTCGAACGTTCCCAAAATGGTCTATAATGATGAAATTTTAACATTTAATCTTTTGACTCTAAATGACTGTTGGATGTGAATTATGACTTTGTCAACTAAAATAAGTGTGTTTAAAGTAATTTCTGTGCCTGAAACCGGTCAAAATTGAAGCTTTTGGGTAAGCAAAACTCTGTAAAAATGGCAATTTTGGTCACTCTGAGGGTTTAAAAAGTGGTATTCAACATGAGGCACCATCCAATTGACATTTTGAATCATTTTTGGTACAGTCCAAAAAATCAATTTTCGGATGAAAAACGATGACTCCGGACCTGTCGAACGTTCCCAAAATGGTCTATAATGATGAAATTTTAACATTTAATCTTTTGACTCTAAATGACTGTTGGATGTGAATTATGACTTTGTCAACTAAAATAAGTGTGTTTAAAGTCATTTCTGTGCCTCAAAGGGGTCAAAATTGAAGCTTTTGAGTAAGCAAAACTCTGTAAAAATGGCGATTTTGGTCCCTCTGAGGGTTTAAAAAGTGGTTATTCAACATGAGGCACGATCCAATTGACATTTTGAATCATTTTTGGTACAGTCCAAAAAAATTAATTTTTGGATGAAAAACGATGACTCCGGACATGTCGAACGATCCCAAAATGGTCAATATGGATGAAATTTTAACATTTAATCTTTTGACTGTAAATGACTGTTGGATGTGAATTATGACTTTGTCAACTAAAATAAGTGTGTTTAAAGTCATTTCTGTGCCTGAAACGGGTCAAAATTGAAGCTTTTGGGTAAGCAAAACTCTGTAAAAATGGCAATTTTGGTCACACTGAGGGTTTAAAAAGTGGTTATTCAACATGAGGCACCATCCAATTGACATTTTGAATCATTTTTGGTACAGCCCAAAAAATCAATTTTCGGATGAAAAACGATGACTCCGGATCTGTCGAACGTTCCCAGAATGGTCTATAATGATGAAATTTTAACATTTAATCTTTTGACTCTAAATGACTGTTGGATGTGAATTAATACTTTGTCAACTAAAATAAGTGTGTTTAAAGTCATTTCTGTGCCTGAAATGGGTCAAAATTGAAGATTTTGAGTAAGCAAAACTCTGTAAAATTGTCAATTTTGGACACTGTGAGGGTTTAAAAAGTGGTTATTCAACATGAGGCACGATCAAATTGACATTTTGAATCATTTTTGGTACAGTCCAAAAAATCAATTTTTGGATGAAAAACGATGACTCCGGACCTGTCGAACGTTCCCAAAATGGTCTATAATGATGAAATTTTAACATTTAATCTTTTGACTCTAAATGACTGTTGGATGTGAATTATGACTTTGTCAACTAAAATAAGTGTGTTTAAAGTCATTTCTGTGCCTGAAACGGGTCAAAATTGAAGCACTTGGGTAAGCAAAACTCTATAAAAATGGCAATTTTGGTCACTCTGAGGGTTTAAAAAGTGGTTATTCAACATGAGGCACCATCCAATTGACATTTTGAATCATTTTTGGTACAGTCCAAAAAATCAATTTTCGGATGAAAAACGATGACTCCGGACATGTCGAACGATCCCAAAATGGTCAATATGGATGAAATTTTAACATTTAATCTTTTGACTGTAAATGACTGTTGGATGTAAATTATGACTTTGTCAACTAAAATAAGTGTGTTTAAAGTCATTTCTGTGCCTCAAAGAGGTCAAAATTGAAGCTTTTGAGTAATCAAAACTCTGTAAAAATGGCAATTTTGGTCACTGTGAGGGTTTAAAAAGTGGTTATTCAACATGAGGCACGATCCAATTGACATTTTGAATCATTTTTGGTACATTTCAAAAAATCCATTTTCGGATGAAAAACGATGACTCCGGACCTGTCGAACGTTCCCAAAATGGTCTATAATGATGAATTTTTAACATTTAATCTTTTGACTGTAAATGACTGTTGGATGTGAATTATGACTTTGTCAACTAAAATAAGTGTGTTTAAAGTCGTTTCTGTGCCTGAAACGGGTCAAAATTGAAGCTTTTGAGTAAGCAAAATTCTGTAAAAAAGGCAATTTTGGTCACTCTGAGGGTTTAAAAAGTGGTTATTCAACATGAGGCACGATCCAATTGACAGTTTGAATCATTTTTGGTACAGTCCAAAAAATAAATTTTCGGATGAAAAACGATGACTCCGGACCTGTCGAACGTTTCCAAAATGGTCTATAATGATGAAATTTTAACATTTAATCTTTTGACACTAAATGACTGTTGGATGTGAATTATGACTTTGTCAACTAAAATAAGTGTGTTTAAAGTCATTTCTGTGCCTGAAATGGGTAAAAATTGAAGCTTTTGAGTAAGCAAAACTCTGTAAAAATTGCAATTTTGGTCACTCTGAGGGTTTAAAAAGTGGGTATTCAACATGAGGCACGATCCAATTGACATTTTGAATCATTTTTGGTACAGTCCAAAAAATCAATTTTCGGATGAAAAACGATGACTCCGGACATGTCGAACGATCCCAAAATGGTCAATATGGATGAAATTTTAACATTTAATCTTTTGACTGTAAATGACTGTTGAATGTGAATTATGACTTTGTCAACTAAAATAAGTGTGTTTAAAGTCATTTCTGTGCCTGAAACGGGTCAAAATTGAAGCTTTTGAGTAAGCAAAACTCTGTAAAAATTGCAATTTTGGTCACTCTGAGGGTTTAAAAAGTGGTTATTCAACATGAGGCACGATCCAATTGACATTTCGAATCATTTTTGGTACAGTCCAAAAAATCAATTTTCGGATGAAAAACTATGACTCCGGACATGTCGAACGATCCCAAAATGGTCAATATGGATGAAATTTTAACATTTAATCTTTTGACTGTAAATGACTGTTGAATGTGAATTATGACTTTGTCAATTAAATAAGTGTGTTTGAAGTCATTTCTGTGCCTGAAACGGGTCAAAATTGAAGCTTTTGAGTAAGCAAAACTCTGTAAAAATTGCAATTTTGGTCACTGTGAGGGTTTAAAAAGTGGTTATTCAACATGAGGCACCATCCAATTGACATTTTGAATCATTTTTGGTACAGTCCAAAAAATCAATTTTTCGGATGAAAAACGATGACTCCGGACATGTCGAACGATCCCAAAATGGTCAATATGGATGAAATTTTAACATTTAATCTTTTGACTGTAAATGACTGTTGGATGTGAATTATGACTTTGTCAACTAAAATAAGTGTGTTTAAAGTCATTTCTGTGCCTGAAACGGGTCAAAATTGAAGCTTTTGGGTAAGCAAAACTCTGTAAAAATGGCAATTTTGGTCACACTGAGGGTTTAAAAAGTGGTTATTCAACATGAGGCACCATCCAATTGACATTTTAAATCCTTTTTGGTACAGTCCAAAAAATCGATTTTCGGATGAAAAACGATGACTCCGGACATGTCGAACGATCCCAAAATGGTCAATATGGATGAAATTTTAACATTAAATCTTTTGACTGTAAATGACTGTTGGATGTGAATTATGACTTTGTCAACTAAAATAAGTGTGTTTAAAGTCATTTCTGTGCCTGAAATGGGTCAAAATTGAAGCTTTTGGGTAAGCAAAACTCCGTAAAAATGGCAATTTTTGTCATTTTGAGGGTTTAAAAAGTGGTTATTCAACATGAGGCACCATCCAATTGACATTTTGAATCATTTTTGGTACAGTCCAAAAAATCAATTTTCGGATGAAAAACGATGACTCCGGACCTGTCGAACGTACCCAAAATGGTCTATAATGATGAAATTTTAACATTCAATCTTTTGACTCTAAATGACTGTTGGATGTGAATTATGACTTTGTCAACTAAAATAAGTGTGTTTAAAGTCATTTCTTTGCCTCAAAGGGGTCAAAATTGAAGCTTTGAGTAAGCAAAACTCTGTAAAAATGGCAATTTTGGTCACTCTGAGGGTTTAAAAAGTGGTTATTCAACATGAGGCACGATCCAATTGACATTTTGAATCATTTTTGGTACAGTCCAAAAAATCAATTTTCGGATGAAAAACGATGACTCCGGACATGTCGAACGATCCCAAAATGGTCAATATGGATGAAATTTTAACATTTAATCTTTTGACTGTAAATGACTGTTGGATGTGAATTATGACTTTGTCAACTAAAATAAGTGTGTTTAAAGTAATTTCTGTGCCTGAAACCGGTCAAAATTGAAGCTTTTGGGTAAGCAAAACTCTGTAAAAATGGCAATTTTGGTCACTCTGAGGGTTTAAAAAGTGGTATTCAACATGAGGCACCATCCAATTGACATTTTGAATCATTTTTGGTACAGTCCAAAAAATCAATTTTCGGATGAAAAACGATGACTCCGGACCTGTCGAACGTTCCCAAAATGGTCTATAATGATGAAATTTTAACATTTAATATTTTGACTCTAAATGACTGTTGGATGTGAATTATGACTTTGTCAACTAAAATAAGTGTGTTTAAAGTCATTTCTGTGCCTCAAAGGGGTCAAAATTGAAGCTTTTGAGTAAGCAAAACTCTGTAAAAATGGCGATTTTGGTCCCTCTGAGGGTTTAAAAAGTGGTTATTCAACATGAGGCACGATCCAATTGACATTTTGAATCATTTTTGGTACAGTCCAAAAAAATTAATTTTTGGATGAAAAACGATGACTCCGGACATGTCGAACGATCCCAAAATGGTCAATATGGATGAAATTTTAACATTTAATCTTTTGACTGTAAATGACTGTTGGATGTGAATTATGACTTTGTCAACTAAAATAAGTGTGTTTAAAGTCATTTCTGTGCCTGAAACGGGTCAAAATTGAAGCTTTTGGGTAAGCAAAACTCTGTAAAAATGGCAATTTTGGTCACACTGAGGGTTTAAAAAGTGGTTATTCAACATGAGGCACCATCCAATTGACATTTTGAATCATTTTTGGTACAGCCCAAAAAATCAATTTTCGGATGAAAAACGATGACTCCGGATCTGTCGAACGTTCCCAGAATGGTCTATAATGATGAAATTTTAACATTTAATCTTTTGACTCTAAATGACTGTTGGATGTGAATTAATACTTTGTCAACTAAAACAAGTGTGTTTAAAGTCATTTCTGTGCCTGAAATGGGTCAAAATTGAAGATTTTGAGTAAGCAAAACTCTGTAAAATTGTCAATTTTGGACACTGTGAGGGTTTAAAAAGTGGTTATTCAACATGAGGCACGATCAAATTGACATTTTGAATCATTTTTGGTACAGTCCAAAAAATCAATTTTTGGATGAAAAACGATGACTCCGGACCTGTCGAACGTTCCCAAAATGGTCTATAATGATGAAATTTTAACATTTAATCTTTTGACTCTAAATGACTGTTGGATGTGAATTATGACTTTGTCAACTAAAATAAGTGTGTTTAAAGTCATTTCTGTGCCTGAAACGGGTCAAAATTGAAGCACTTGGGTAAGCAAAACTCTGTAAAAATGGCAATTTTGGTCACTCTGAGGGTTTAAAAAGTGGTTATTCAACATGAGGCACCATCCAATTGACATTTTGAATCATTTTTGGTACAGTCCAAAAAAATCAATTTTCGGATGAAAAACGATGACTCCGGACATGTCGAACGATCCCAAAATGGTCAATATGGATGAAATTTTAACATTTAATCTTTTGACTGTAAATGACTGTTGGATGTAAATTATGACTTTGTCAACTAAAATAAGTGTGTTTAAAGTCATTTCTGTGCCTGAAACGGGTCAAAATTGAAGCTTTTGGGTAAGCAAAACTCTGTAAAAATGGCAATTTTGGTCACTCTGAGGGTTTAAAAAGTGGTTATTCAACATGAGGCACGGTCCAATTGACATTTTGAATCATTTATGGTACAGTCCAAAAAATCAATTTTCGGATGAAAAACGATGACTCCGGACATGTCGAACGATCCCAAAATGGTCAATATGGATGAAATTTTAACATTTAATCTTTTGACTGTGAATGACTGTTGGATGTGAATTATGACTTTGTCAACTAAAATAAGTGTGTTTAAAGTCATTTCTGTGCCTCAAAGGGGTCAAAATTGAAGCTTTTGAGTAATCAAAACTCTGTAAAAATGGCAATTGTGGTCACTGTGAGGGTTTAAAAAGTGGTTATTCAACATGAGGCACGATCCAATTGACATTTTGAATCATTTTTGGTACAGCCCAAAAAATCAATTTTCGGATGAAAAACGATGACTCCGGATCTGTCGAACGTTCCCAGAATGGTCTATAATGATGAAATTTTTACATTTAATCTTTTGACTCTAAATGACTGTTGGATGTGAATTATGACTTTGTCAACTAAAATAAGTGTGTTTAAAGTCATTTCTGTGCCTGAAATGGGTCAAAATTGAAGATTTTGAGTAAGCAAAACTCTGTAAAATTGGCAATTTTGGACACTGTGAGGGTTTAAAAAGTGGTTATTCAACATGAGGCACGATCCAATTGACATTTTGAATCATTTTTGGTACAGTCCAAAAAATCAATTTTTGGATGAAAAACGATGACTCCGGACCTGTCGAACGTTCCCAAAATGGTCTATAATGATGAAATTTTAACATTTAATCTTTTGACTCTAAATGACTGTTGGATGTGAATTATGACTTTGTCAACTAAAATAAGTGTGTTTAAAGTCATTTCTGTGCCTGAAACGGGTCAAAATTGAAGCACTTGGGTAAGCAAAACTCTGTAAAAATGGCAATTTTGGTCACTCTGAGGGTTTAAAAAGTGGTTATTCAACATGAGGCACCATCCAATTGACATTTTGAATCATTTTTGGTACAGTCCAAAAAATCAATTTTCGGATGAAAAACGATGACTCCGGACATGTCGAACGATCCCAAAATGGTCAATATGGATGAAATTTTAACATTTAATCTTTTGACTGTAAATGACTGTTGGATGTAAATTATGACTTTGTCAACTAAAATAAGTGTGTTTAAAGTCATTTCTGTGCCTCAAAGAGGTCAAAATTGAAGCTTTTGAGTAATCAAAACTCTGTAAAAATGGCAATTTTGGTCACTGTGAGGGTTTAAAAAGTGGTTATTCAACATGAGGCACGATCCAATTGACATTTTGAATCATTTATGGTACAGTCCAAAAAATCAATATTCGGATGAAAAACGATGACTCCGGACCTGTCGAACGTTCCCAAAATGGTCTATAATGATGAAATTTTAACATTTAATTTTTTGACTCTAAATGACTGTTGGATGTGAATTATGACTTTGTCAACTAAAATAAGTGTGTTTAAAGTCATTTCTGTGCCTGAGATGGGTCAAAATTGAAGATTTTGAGTAAGCAAAACTCTGTAAAATTGGCAATTTTGGTCACTGTGAGGGTTTAAAAAGTGGTTATTCAACATGAGGCACGATCCAATTGACATTTTGAATCATTTTTGGTACATTTCAAAAAATCCATTTTCGGATGAAAAACGATGACTCCGGACCTGTCGAACGTTCCCAAAATGGTCTATAATGATGAATTTTTAACATTTAATCTTTTGACTGTAAATGACTGTTGGATGTGAATTATGACTTTGTCAACTAAAATAAGTGTGTTTAAAGTCGTTTCTGTGCCTGAAACGGGTCAAAATTGAAGCTTTTGAGTAAGCAAAATTCTGTAAAAAAGGCAATTTTGGTCACTCTGAGGGTTTAAAAAGTGGTTATTCAACATGAGGCACGATCCAATTGACAGTTTGAATCATTTTTGGTACAGTCCAAAAAATAAATTTTCGGATGAAAAACGATGACTCCGGACCTGTCGAACGTTTCCAAAATGGTCTATAATGATGAAATTTTAACATTTAATCTTTTGACACTAAATGACTGTTGGATGTGAATTATGACTTTGTCAACTAAAATAAGTGTGTTTAAAGTCATTTCTGTGCCTGAAATGGGTAAAAATTGAAGCTTTTGAGTAAGCAAAACTCTGTAAAAATTGCAATTTTGGTCACTCTGAGGGTTTAAAAAGTGGGTATTCAACATGAGGCACGATCCAATTGACATTTTTAATCATTTTTGGTACAGTCCAAAAAATCAATTTTCGGATGAAAAACGATGACTCCGGACATGTCGAACGATCCCAAAATGGTCAATATGGATGAAATTTTAACATTTAATCTTTTGACTGTAAATGACTGTTGAATGTGAATTATGACTTTGTCAACTAAAATAAGTGTGTTTAAAGTCATTTCTGTGCCTGAAACGGGTCAAAATTGAAGCTTTTGAGTAAGCAAAACTCTGTAAAAATTGCAATTTTGGTCACTCTGAGGGTTTAAAAAGTGGTTATTCAACATGAGGCACGATCCAATTGACATTTCGAATCATTTTTGGTACAGTCCAAAAAATCAATTTTCGGATGAAAAACGATGACTCCGGACATGTCGAACGATCCCAAAATGGTCAATATGGATGAAATTTTAACATTTAATCTTTTGACTGTAAATGACTGTTGAATGTGAATTATGACTTTGTCAATTAAATAAGTGTGTTTGAAGTCATTTCTGTGCCTGAAACGGGTCAAAATTGAAGCTTTTGAGTAAGCAAAACTCTGTAAAAATGGCAATTTTGGTCACTGTGAGGGTTTAAAAAGTGGTTATTCAACATGAGGCACCATCCAATTGACATTTTGAATCATTTTTGGTACAGTCCAAAAAATCAATTTTTCGGATGAAAAACGATGACTCCGGACATGTCGAACGATCCCAAAATGGTCAATATGGATGAAATTTTAACATTTAATCTTTTGACTGTAAATGACTGTTGGATGTGAATTATGACTTTGTCAACTAAAATAAGTGTGTTTAAAGTCATTTCTGTGCCTGAAACGGGTCAAAATTGAAGCTTTTGGGTAAGCAAAACTCTGTAAAAATGGCAATTTTGGTCACACTGAGGGTTTAAAAAGTGGTTATTCAACATGAGGCACCATCCAATTGACATTTTAAATCATTTTTGGTACAGTCCAAAAAATCGATTTTCGGATGAAAAACGATGACTCCGGACATGTCGAACGATCCCAAAATGGTCAATATGGATGAAATTTTAACATTAAATCTTTTGACTGTAAATGACTGTTGGATGTGAATTATGACTTTGTCAACTAAAATAAGTGTGTTTAAAGTCATTTCTGTGCCTGAAATGGGTCAAAATTGAAGCTTTTGGGTAAGCAAAACTCCGTAAAAATGGCAATTTTGGTCATTTTGAGGGTTTAAAAAGTGGTTATTCAACATGAGGCACCATCCAATTGACATTTTGAATCATTTTTGGTACAGTCCAAAAAATCAATTTTCGGATGAAAAACGATGACTCCGGACCTGTCGAACGTACCCAAAATGGTCTATAATGATGAAATTTTAACATTTAATCTTTTGACTCTAAATGACTGTTGGATGTGAATTATGACTTTGTCAACTAAAATAAGTGTGTTTAAAGTCATTTCTGTGCCTCAAAGGGGTCAAAATTGAAGCTTTGAGTAAGCAAAACTCTGTAAAAATGGCAATTTTGGTCACTCTGAGGGTTTAAAAAGTGGTTATTCAACATGAGGCACGATCCAATTGACATTTTGAATCATTTTTGGTACAGTCCAAAAAATCAATTTTCGGATGAAAAACGATGACTCCGGACATGTCGAACGATCCCAAAATGGTCAATATGGATGAAATTTTAACATTTAATCTTTTGACTGTAAATGACTGTTGGATGTGAATTATGACTTTGTCAACTAAAATAAGTGTGTTTAAAGTAATTTCTGTGCCTGAAACCGGTCAAAATTGAAGCTTTTGGGTAAGCAAAACTCTGTAAAAATGGCAATTTTGGTCACTCTGAGGGTTTAAAAAGTGGTATTCAACATGAGGCACCATCCAATTGACATTTTGAATCATTTTTGGTACAGTCCAAAAAATCAATTTTCGGATGAAAAACGATGACTCCGGACCTGTCGAATGTTCCCAAAATGGTCTATAATGATGAAATTTTAACATTTAATCTTTTGACTCTAAATGACTGTTGGATGTGAATTATGACTTTGTCAACTAAAATAAGTGTGTTTAAAGTCATTTCTGTGCCTCAAAGGGGTCAAAATTGAAGCTTTTGAGTAAGCAAAACTCTGTAAAAATGGCGATTTTGGTCCCTCTGAGGGTTTAAAAAGTGGTTATTCAACATGAGGCACGATCCAATTGACATTTTGAATCATTTTTGGTACAGTCCAAAAAATCAATTTTCGGATGAAAAACGATGACTCCGGACATGTCGAACGATCCCAAAATGGTCAATATGGATGAAATTTTAACATTTAATCTTTTGACTGTAAATGACTGTTGGATGTGAATTATGACTTTGTCAACTAAAATAAGTGTGTTTAAAGTCATTTCTGTGCCTGAAACGGGTCAAAATTGAAGCTTTTGAGTAAGCAAAACTCTGTAAAAATGGCAATTTTGGTCACTCTGAGGGTTTAAAAAGTGGTATTCAACATGAGGCACCATCCAATTGACATTTTGAATCATTTTTGGTACAGTCCAAAAAATCAATTTTCGGATGAAAAACGATGACTCCGGACATGTCGAACGATCCCAAAATGGTCAATATGGATGAAATTTTAACATTAAATCTTTTGACTGTAAATGACTGTTGGATGTGAATTATGACTTTGTCAACTAAAATAAGTGTGTTTAAAGTCATTTCTGTGCCTGAAATGGGTCAAAATTGAAGCTTTTGGGTAAGCAAAACTCCGTAAAAATGGCAATTTTGGTCATTTTGAGGGTTTAAAAAGTGGTTATTCAACATGAGGCACCATCCAATTGACATTTTGAATCATTTTTGGTACAGTCCAAAAAATCAATTTTCGGATGAAAAACGATGACTCCGGACCTGTCGAACGTACCCAAAATGGTCTATAATGATGAAATTTTAACATTTAATCTTTTGACTCTAAATGACTGTTGGATGTGAATTATGACTTTGTCAACTAAAATAAGTGTGTTTAAAGTCATTTCTGTGCCTCAAAGGGGTCAAAATTGAAGCTTTGAGTAAGCAAAACTCTGTAAAAATGGCAATTTTGGTCACTCTGAGGGTTTAAAAAGTGGTTATTCAACATGAGGCACGATCCAATTGACATTTTGAATCATTTTTGGTACAGTCCAAAAAATCAATTTTCGGATGAAAAACGATGACTCCGGACATGTCGAACGATCCCAAAATGGTCAATATGGATGAAATTTTAACATTTAATCTTTTGACTGTAAATGACTGTTGGATGTGAATTATGACTTTGTCAACTAAAATAAGTGTGTTTAAAGTAATTTCTGTGCCTGAAACCGGTCAAAATTGAAGCTTTTGGGTAAGCAAAACTCTGTAAAAATGGCAATTTTGGTCACTCTGAGGGTTTAAAAAGTGGTATTCAACATGAGGCACCATCCAATTGACATTTTGAATCATTTTTGGTACAGTCCAAAAAATCAATTTTCGGATGAAAAACGATGACTCCGGACCTGTCGAACGTTCCCAAAATGGTCTATAATGATGAAATTTTAACATTTAATCTTTTGACTCTAAATGACTGTTGGATGTGAATTATGACTTTGTCAACTAAAATAAGTGTGTTTAAAGTCATTTCTGTGCCTCAAAGGGGTCAAAATTGAAGCTTTTGAGTAAGCAAAACTCTGTAAAAATGGCGATTTTGGTCCCTCTGAGGGTTTAAAAAGTGGTTATTCAACATGAGGCACGATCCAATTGACATTTTGAATCATTTTTGGTACAGTCCAAAAAATCAATTTTCGGATGAAAAACGATGACTCCGGACATGTCGAACGATCCCAAAATGGTCAATATGGATGAAATTTTAACATTTAATCTTTTGACTGTAAATGACTGTTGGATGTGAATTATGACTTTGTCAACTAAAATAAGTGTGTTTAAAGTCATTTCTGTGCCTGAAACGGGTCAAAATTGAAGCTTTTGAGTAAGCAAAACTCTGTAAAAATGGCAATTTTGGTCACTCTGAGGGTTTAAAAAGTGGTATTCAACATGAGGCACCATCCAATTGACATTTTGAATCATTTTTGGTACAGTCCAAAAAATCAATTTTCGGATGAAAAACGATGACTCCGGACATGTCGAACGATCCCAAAATGGTCAATATGGATGAAATTTTAACATTTAATCTTTTGACTGTGAATGACTGTTGGATGTGAATTATGACTTTGTCAACTAAAATAAGTGTGTTTAAAGTCATTTCTGTGCCTCAAAGGGGTCAAAATTGAAGCTTTTGAGTAATCAAAACTCTGTAAAAATGGCAATTTTGGTCACTGTGAGGGTTTAAAAAGTGGTTATTCAACATGAGGCACGATCCAATTGACATTTTGAATCATTTTTGGTACAGCCCAAAAAATCAATTTTCGGATGAAAAACGATGACTCGGGATCTGTCGAACGTTCCCAGAATGGTCTATAATGATGAAATTTTTCACCTTTCTGAAGCATGACGTAATGGGGGTGTTATCTCTTTTGTCAAAAATCTGCAGTTTTTGCTCGAACATTAAATGCCTCCAAATAGTATTTCATTCATTACCCGGGCCCCTGGAAGCATGAAAATCACTTTAAACATGCTAATTTTAGCTCTAAAACTGATGATCCACCTACAAACGTGAACTGACATTCAAAAATAAAACATTTGAAAACGGACCATTTTTCACCTTTCTGAAGCATGACGTAATGGGGGGGTGTTATCTCTTTTGTCAAAAATCGGCCGTTTTTGCTTGAACATTAAATGCCTCCAAATGGTATTTAATTCACTTCCCGGGCCCCTGGAAGCAAGAAAATCACTTTAAACATGGTAATTTTAGCTCTAAAATTGATGATCAACCTACAAATGTGAACTGACGTTCAAAAATAAAACATTTGAAAACGGACCATTTTTCACCTTTCTGAAGCAAGACGTAATGGGGGGGTGTTACCGCTTTTGTCAAAAATCAGCCGTTTTTGCTTGAACATTTAATGCCTCCAAATGGTATTTAATTCACTTCCCGGGGCGAAGAAACACTTTTTGAGAACTCAGAGTGAGTAAATTTGCCATTTTCATGCACTTTTAACCATTCCACAAATCTTGTGTTTAGGGCCCCTGGAAGCATAAAAATCACTTTAAACATGGTAATTTTAGCTCTAAAACTGATGATCCACCTACAAATGTGAACTGACGTTCAAAAATAAAACATTTGAAAACGGACCATTTTTCACCTTTCTGAAGCATGACGTAATGGGGGGTGTTATCTCTTTTGTCAAAAATCGGACGTTTTTGCTTGAACATTAAATATCTCCAAATGGTATTTAATTCACTTCCCGGGCCCCTGGAAGCATGAAAATTACTTTAAACATGCTAAATTTAGCTCTAAAACTGATGATCCACCTACAAATGTGAACTGACGTTCAAAAATAAAACATTTGAAAACGGACCATTTTTCACCTTTCTGAAGCATGACGTAATGGGGGGGTGTTATCTCTTTTGTCAAAAAACTGCCGTTTTTGCTTGAACATTAAATGCCTCCAAATGGTATTTAATTTACTTCCCATGCCCCTGGAAGCATGAAAATCACTTTAAACATGGTAATTTTAGCTCTAAAACTGATGATCCACCTACAAATGTGAACTGACGTTCAAAAATAAAACATTTGAAAACGGACCATTTTTCACCTTTCTGAACCATGACTTACTGGGGGGTGTTATCTCTTTTGTCAAAAATCAGCTGTTTTTGCTTGAACATTAAATGCCTCCAAATGGTTTTTAATTCACTTTCCGGGCCCCTGGAAGCATGAAAATCACTTTAAACATGCTAAATTTAGCTCTAAAACTGATGATCAACCTACAAATGTGAACTGACATTCAAAAATAAAACATTTGATAACGGACCATTTTTCACCTTTCTGAAGCATGACATAATGGGGGAGTGTTATCTCTTTTGTCAAAAATCACCCCTTTTTGCTTGAACATTAAATGCCTCCAAATGGTATTTAATTCACTTCCCGGGCCCCTGGAAGCATGAAAATCACTTTAAACATGCTAAATTTAGCTCTAAATCTGATGATCAACCTACAAATGTGAACTGACGTTCAAAAAGAAAACATTTGAAAACGGACCATTTTTCACCTTTCTGAAGCATGATGTAATGGGGGGGTGTTATCTCTTTTGTCAAAAATCAGCCGTTTTTGCTAGAACATTAAATGCCTCTAAATGGTATTTAATTCACTTCCCGGGCCCCTGGAAGCATGAAAATCACTTTAAACATGGTAATTTTAGCTCTAAAACTGATGATCCACCTACAAATGTGAACTGACGTTCAAAAATAAAACATTTGAAAACGGACCATTTTTCACCTTTCTGAAGCAAGACGTAATGGGGGGGTGTTACCGCTTTTGTCAAAAATCAGCCGTTTTTGCTTGAACATTTAATGCCTCCAAATGGTATTTAATTCACTTCCCGGGGCGAAGAAACACTTTTTGAGAACTCAGAGTGAGTAAATTTGCCATTTTCATGCACTTTTAACCATTCCACAAATCTTGTGTTTAGGGCCCCTGGAAGCATAAAAATCACTTTAAACATGGTAATTTTAGCTCTAAAACTGATGATCCACCTACAAATGTGAACTGACGTTCAAAAATAAAACATTTGAAAACGGACCATTTTTCACCTTTCTGAAGCATGACGTAATGGGGGGTGTTATCTCTTTTGTCAAAAATCGGACGTTTTTGCTTGAACATTAAATATCTCCAAATGGTATTTAATTCACTTCCCGGGCCCCTGGAAGCATGAAAATCACTTTAAACATGCTAAATTTAGCTCTAAAACTGATGATCAACCTACAAATGTGAAATGACGTTCAAAAATAAAACATTTGAAAACGGACCATTTTTCACCTTTCTGAAGCATGACGTAATGGGTGGGTGTTATCTCTTTTGTCAAAAATCTGCCGTTTTTGCTTGAACATTAAATGCCTTCAAATGGTATTTAATTCACTTCCCGGGCCCCTGGAAGCATGAAAATCACTTTAAACATGGTAATTTTAGCTCTAAAACTGATGATCCACCTACAAATGTGAACTGACGTTCAAAAATAAAACATTTGAAAACGGACCATTTTTCACCTTTCTGAAGCAAGACGTAATGGGGGGGTGTTATCTCTTTTGTGAAAAATCTGCCGTTTATGCTTGAACATTAAATGCCTCCAAATGGTATTTAATTCACTTCCTGGGGTGAAGAAACACTTTTTGAGACCTCAGAGTGAGTAAATTGGCCATTTTCATGCACTTTTAACCATTCCACTAATCTTGTGTTTAGGGCCCGTGGAAGCATAAAAATCACTTTAAACATGGTAATTTTAGCTCTAAAACTGATGATCCACCTACAAATGTGAACTGACGTTCAAAAATAAAACATTTGAAAACGGACCATTTATCACCTTTCTGAAGCATGACGTAATGGGGGGTGTTATCTCTTTTGTCAAAAATCTGCCGTTTTTGCTTGAACATTAAATGCCTCCAAATGGTATTTAAGTTACTTCCCAGGCCCCTGGAAGCATGAAAATCACTTTAAACATGCTAAATTTAGCTTTAAAACTGATGATCAACCTACAAATGTGAAATGACGTTCAAAAATAAAACATTTGAAAACGGACCATTTTTCACCTTTCTGAAGCAAGACGTAATGGGGGTGTTATCTCTTTTGTCAAAAATCAACTGTTTTTGCTTGAACATTAAATGCCTCCAAATGGTATTTAATTCACTTCCCGGGGTGAAGAAACACTTTTTGAGACCTCATAGTGAGTAAATTGGCCATTTTCATGACTTTTAACCATTCCACAAATCTTGTGTTTAGGGCCCCTGGAAGCATGAAAATCACTTTAAACATGCTAATTTTAGCTCTAAAACTAATGATCCACCTACAAATGTGAACTGACGTTCAAAAATAAACCATTTGAAAACGGATCATTTTTCACCTTTCTGAAGCATGACGTAATGGGGGTGTTATCTCTTTTGTCAAAAATCTGCAGTTTTTGCTTGAACATTAAATGCCTCCAAATGGTATTTAATTCATTACCCGGGCCCCTGGAAGCATGAAAATCACTTTAAACATGCTAAATTTAGCTCTAAAACTGATGATCAACCTACAAATGTGAACTGACATTCAAAAATAAAACATTTGAAAACGGACCATTTTTCAACTTTCTGAAGCATGACATAATGGGGGGATGTTATCTCTTTTGTCAAAAATCAGCTGTTTTTGCCTAAACATTAAATGCCTTCAAATGGTATTTAATTCACTTCCCAGGGTGAAGAAACACTTTTTGAGACCTCAGAGTGAGTAAATTGGCGCTTTTTCATGCACTTTTAACCATTTCACAAATCTTGTGTTTAGGGCCCCTGGAAGCATGAAAATCACTTTAAACATGCTAATTTTAGCTCTAAAACTGATGATCCACCTACAAATGTGAACTAACATTCAAAAATAAAACATTTGAAAACGGACCATTTTCCACCTTTCTGAAGCAAGACGTAATGGGGGGTGTTATCTCTTTTGTCAAAAATCAGCAGTTTTTGCTTGAACATTAAATGCCTCCAAATGGTATTTAATTCACTTCCCAGGGTGAAGAAACACTTTTTGAGACCTCAGAGTGAGTAAATTGGCCATTTTCATGCACTTTTAATGATTCCACAAATCTTGTGTTTAGGGCCCCTGGAAGCATGAAAATCACTTTAAACATGCTAATTTTAGCTCTAAAACTGATGATCCACCTACAAATGTGAACTGACGTTCAAAAATAAAACATTTGAAAAAGGACCATTTTTCACCTTTCTGAAGCATGACGTAATGGGGGGGTGTTATCTCTTTTGTCAAAAATCAGCCGTTTTTGCTTGAACATTAAATGCCTCCAAATGGTATTTAATTCACTTCCTGGGCCCCTGGAAGCATGAAAATCACTTTAAACATGCTAAATTTAGCTCTAAAACTGATGATCAACCTACAAATGTGAACTGACGTTCAAAAATAAAACATTTAAAAACGGACCATTTTTCACCTTTCTGAACCATGACTTACTGGGGGGGTGTTATCTCTTTTGTAAAAAATTCAGCTGTTTTTGCTTGAACATTAAATGCCTCCAAATGGTTTTTAATTCACTTTCCGGGCCCCTGGAAGCATGAAAATCACTTTAAACATGCTAAATTTAGCTCTAAAACTGATGATCAACCTACAAATGTGAACTGACATTCAAAAATAAAACATTTGAAAACGGACCATTTTTCACCTTTCTGAAGCATGACATAATGGGGGAGTGTGATCTCTTTTGTCAAAAATCACCCCTTTTTGCTTGAACATTAAATGCCTCCACATGGTATTTAATTCACTTCCCGGGCCCCTGGAAGCATGAAAATCACTTTAAACATGCTAAATTTAGCTCTAAATCTGATGATCAACCTACAAATGTGAACTGACGTTCAAAAATAAAACATTTGAAAATGGACCATTTTCACCTTTCTGAAGCATGATGTAATGGGGGGGTGTTATCTCTTTTGTCAAAAATCAGCCATTTTTGCTAGAACATTAAATGCCTCTAAATGGTATTTAATTCACTTCCCGGGCCCCTGGAAGCATGAAAATCACTTTAAACATGGTAATTTTAGCTCTAAAACTGATGATCCACCTACAAATGTGAACTGACGTTCAAAAATAAAACATGTGAAAACGGACCATTTTTCACCTTTCTGAAGCATGACGTAATGGGGGGGGTTATCACTTTTGTAAAAAATCAGCCGTTTTCGCTTGAACATTAAATGCCTCCAAATGGTATTTAGTTCACTTCCCGGGCCCCTGGAAGCAAGAAAATCACTTTAAACATGGTAATTTTAGCTCTAAAATTGATGATCAACCTACAAATGTGAACTGACGTTCAAAAATAAAACATTTGAAAACGGACCATTTTTCACCTTTCTGAAGCATGACGTAATGGGGGGGGGGTTATCTCTTTTGTCAAAAATCACCCGTTTTTGCTTGAACATTAAATGCCTCCAAATGGTATTTAATTCACTTCCCGGGCCCCTGGAAGCATGAAAATCACTTTAAACATGCTAAATTTAGCTCTAAAACTGATGATCAACCTACAAATGTGAACTGACATTCAAAAATAAAACATTTGAAAACGGACCATTTTTCACCTTTCTGAAGCATGACGTAATGGGGGGTGTTATCTCTTTTGTCAAAAATCGGACGTTTTTGCTTGAACATTAAATATCTCCAAATGGTATTTAATTCACTTCCCGGGACCCTGGAAGCATGAAAATCACTTTAAACATGCTAAATTTAGCTCTAAATTTGATGATCAACCTACAAATGTGAACTGACGTTCAAAAATAAAACATTTGAAAACGGACCATTTTTCACCTTTCTGAAGCATGACGTAATGGGTGGGTGTTATCTCTTTTGTCAAAAATCTGCCGTTTTTGCTTGAACATTAAATGCCTCCAAATGGTATTTAATTCACTTCCCGGGCCCCTGGAAGCATGAAAATCACTTCAAACATGGTAATTTTAGCTCTAAAACTGATGATCCACCTACAAATGTGAACTGACATTCAAAAATAAAACATTTGAAAACTGACCATTTTTCACCGTTCTGAAGAAAGACGTAATGGGGGGGTGTTATCTCTTTTGTCAAAAATCTGCCGTTTTTGCTTGAACATTAAATGCCTCCAAATGGTATTTAATTCACTTCCCGGGGTGAAGAAACACTTTTTGAGACCTCAGAGTGAGTAAATTGGCCATTTTCATGCACTTTTAACCATTCCACAAATCTTGTGTTTAGGGCCCCTGGAAGCATGAAAATCACTTTAAACATGGTAATGTTGGCTCTAAAACTGATGATCAACCTACAAATGTGAACTGACGTTCAAAAATAAAACATTTGAAAACAGACCATTTTTCACCTTTCTGAAGCATGACGTAATGGGGGGGTGTTATCTCTTTTGTCAAAAATCAGCCATTTTTGCTTGAACATTAAATGCCTCCAAATGGTATTTAATTCACTTCCTGGGCCCCTGGAAGCATGAAAATCACTTTAAACATGCTAATTTAAGTTCTAAAACTGATGATCCACCTACAAACGTGAACTGACATTCAAAAATAAAGCATTTGAAAACAGACCATTTTTCACCTTTCTGAAGCATGACGTAATGGGGGGTGTTATCTCTTTTGTCAAAAATCAGCCGTTTTTGCTTGAACATTAAATGCCTCCAAATGGAAAGGGGCGACCATTCGGTCCCCCCGAACGTATGGTGGAGTACCACGATCCCCCCGGGAAGCCATCTTGGGCGGGAGGCGAGCCTCGGCTGGTATGCCCGAAGCGGCGTAGCCAGGGCGCGCCTTTTTCCCGCCCTGGAGTGGGCTGGCCTAGACACTGACGCGGCCGGCCACGCCCTTTGGGGCAGGCAGGGGCGGGTGTACGCCCGCCCTGAAGACGGATAAAAGGAGCAACAAGCCAAGAGAACATCCTCTTGTTCCTGTGCTCTGAAGCTGCACCTCCTCGCTGCACGTGAGCTCGAGACGGAACGAAGAGCCAATTTTGAGCGTTGTAATCTTTCTTGTTTGTTTTGCAGATACTCTGTTGGAGAATGCCTAAAAAGGCGGGAAAGAGAATGACTACCGAGCAGATGCTGCGTGTTCTCATGAAGGAGGTGACCGACCTAAAAAAGCGAATGGCGGATAAAGACGAGGAAGGGGGGCCGAAACGGCCTTTGGCAGGAACAGCTCCAGGTGGAAAAGGCAAGAGGCCCAGAAGGGGAGCAACGGGGGGAGACGTCCCAGTTCCCTGTAACCCACGTGAGGCACCCATTCCTGTGCCGGAGGAAGGGAATCCGATTCCCGTAGTGGTCACCCCCGTGTCCGGAGAAGATATGCCGCCCGAACTGGCAGCACAATTAGCAGCGTGGTTGGGTAAAGGTAGCAAGGGCGCCACGGCTGACGACGCACGGGTGTTGATGAGGCAGCTGCGGGAAACAAGGGAAGCGACGAAGGCACCATTGCCGGCTGCGGCAGTCGCAGATACAGCTTCCAGTTCAGGTAAGCGGCCTTTGCCGGTTGCGAGGGATGAGTCGGCACCCTCTCGAAGGGAAAAGTTGGGTCAACATGTCCCTCTAGCTATCAAAGAGAAGATATGGGCAGAGGAGTATATAAACATCTTCTCGTTGCTTACCGACCATTATGAGATGGAGCATGTTAAGAGCCAGAAGGAGCTCATGCATCCGAGTGTTTGGCGCGCAAAGATGGCCGCCTTCAAGGTAAATGAAAACATTGGCAATTGGGGCAAAGCATGGGGGGTTTTTACATCCATCTTGGGTGAACGGAGGCCCGAATTACTGCCTGAATTGCCGATTTATCAGTCACGGATCATGGGGTATTCTGTATCACACGAGGGCAATCATTGGTTCTGTTACGATAATATTTTCAGAAAAGCGAAAGAGCATGATAGAAACTTAACTTGGGATTGTTATGATTCTGTGTCCTGGTCCAAAATGGAGGACTCTGGTATGTTGAAAGTGCCATTAGTAGGGAGTAATGTTGCTGAATCCTCCCGCCAATATGCGGGGACGCCCTTTTGATCAGGTACGAGTAACGAAAATCACTCAAGGCCAATCGGCAACACAGGTAAAAGGGGGGTATGTTGGAACTTTAACAGGGGAAAATGTACTAGGCCCCAGGGGTCATGCAAATTTAGGCACGAGTGTAGTGGGTGTGGGCAATCATCCCATCCTGAGTCCATGTGCAGAGCCAAAAATGGTGATAACGGGGGTAGAGGAGGCGCCAAACAGGTCTGACATAGTCCGTGGGGCGCCTTTACCTACTCCAATTGATATCATGGCAATGATTCCCTGGCTCAACGAATACCCGGATCACGCTTCCGCTCGGGTGTTGCGGAACGGGTTTTCATATGGTTTCCGCATCCCAGTGGGGGATTTTCAGGGTATAGCAAAATGTAAAAACCAGATATCGGTCCTGCAGCATACGACCGTGGTACAAGAAAAGATCGGGAAAGAGGTGGCTCGAGGTCGAGTCGCCGGTCCATTTAATGTACCACCAGTGGCTAACTTTGTTTGTTCCCCTTTAGGGGTGGTCCCCAAGAAGGACCCGGGTGAGTTTCGGCTGATACATAATTTATCAGCCCCACGTGGTCTTTCCGTAAATGATGCGATAGACCCGGAAGTGTGTTCGGTGCGGTACGCATCCTTCGATGAGGCCGTAGCCATATTGAATCGCCTGGGGCCCGGGGCGCTGATGGCAAAATCTGATATCGAGTCAGCGTTCCGGTTGCTCCCGGTACATCCAGACGATCAGCGTCTTCTTGGTTTCATGTTTCAGGGTCATTATTACATGGATAAGTGTATGCCGATGGGGCGCTCTATATCTTGTGCCTATTTCGAAATGTTCAGTTGCTTCCTGCAATGGGTCTTCACAAAGAAGACGGGGTTTCACCATGTTATGCATTATCTCGATGACTTTTTGTTTCTGGGGGCAGCCGGGGATCCGGAATGTGGGCAGGCTTTGTCTGCATTTTGTGTCTTGATGAATCAGTTTGGCGTGCCACTGGCGCCAGGTAAGACGATGGGTCCCTCGACTTGCCTCGAGTTTCTGGGGATCGAGCTCGATTCCAAAGAAGGTTGTTTTCGTTTACCAGGAGACAAGGTGTTAAGATTCAGGGCATCCCTGCAAATGTGTATAAGTGAGTCTAAGGTTAAGCTACATCAGTTACAGCAATTGGTGGGACAATTGAACTTTGCCCTAAGAGTTATACCGATGGTCCGCCCCTTTTCTCGCTCGATCGCTCAAGCCATGGTCGGCCTGAGGGAGGGTCATCATCGCACAAGGCTCTCGGCAGAGGTTCGCCAGGACATGCGCATTTGGTTGGCATTTCTGGCGGATTTCAATGGTCGCATTGTCTGGAACAAACCAGCCGTGTCCTCTGAGGAGCTGGGGCTGTGGACAGATTCGGCTGGGAGCATTGGTTTTGGTGCCATATTCGGCACGCAGTGGTCGGCACAAAAATGGCCGTCGTGGTGGCATGATAATGGACTGACAAGTAACATTGCTTTCCTAGAACTTTTTCCCATTCTGGTGGCCCTGAGAACTTGGCCTGAGGGATTCAGGGATCACTCTGTGGTATTCTGGTCTGATAACATGACCGTGGTTGAGTGTATCAATAGCCAGGCAGCACGATGCAAATGGATTCTGAGATTGCTCAAGGAAATCGTATTACTATGTATGCAATTGAATGTACTATTTAGGGCAAGACATGTCCCGGGGGTAATGAACAAAGCGGCTGATGCGCTTTCTCGTTTTCATATGCAGGCCTTCTGGGGTTTTCTGCCCACAGCGGACCCGGTGGTGGCACCCTTTCCCGAAGCTCTCTGGTCTCTCGGTGCCCCGAACTTCGTAACCTCGTGGGAGAGAGTTTAGCACCCAGGACGAAAAAGGCATATGAAGGGGCGTTCCGATCCTATTGGGCCTTTTTGGGGGCTGCTAGGGGGGAGCTTTGGGGCCAGGAAGAGTCTGTAGTAAACTTTTTGCTGTCTTTACATCAGGCAGGCAAATCAGTGGCTACGGCCCAGAGGCATCGGGCCGCCATTTCCTTTGTGGCTAGGGCTCATGGGATCCAGGACCCGACAGCGTCTTTCGTGGTGAAAAAAGCGCTACGTGGGTGGCAACGCCTTGAGGGTCGCAAAGTAGATGAAAGGCGCCCGATAGGTTTGGATAGGTTGGCCCTGTTATTATCCAGACTCCCTGCAACATGTTCATCCCAGTTTGAAACAGTGTTATTCCGAGCCGCTTTTACGCTGGCATTCCATGGGGCCATGCGGGTGAGCGAACTAGTGGCGAGGAACAAGCAGGATGTGATGGGGGGACTGTGCCGAGAGCACGTTCAGATCAGAGGGGAGACAATGACTGTCTCGTTTTTCAGGTCCAAGACCGATCAGGGTGCGATGGGTGATTGCATAATCATACAAAGGATTCCCGGGTCCTCCATGTGCCCGGTGAGTTGTGTAGAGACATATTTAACACAAAGGGTGGCATCATGGGGGGGGACCTTGTTGAGACACGCTGACGCCACCCCACTGACGAGGTTTCAGTTTCAGCGGGTGCTTGCGATGTCAATTACTGCTGCGGGCTTGAACCCGGGCGAGTTTGGGACCCATTCCTTTCGGATAGGGGCTGCTACAGAGGCTACAGCCAGGGGTCTGGATGTTGAACAAGTTAAACGTGTGGGGCGTTGGTCCTCCAATTGTTATAAAAGGTATGTGCGGTTGCACATGTTGTGAAGCTGTAATGATGTACTCACGATTCTTGTTTTTGTTTGGTTTCAGTTGCGCGAGCCTATGAGGCGGGGCGAACTATGCAGTCGACCCAACACCGGGCCAGCGGTCAGACTTCACCGGCTGTGGAAAAGGAGGTGTGGGTCGTGGGCCACTCATACGTGAGGCGTGCCGTGGACGTATTCAAAGCAGGTGACATGATTCACGTGGCTGGGGAATACGGGTACAGGGTGTCCTTCTACGGAAGGGGCGGACTCTGTATTGACCAGTTTCAATCATTTTTTGAGGGTTTGCTAGGGCGGACGAGGTCACCGCCGTCTATAGTCATAGTACATCTTGGGGGCAATGATTTGGTCACCACTGGTAGACGACTTCTTCTTGAGGCAATGTTGTCCACTGTAAGTTGGTTGGCAAGGAGAGTTCCAGGGTGCACGATTGCATGGTCCCATTTAATCCCACGGAAAGTTTGGCGGGGGGCTATTTCTGTTTCTGCTCTGAATCATTCAGTAAGGAAAATTAATAACAAAGTGAGTAGATTGTTCCGTTCCAATACACTGCATTCTATTTCGCATGGTTGTATTACTGGTGACAGTATGTATCTGGGGGATGGTGTTCATTTGTCCCGGGTGGGGAACGAGTTACTCATAGGGGACTGTATAGCTTGGCTACAGACCTTAAGACATGACCTTTAGGCAGGAGTGTTGTGGGGGGGTCCGGATAGCCGGTCAACTATCCGGCCTGTGGCGGTAAGGTCATGATCGGTGAGCACTAATTGGTAGATCCCTATGAGTGGGCGTCACCCATTACGGATGGGAGCGCTCGAGGGAGGTGGCCATTGGCCCCTCAACGGGGAGGCGGTTCCTTCTAAGGATGGGCCGCCGAAAGGAAAGGAAAGGCGGTCAAGGCCCCTTCCTGGGTAGGAGGGGTTACAGCCCCCTCCTGGAGAATTTCCCGGGGCCAGGTCATCTGTGACGGCAGATGTGGTAAGTTGTGTGGGGTTTGGGAGGGGGGTCTACGCTACCTTCTAGATACCTCACACGAGTCCTCGTCAAGTCAAGGGAAATTGGTAGTGGCACTTGAGGTATGCCTCTGTGCGGTCGCCCCTCACAAGTGAGGGGGTCATTTCTGGTTTAGGGATCTTGACACCGGTTACGACCTTGCCGTTGGCCCTTAAACGTTAGGATGTACAATTTCAAATTACAAGTTAATATTTTGTAGGATGTTAGTTCGGCTAGGAGAACCTTTGTATTAGAGCATATGTTAAGGTTAGCCAAACATCGCAAATGTGGAAATGAAATTGTACATAATATGAAACTGTTAATTTCATGTTTTAATTTTGTTTCATATTTTAATAAATACGGCCGGGAGGGTCACTCCCTCCCGTCTTCCAAAAGTTCAGAACTGTTTCCGGTTTCCCATCCTTGGGGATTGTGTTGCGAGGGGGTGGCGGGTATCTCGGCCATATGGTATTTAATTCACTTCCCGGGGTGAAGAAACACTTTTTGAGACCTCAGAGTGAGTAACTTGGCCATTTTCATGACTTTTAACCATTCCACAAATCTAGTGTTTAGGGCCCCTGGAAGCATGAAAATCACTTTAAACATGCTAATTTTAGCTCTAAAACTGATGATCCACCTACAAATGTGAACAGACATTCAAAAATAAAACATTTGAAAACGGACCATTTTTCACCTTTCTGAAGCAAGACGTAATGGGGGTGTTATCTCTTTTGTCAAAAATCAACTGTTTTTGCTTGAACATTAAATGCCTCCAAATGGTATTTAATTCACTTCCCGGGCCCCTGGAAGCATGAAAATCACTTTAAACATGCTAATTTTAGCTCTAAAACTAATGATCCACCTACAAATGTGAACTGACGTTCAAAAATAAACCATTTGAAAACGGACCATTTTTCACCTTTCTGAAGCATGACGTAATGGGGGTGTTATCTCTTTTGTCAAAAATCTGCCGTTTTTGCTTGAACATTAAATGCCTCCAAATGGTATTTAATTCACTTCCCGGGCCCCTGGAAGCATGAAAATGACTTTAAACATGCTAAATTTAGCTCTAAAACTGATGATTGAGATACAAATGTGAACTGACGTTCAAAAATAAAACATTTGAAAACGGACCATTTTTCACCTTTCTGAAGCATGACATAATGGGGGGATGTTATCTCTTTTGTCAAAAATCAGCAGTTTTTGTTTGAACATTAAATGCCTCCAAATGGTATTTAATTCACTTCCTGGGCCCCTGGAAGCATGAAAATCACTTTAAACATGCTAATTTTAGCTCTAAAACTGATGATCCACCTACAAAAGTGAACTGACATTCAAAAATAAAACATTTGAAAACGGACCATTTTTCACCTTTCTGAAGCATGACGTAATGGGGGGTGTTATCTCTTTTGTCAAAAATCGGACGCTTTTGCTTGAACATTAAATATCTCCAAATGGTATTTAATTCACTTCCCGGGCCCCTGGAAGCATGAAAATCACTTTAAACATGCTAAATTTAGCTCTAAAACTGATGATCAACCTACAAATGTGAAATGACGTTCAAAAATAAAACATTTGAAAACGGACCATTTTTCACCTTTCTGAAGCAAGACGTAATGGGGGGGTGTTATCTCTTTTGTGAAAAATCTGCTGTTTATGCTTGAACATTAAATGCCTCCAAATGGTATTTAATTCACTTCCTGGGGTGAAGAAACACTTTTTGAGACCTCAGAGTGAGTAAATTGGCCATTTTCATGCACTTTTAACCATTCCACTAATCTTGTGTTTAGGGCCCGTGGAAGCATAAAAATCACTTTAAACATGGTAATTTTAGCTCTAAAACTGATGATCCACCTACAAATGTGAACTGACGTTCAAAAATAAAACATTTGAAAACGGACCATTTATCACCTTTCTGAAGCATGACGTAATGGGGGGTGTTATCTCTTTTGTCAAAAATCTGCCGTTTTTGCTTGAACATTAAATGCCTCCAAATGGTATTTAAGTTACTTCCCAGGCCCCTGGAAGCATGAAAATCACTTTAAACATGCTAAATTTAGCTTTAAAACTGATGATCAACCTACAAATGTGAAATGACGTTCAAAAATAAAACATTTGAAAACGGACCATTTTTCACCTTTCTGAAGCAAGACGTAATGGGGGTGTTATCTCTTTTGTCAAAAATCAACTGTTTTTGCTTGAACATTAAATGCCTCCAAATGGTATTTAATTCACTTCCCGGGGTGAAGAAACACTTTTTGAGACCTCATAGTGAGTAAATTGGCCATTTTCATGACTTTTAACCATTCCACAAATCTTGTGTTTAGGGCCCCTGGAAGCATGAAAATCACTTTAAACATGCTAATTTTAGCTCTAAAACTAATGATCCACCTACAAATGTGAACTGACGTTCAAAAATAAACCATTTGAAAACGGATCATTTTTCACCTTTCTTAAGCATGACGTAATGGGGGTGTTATCTCTTTTGTCAAAAATCTGCAGTTTTTGCTTGAACATTAAATGCCTCCAAATGGTATTTAATTCATTACCCGGGCCCCTGGAAGCATGAAAATCACTTTAAACATGCTAAATTTAGCTCTAAAACTGATGATCAACCTACAAATGTGAACTGACATTCAAAAATAAAACATTTGAAAACGGACCATTTTTCAACTTTCTGAAGCATGACATAATGGGGGGATGTTATCTCTTTTGTCAAAAATCAGCTGTTTTTGCCTAAACATTAAATGCCTTCAAATGGTATTTAATTCACTTCCCAGGGTGAAGAAACACTTTTTGAGACCTCAGAGTGAGTAAATTGGCGCTTTTTCATGCACTTTTAACCATTTCACAAATCTTGTGTTTAGGGCCCCTGGAAGCATGAAAATCACTTTAAACATGCTAATTTTAGCTCTAAAACTGATGATCCACCTACAAATGTGAACTAACATTCAAAAATAAAACATTTGAAAACGGACCATTTTCCACCTTTCTGAAGCAAGACGTAATGGGGGGTGTTATCTCTTTTGTCAAAAATCAGCAGTTTTTGCTTGAACATTAAATGCCTCCAAATGGTATTTAATTCACTTCCCAGGGTGAAGAAACACTTTTTGAGACCTCAGAGTGAGTAAATTGGCCATTTTCATGCACTTTTAATGATTCCACAAATCTTGTGTTTAGGGCCCCTGGAAGCATGAAAATCACTTTAAACATGCTAATTTTAGCTCTAAAACTGATGATCCACCTACAAATGTGAACTGACGTTCAAAAATAAAACATTTGAAAAAGGACCATTTTTCACCTTTCTGAAGCATGACGTAATGGGGGGGTGTTATCTCTTTTGTCAAAAATCAGCCGTTTTTGCTTGAACATTAAATGCCTCCAAATGGTATTTAATTCACTTCCTGGGCCCCTGGAAGCATGAAAATCACTTTAAACATGCTAAATTTAGCTCTAAAACTGATGATCAACCTACAAATGTGAACTGACGTTCAAAAATAAAACATTTAAAAACGGACCATTTTTCACCTTTCTGAACCATGACTTACTGGGGGGGTGTTATCTCTTTTGTAAAAAATTCAGCTGTTTTTGCTTGAACATTAAATGCCTCCAAATGGTTTTTAATTCACTTTCCGGGCCCCTGGAAGCATGAAAATCACTTTAAACATGCTAAATTTAGCTCTAAAACTGATGATCAACCTACAAATGTGAACTGACATTCAAAAATAAAACATTTGAAAACGGACCATTTTTCACCTTTCTGAAGCATGACATAATGGGGGAGTGTGATCTCTTTTGTCAAAAATCACCCCTTTTTGCTTGAACATTAAATGCCTCCACATGGTATTTAATTCACTTCCCGGGCCCCTGGAAGCATGAAAATCACTTTAAACATGCTAAATTTAGCTCTAAATCTGATGATCAACCTACAAATGTGAACTGACGTTCAAAAATAAAACATTTGAAAATGGACCATTTTCACCTTTCTGAAGCATGATGTAATGGGGGGGTGTTATCTCTTTTGTCAAAAATCAGCCATTTTTGCTAGAACATTAAATGCCTCTAAATGGTATTTAATTCACTTCCCGGGCCCCTGGAAGCATGAAAATCACTTTAAACATGGTAATTTTAGCTCTAAAACTGATGATCCACCTACAAATGTGAACTGACGTTCAAAAATAAAACATGTGAAAACGGACCATTTTTCACCTTTCTGAAGCATGACGTAATGGGGGGGGGTTATCACTTTTGTAAAAAATCAGCCGTTTTCGCTTGAACATTAAATGCCTCCAAATGGTATTTAGTTCACTTCCCGGGCCCCTGGAAGCAAGAAAATCACTTTAAACATGGTAATTTTAGCTCTAAAATTGATGATCAACCTACAAATGTGAACTGACGTTCAAAAATAAAACATTTGAAAACGGACCATTTTTCACCTTTCTGAAGCATGACGTAATGGGGGGGGGGTTATCTCTTTGTCAAAAATCACCCGTTTTTGCTTGAACATTAAATGCCTCCAAATGGTATTTAATTCACTTCCCGGGCCCCTGGAAGCATGAAAATCACTTTAAACATGCTAAATTTAGCTCTAAAACTGATGATCAACCTACAAATGTGAACTGACATTCAAAAATAAAACATTTGAAAACGGACCATTTTCACCTTTCTGAAGCATGACGTAATGGGGGGTGTTATCTCTTTTGTCAAAATCGGACGTTTTTGCTTGAACATTAAATATCTCCAAATGGTATTTAATTCACTTCCCGGGACCCTGGAAGCATGAAAATCACTTTAAACATGCTAAATTTAGCTCTAAATTTGATGATCAACCTACAAATGTGAACTGACGTTCAAAAATAAAACATTTGAAAACGGACCATTTTTCACCTTTCTGAAGCATGACGTAATGGGTGGGTGTTATCTCTTTTGTCAAAAATCTGCCGTTTTTGCTTGAACATTAAATGCCTCCAAATGGTATTTAATTCACTTCCCGGGCCCCTGGAAGCATGAAAATCACTTCAAACATGGTAATTTTAGCTCTAAAACTGATGATCCACCTACAAATGTGAACTGACATTCAAAAATAAAACATTTGAAAACTGACCATTTTTCACCGTTCTGAAGAAAGACGTAATGGGGGGTGTTATCTCTTTTGTCAAAAATCTGCCGTTTTTGCTTGAACATTAAATGCCTCCAAATGGTATTTAATTCACTTCCCGGGGTGAAGAAACACTTTTTGAGACCTCAGAGTGAGTAAATTGGCCATTTTCATGCACTTTTAACCATTCCACAAATCTTGTGTTTAGGGCCCCTGGAAGCATGAAAATCACTTTAAACATGGTAATGTTGGCTCTAAAACTGATGATCAACCTACAAATGTGAACTGACGTTCAAAAATAAAACATTTGAAACAGACCATTTTTCACCTTTCTGAAGCATGACGTAATGGGGGGTGTTATCTCTTTTGTCAAAAATCAGCCATTTTTGCTTGAACATTAAATGCCTCCAAATGGTATTTAATTCACTTCCTGGGCCCCTGGAAGCATGAAAATCACTTTAAACATGCTAATTTAAGTTCTAAAACTGATGATCCACCTACAAACGTGAACTGACATTCAAAAATAAAGCATTTGAAAACAGACCATTTTTCACCTTTCTGAAGCATGACGTAATGGGGGGTGTTATCTCTTTTGTCAAAAATCAGCCGTTTTGCTTGAACATTAAATGCCTCCAAATGGAAAGGGGCGACCATTCGGTCCCCCCGAACGTATGGTGGAGTACCACGATCCCCCCGGGAAGCCATCTTGGGCGGGAGGCGAGCCTCGGCTGGTATGCCCGAAGCGGCGTAGCCAGGGCGCGCCTTTTTCCCGCCTGGAGTGGGCTGGCCTAGACACTGACGCGGCCGGCCACGCCCTTTGGGGCAGGCAGGGGCGGGTGTACGCCCGCCCTGAAGACGGATAAAAGGAGCAACAAGCCAAGAGAACATCCTCTTGTTCCTGTGCTCTGAAGCTGCACCTCCTCGCTGCACGTGAGCTCGAGACGGAACGAAGAGCCAATTTGAGCGTTGTAATCTTTCTTGTTTGTTTTGCAGATACTCTGTTGGAGAATGCCTAAAAAGGCGGGAAAGAGAATGACTACCGAGCAGATGCTGCGTGTTCTCATGAAGGAGGTGACCGACCTAAAAAAGCGAATGGCGGATAAAGACGAGGAAGGGGGGCCGAAACGGCCTTTGGCAGGAACAGCTCCAGGTGGAAAAGGCAAGAGGCCCAGAAGGGGAGCAACGGGGGGAGACGTCCCAGTTCCCTGTAACCCACGTGAGGCACCCATTCCTGTGCCGGAGGAAGGGAATCCGATTCCCGTAGTGGTCACCCCCGTGTCCGGAGAAGATATGCCGCCCGAACTGGCAGCACAATTAGCAGCGTGGTTGGGTAAAGGTAGCAAGGGCGCCACGGCTGACGACGCACGGGTGTTGATGAGGCAGCTGCGGGAAACAAGGGAAGCGACGAAGGCGCCATTGCCGGCTGCGGCAGTCGCAGATACAGCTTCCAGTTCAGGTAAGCGGCCCTTTGCCGGTTGCGAGGGATGAGTCGGCACCCTCTCGAAGGGAAAAGTTGGGTCAACATGTCCCTCTAGCTATCAAAGAGAAGATATGGGCAGAGGAGTATATAAACATCTTCTCGTTGCTTACCGACCATTATGAGATGGAGCATGTTAAGAGCCAGAAGGAGCTCATGCATCCGAGTGTTTGGCGCGCAAAGATGGCCGCCTTCAAGGTAAATGAAAACATTGGCAATTGGGGCAAAGCATGGGGGGTTTTTACATCCATCTTGGGTGAACGGAGGCCCGAATTACTGCCTGAATTGCCGATTTATCAGTCACGGATCATGGGGTATTCTGTATCACACGAGGGCAATCATTGGTTCTGTTACGATAATATTTTCAGAAAAGCGAAAGAGCATGATAGAAACTTAACTTGGGATTGTTATGATTCTGTGTCCTGGTCCAAAATGGAGGACTCTGGTATGTTGAAAGTGCCATTAGTAGGGAGTAATGTTGCTGAATCCTCCCGCCAATATGCGGGGACGCCCTTTTGATCAGGTACGAGTAACGAAAATCACTCAAGGCCAATCGGCAACACAGGTAAAAGGGGGGTATGTTGGAACTTTAACAGGGGAAAATGTACTAGGCCCCAGGGGTCATGCAAATTTAGGCACGAGTGTAGTGGGTGTGGGCAATCATCCCATCCTGAGTCCATGTGCAGAGCCAAAAATGGTGATAACGGGGGTAGAGGAGGCGCCAAACAGGTCTGACATAGTCCGTGGGGCGCCTTTACCTACTCCAATTGATATCATGGCAATGATTCCCTGGCTCAACGAATACCCGGATCACGCTTCCGCTCGGGTGTTGCGGAACGGGTTTTCATATGGTTTCCGCATCCCAGTGGGGGATTTTCAGGGTATAGCAAAATGTAAAAACCAGATATCGGTCCTGCAGCATACGACCGTGGTACAAGAAAAGATCGGGAAAGAGGTGGCTCGAGGTCGAGTCGCCGGTCCATTTAATGTACCACCAGTGGCTAACTTTGTTTGTTCCCCTTTAGGGGTGGTCCCCAAGAAGGACCCGGGTGAGTTTCGGCTGATACATAATTTATCAGCCCCACGTGGTCTTTCCGTAAATGATGCGATAGACCCGGAAGTGTGTTCGGTGCGGTACGCATCCTTCGATGAGGCCGTAGCCATATTGAATCGCCTGGGGCCCGGGGCGCTGATGGCAAAATCTGATATCGAGTCAGCGTTCCGGTTGCTCCCGGTACATCCAGACGATCAGCGTCTTCTTGGTTTCATGTTTCAGGGTCATTATTACATGGATAAGTGTATGCCGATGGGGTGCTCTATATCTTGTGCCTATTTCGAAATGTTCAGTTGCTTCCTGCAATGGGTCTTCACAAAGAAGACGGGGTTTCACCATGTTATGCATTATCTCGATGACTTTTTGTTTCTGGGGGCAGCCGGGGATCCGGAATGTGGGCAGGCTTTGTCTGCATTTTGTGTCTTGATGAATCAGTTTGGCGTGCCACTGGCGCCAGGTAAGACGATGGGTCCCTCGACTTGCCTCGAGTTTCTGGGGATCGAGCTCGATTCCAAAGAAGGTTGTTTTCGTTTACCAGGAGACAAGGTGTTAAGATTCAGGGCATCCCTGCAAATGTGTATAAGTGAGTCTAAGGTTAAGCTACATCAGTTACAGCAATTGGTGGGACAATTGAACTTTGCCCTAAGAGTTATACCGATGGTCCGCCCCTTTTCTCGCTCGATCGCTCAAGCCATGGTCGGCCTGAGGGAGGGTCATCATCGCACAAGGCTCTCGGCAGAGGTTCGCCAGGACATGCGCATTTGGTTGGCATTTCTGGCGGATTTCAATGGTCGCATTGTCTGGAACAAACCAGCCGTGTCCTCTGAGGAGCTGGGGCTGTGGACAGATTCGGCTGGGAGCATTGGTTTTGGTGCCATATTCGGCACGCAGTGGTCGGCACAAAAATGGCCGTCGTGGTGGCATGATAATGGACTGACAAGTAACATTGCTTTCCTAGAACTTTTTCCCATTCTGGTGGCCCTGAGAACTTGGCCTGAGGGATTCAGGGATCACTCTGTGGTATTCTGGTCTGATAACATGACCGTGGTTGAGTGTATCAATAGCCAGGCAGCACGATGCAAATGGATTCTGAGATTGCTCAAGGAAATCGTATTACTATGTATGCAATTGAATGTACTATTTAGGGCAAGACATGTCCCGGGGGTAATGAACAAAGCGGCTGATGCGCTTTCTCGTTTTCATATGCAGGCCTTCTGGGGTTTTCTGCCCACAGCGGACCCGGTGGTGGCACCCTTTCCCGAAGCTCTCTGGTCTCTCGGTGCCCCGAACTTCGTAACCTCGTGGGAGAGAGTTTAGCACCCAGGACGAAAAAGGCATATGAAGGGGCGTTCCGATCCTATTGGGCCTTTTTGGGGGCTGCTAGGGGGGAGCTTTGGGGCCAGGAAGAGTCTGTAGTAAACTTTTTGCTGTCTTTACATCAGGCAGGCAAATCAGTGGCTACGGCCCAGAGGCATCGGGCCGCCATTTCCTTTGTGGCTAGGGCTCATGGGATCCAGGACCCGACAGCGTCTTTCGTGGTGAAAAAAGCGCTACGTGGGTGGCAACGCCTTGAGGGTCGCAAAGTAGATGAAAGGCGCCCGATAGGTTTGGATAGGTTGGCCCTGTTATTATCCAGACTCCCTGCAACATGTTCATCCCAGTTTGAAACAGTGTTATTCCGAGCCGCTTTTACGCTGGCATTCCATGGGGCCATGCGGGTGAGCGAACTAGTGGCGAGGAACAAGCAGGATGTGATGGGGGGACTGTGCCGAGAGCACGTTCAGATCAGAGGGGAGACAATGACTGTCTCGTTTTTCAGGTCCAAGACCGATCAGGGTGCGATGGGTGATTGCATAATCATACAAAGGATTCCCGGGTCCTCCATGTGCCCGGTGAGTTGTGTAGAGACATATTTAACACAAAGGGTGGCATCATGGGGGGGGACTTTGTTGAGACACGCTGACGCCACCCCACTGACGAGGTTTCAGTTTCAGCGGGTGCTTGCGATGTCAATTACTGCTGCGGGCTTGAACCCGGGCGAGTTTGGGACCCATTCCTTTCGGATAGGGGCTGCTACAGAGGCTACAGCCAGGGGTCTGGATGTTGAACAAGTTAAACGTGTGGGGCGTTGGTCCTCCAATTGTTATAAAAGGTATGTGCGGTTGCACATGTTGTGAAGCTGTAATGATGTACTCACGATTCTTGTTTTTGTTTGGTTTCAGTTGCGCGAGCCTATGAGGCGGGGCGAACTATGCAGTCGACCCAACACCGGGCCAGCGGTCAGACTTCACCGGCTGTGGAAAAGGAGGTGTGGGTCGTGGGCCACTCATACGTGAGGCGTGCCGTGGACGTATTCAAAGCAGGTGACATGATTCACGTGGCTGGGGAATACGGGTACAGGGTGTCCTTCTACGGAAGGGGCGGACTCTGTATTGACCAGTTTCAATCATTTTTTGAGGGTTTGCTAGGGCGGACGAGGTCACCGCCGTCTATAGTCATAGTACATCTTGGGGGCAATGATTTGGTCACCACTGGTAGACGACTTCTTCTTGAGGCAATGTTGTCCACTGTAAGTTGGTTGGCAAGGAGAGTTCCAGGGTGCACGATTGCATGGTCCCATTTAATCCCACGGAAAGTTTGGCGGGGGGCTATTTCTGTTTCTGCTCTGAATCATTCAGTAAGGAAAATTAATAACAAAGTGAGTAGATTGTTCCGTTCCAATACACTGCATTCTATTTCGCATGGTTGTATTACTGGTGACAGTATGTATCTGGGGGATGGTGTTCATTTGTCCCGGGTGGGGAACGAGTTACTCATAGGGGACTGTATAGCTTGGCTACAGACCTTAAGACATGACCTTTAGGCAGGAGTGTTGTGGGGGGGTCCGGATAGCCGGTCAACTATCCGGCCTGTGGCGGTAAGGTCATGATCGGTGAGCACTAATTGGTAGATCCCTATGAGTGGGCGTCACCCATTACGGATGGGAGCGCTCGAGGGAGGTGGCCATTGGCCCCTCAACGGGGAGGCGGTTCCTTCTAAGGATGGGCCGCCGAAAGGAAAGGAAAGGCGGTCAAGGCCCCTTCCTGGGTAGGAGGGGTTACAGCCCCCTCCTGGAGAATTTCCCGGGGCCAGGTCATCTGTGACGGCAGATGTGGTAAGTTGTGTGGGGTTTGGGAGGGGGGTCTACGCTACCTTCTAGATACCTCACACGAGTCCTCGTCAAGTCAAGGGAAATTGGTAGTGGCACTTGAGGTATGCCTCTGTGCGGTCGCCCCTCACAAGTGAGGGGGTCATTTCTGGTTTAGGGATCTTGACACCGGTTACGACCTTGCCGTTGGCCCTTAAACGTTAGGATGTACAATTTCAAATTACAAGTTAATATTTTGTAGGATGTTAGTTCGGCTAGGAGAACCTTTGTATTAGAGCATATGTTAAGGTTAGCCAAACATCGCAAATGTGGAAATGAAATTGTACATAATATGAAACTGTTAATTTCATGTTTTAATTTTGTTTCATATTTTAATAAATACGGCCGGGAGGGTCACTCCCTCCCGTCTTCCAAAAGTTCAGAACTGTTTCCGGTTTCCCATCCTTGGGGATTGTGTTGCGAGGGGGTGGCGGGTATCTCGGCCATATGGTATTTAATTCACTTCCCGGGGTGAAGAAACACTTTTTGAGACCTCAGAGTGAGTAACTTGGCCATTTTCATGACTTTTAACCATTCCACAAATCTAGTGTTTAGGGCCCCTGGAAGCATGAAAATCACTTTAAACATGCTAATTTTAGCTCTAAAACTGATGATCCACCTACAAATGTGAACAGACATTCAAAAATAAAACATTTGAAAACGGACCATTTTTCACCTTTCTGAAGCAAGACGTAATGGGGGTGTTATCTCTTTTGTCAAAAATCAACTGTTTTTGCTTGAACATTAAATGCCTCCAAATGGTATTTAATTCACTTCCCGGGCCCCTGGAAGCATGAAAATCACTTTAAACATGCTAATTTTAGCTCTAAAACTAATGATCCACCTACAAATGTGAACTGACGTTCAAAAATAAACCATTTGAAAACGGACCATTTTTCACCTTTCTGAAGCATGACGTAATGGGGGTGTTATCTCTTTTGTCAAAAATCTGCCGTTTTTGCTTGAACATTAAATGCCTCCAAATGGTATTTAATTCACTTCCCGGGCCCCTGGAAGCATGAAAATGACTTTAAACATGCTAAATTTAGCTCTAAAACTGATGATTGAGATACAAATGTGAACTGACGTTCAAAAATAAAACATTTGAAAACGGACCATTTTTCACCTTTCTGAAGCATGACATAATGGGGGGATGTTATCTCTTTTGTCAAAAATCAGCAGTTTTTGTTTGAACATTAAATGCCTCCAAATGGTATTTAATTCACTTCCTGGGCCCCTGGAAGCATGAAAATCACTTTAAACATGCTAATTTTAGCTCTAAAACTGATGATCCACCTACAAAAGTGAACTGACATTCAAAAATAAAACATTTGAAAACGGACCATTTTTCACCTTTCTGAAGCATGACGTAATGGGGGGTGTTATCTCTTTTGTCAAAAATCGGACGCTTTTGCTTGAACATTAAATATCTCCAAATGGTATTTAATTCACTTCCCGGGCCCCTGGAAGCATGAAAATCACTTTAAACATGCTAAATTTAGCTCTAAAACTGATGATCAACCTACAAATGTGAAATGACGTTCAAAAATAAAACATTTGAAAACGGACCATTTTTCACCTTTCTGAAGCATGACGTAATGGGTGGGTGTTATCTCTTTTGTCAAAAATCTGCCGTTTTTGCTTGAACATTAAATGCCTTCAAATGGTATTTAATTCACTTCCCGGGCCCCTGGAAGCATGAAAATCACTTTAAACATGGTAATTTTAGCTCTAAAACTGATGATCCACCTACAAATGTGAACTGACGTTCAAAAATAAAACATTTGAAAACGGACCATTTTTCACCTTTCTGAAGCAAGACGTAATGGGGGGGGTGTTATCTCTTTTGTCAAAAATCTGCCGTTTATGCTTGAACATTAAATGCCTCCAAATGGTATTTAATTCACTTCCTGGGGTGAAGAAACACTTTTTGAGACCTCAGAGTGAGTAAATTGGCCATTTTCATGCACTTTTAACCATTCCACTAATCTTGTGTTTAGGGCCCCTGGAAGCATGAAAATCACTTTAAACATGGTAATTTTAGCTCTAAAACTGATGATCCACCTACAAATGTGAACTGACGTTCAAAAATAAAACATTTGAAAACGGACCATTTTTCACCTTTCTGAAGCATGACGTAATGGGGGGTGTTATCTCTTTTGTCAAAAATCTGCCGTTTTTGCTTGAACATTAAATGCCTCAAAATGGTATTTAAGTTACTTCCCAGGCCCCTGGAAGCATGAAAATCACTTTAAACATGCTAAATTTAGCTCTAAAACTGATGATCAACCTACAAATGTGAAATGACGTTCAAAAATAAAACATTTGAAAACGGACCATTTTTCACCTTTCTGAAGCAAGACGTAATGGGGGTGTTATCTCTTTTGTCAAAAATCAACTGTTTTTGCTTGAACATTAAATGCCTCCAAATGGTATTTAATTCACTTCCCGGGGTGAAGAAACACTTTTTGAGACCTCATAGTGAGTAAATTGGCCATTTTCATGACTTTTAACCATTCCACAAATCTTGTGTTTAGGGCCCCTGGAAGCATGAAAATCACTTTAAACATGCTAATTTTAGCTCTAAAACTAATGATCCACCTACAAATGTGAACTGACGTTCAAAAATAAACCATTTGAAAACGGATCATTTTTCACCTTTCTGAAGCATGACGTAATGGGGGTGTTATCTCTTTTGTCAAAAATCTGCAGTTTTTGCTTGAACATTAAATGCCTCCAAATGGTATTTAATTCATTACCCGGGCCCATGGAAGCATGAAAATCACTTTAAACATGCTAAATTTAGCTCTAAAACTGATGATCAACCTACAAATGTGAACTGACATTCAAAAATAAAACATTTGAAAACGGACCATTTTTCAACTTTCTGAAGCATGACATAATGGGGGGATGTTATCTCTTTTGTCAAAAATCAGCTGTTTTTGCTTGAACGTTAAATGCCTTCAAATGGTATTTAATTCACTTCCCAGGGTGAAGAAACACTTTTTGAGACCTCAAAGTGAGTAAATTGGCGCTTTTTCATGCACTTTTAACCATTTCACAAATCTTGTGTTTAGGGCCCCTGGAAGCATGAAAATCACTTTAAACATGCTAATTTTAGCTCTAAAACTGATGATCCACCTACAAATGTGAACTAACATTCAAAAATAAAACATTTGAAAACGGACCATTTTCCACCTTTCTGAAGCAAGACGTAATGGGGGGTGTTATCTCTTTTGTCAAAAATCAGCAGTTTTTGCTTGAACATTAAATGCCTCCAAATGGTATTTAATTCACTTCCCAGGGTGAAGAAACACTTTTTGAGACCTCAGAGTGAGTAAATTGGCCATTTTCATGCACTTTTAATGATTCCACAAATCTTGTGTTTAGGGCCCCTGGAAGCATGAAAATCACTTTAAACATGCTAATTTTAGCTCTAAAACTGATGATCCACCTACAAATGTGAACTGACGTTCAAAAATAAAACATTTGAAAAAGGACCATTTTTCACCTTTCTGAAGCATGACGTAATGGGGGGGTGTTATCTCTTTTGTCAAAAATCAGCCGTTTTTGCTTGAACATTAAATGCCTCCAAATGGTATTTAATTCACTTCCTGGGCCCCTGGAAGCATGAAAATCACTTTAAACATGCTAAATTTAGCTCTAAAACTGATGATCAACCTACAAATGTGAACTGACGTTCAAAAATAAAACATTTAAAAACGGACCATTTTTCACCTTTCTGAACCATGACTTACTGGGGGGGTGTTATCTCTTTTGTAAAAAATTCAGCTGTTTTTGCTTGAACATTAAATGCCTCCAAATGGTTTTTAATTCACTTTCCGGGCCCCTGGAAGCATGAAAATCACTTTAAACATGCTAAATTTAGCTCTAAAACTGATGATCAACCTACAAATTGAACTGACATTCAAAAAAAAAAACATTTGAAAACGGACCATTTTTCACCTTTCTGAAGCATGACATAATGGGGGAGTGTGATCTCTTTTGTCAAAAATCACCCCTTTTTGCTTGAACATTAAATGCCTCCAAATGGTATTTAATTCACTTCCCGGGCCCCTGGAAGCATGAAAATCACTTTAAACATGCTAAATTTAGCTCTAAATCTGATGATCAACCTACAAATGTGAACTGACGTTCAAAAATAAAACATTTGAAAACGGACCATTTTCACCTTTCTGAAGCATGATGTAATGGGGGGGTTTATCTCTTTTGTCAAAAATCAGCCGTTTTTGCTAGAACATTAAATGCCTCTAAATGGTATTTAATTCACTTCCCGGGCCCCTGGAAGCATGAAAATCACTTTAAACATGGTAATTTTAGCTCTAAAACTGATGATCCACCTACAAATGTGAACTGACGTTCAAAAATAAAACATTTGAAAACGGACCATTTTTCACCTTTCTGAAGCATGACGTAATGGGGGGGGGGGTTATCACTTTTGTAAAAAAATCAGCCGTTTTCGCTTGAACATTAAATGCCTCCAAATGGTATTTAATTCACTTCCCGGGCCCCTGGAAGCAAGAAAATCACTTTAAACATGGTAATTTTAGCTCTAAAATTGATGATCAACCTACAAATGTGAACTGACGTTCAAAAATAAAACATTTGAAAACGGACCATTTTTCACCTTTTTGAAGCATGACGTAATGGGGGGGTGTTATCTCTTTTGTCAAAAATCAGCCGTTTTTGCTTGAACATTAAATGCCTCCAAATGGTATTTAATTCACTTCCCGGGGCGAAGAAACACTTTTTGAGAACTCAGAGTGAGTAAATTTGCCATTTTCATGCACTTTTAACCATTCCACAAATCTTGTGTTTAGGGCCCCTGGAAGCATAAAAATCACTTTAAACATGGTAATTTTAGCTCTAAAACTGATGATCCACCTACAAATGTGAACTGACGTTCAAAAATAAAACATTTGAAAACGGACCATTTTTCACCTTTCTGAAGCATGACGTAATGGGGGGTGTTATCTCTTTTGTCAAAAATCGGACGTTTTTGCTTGAACATTAAATATCTCCAAATGGTATTTAATTCACTTCCCGGGACCCTGGAAGCATGAAAATCACTTTAAACATGCTAAATTTAGCTCTAAATTTGATGATCAACCTACAAATGTGAACTGACGTTCAAAAATAAAACATTTGAAAACGGACCATTTTTCACCTTTCTGAAGCATGACGTAATGGGTGGGTGTTATCTCTTTTGTCAAAAATCTGCCGTTTTTGCTTGAACATTAAATGCCTCCAAATGGTATTTAATTCACTTCCCGGGCCCCTGGAAGCATGAAAATCACTTTAAACATGGTAATTTTAGCTCTAAAACTGATGATCCACCTACAAACGTGAACTGACATTCAAAAATAAAACATTTGAAAACTGACCATTTTTCACCTTTCTGAAGAAAGACGTAATGGGGGGGTGTTATCTCTTTTGTCAAAAATCAGCCATTTTTGCTTGAACATTAAATGCCTCCAAATGGTATTTAATTCACTTCCTGGGCCCCTGGAAGCATGAAAATCACTTTAAACATGCTAATTTAAGTTCTAAAACTGATGATCCACCTACAAACGTGAACTGACATTCAAAAATAAAGCATTTGAAAACAGACCATTTTTCACCTTTCTGAAGCATGACGTAATGGGGGGTGTTATCTCTTTTGTCAAAAATCAGCCGTTTTTGCTTGAACATTAAATGCCTCCAAATGGTATTTAATTCACTTCCCGGGGTGAAGAAACACTTTTTGAGACCTCAGAGTGAGTAAATTGGCCATTTTCATGACTTTTAACCATTCCACAAATCTAGTGTTTAGGGCCCCTGGAAGCATGAAAATCACTTTAAACATGCTAATTTTAGCTCTAAAACTGATGATCCACCTACAAATGTGAACAGACATTCAAAAATAAAACATTTGAAAACGGACCATTTTTCACCTTTCTGAAGCAAGACGTAATGGGGGTGTTATCTCTTTTGTCAAAAATCAACTGTTTTTGCTTGAACATTAAATGCCTCCAAATGGTATTTAATTCACTTCCCGGGCCCCTGGAAGCATGAAAATCACTTTAAACATGCTAATTTTAGCTCTAAAACTAATGATCCACCTACAAATGTGAACTGACGTTCAAAAATAAACCATTTGAAAACGGACCATTTTTCACCTTTCTGAAGCATGACGTAATGGGGGTGTTATCTCTTTTGTCAAAAATCTGCCGTTTTTGCTTGAACATTAAATGCCTCCAAATGGTATTTAATTCACTTCCCGGGCCCCTGGAAGCATGAAAATGACTTTAAACATGCTAAATTTAGCTCTAAAACTGATGATTAAGATACAAATGTGAACTGACGTTCAAAAATAAAACATTTGAAAACGGACCATTTTTCACCTTTCTGAAGCATGACATAATGGGGGGATGTTATCTCTTTTGTCAAAAATCAGCAGTTTTTGCTTGAACATTAAATGCCTCCAAATGGTATTTAATTCACTTCCTGGGCCCCTGGAAGCATGAAAATCACTTTAAACATGCTAATTTTAGCTCTAAAACTTATGATCCACCTACAAAAGTGAACTGACATTCAAAAATAAAACATTTGAAAACGGACCATTTTTCACCTTTCTGAAGCATGACGTAATGGGGGGTGTTATCTCTTTTGTCAAAAATCTGACGTTTTTGCTTGAACATTAAATGCCTCCAAATGGTATTTAAGTCACTTCCTGGGCCCCTGGAAGCATGAAAATCACTTTAAACATGGTAATTTTAGCTCTAAAACTGATGATCCACCTACAAACGTGAACTGACATTCAAAAATAAAACATTTGAAAATGGACCATTTTTCACCTTTCTGACGCATGACGTAATGGGGGGGTGTTATCTCTTTTGTCAAAAATCAGCTGTTTTTGCTTGAACATTAAATGCCTCCAAATGGTATTTAATTCACTTCCCGGGGTGAAGAAACACTTTTTGAGACCTCAGAGTGAGTAAATTGGCCATTTTCATGACTTTTAACCATTCCACAAATCTAGTGTTTAGGGACCCTGGAAGCATGAACATCACTTTAAACATGCTAATTTTAGCTCTAAAACTAATGATCCACCTACAAATGTGAATTGACGTTCAAAAATAAACCATTTGAAAACGGACCATTTTTCACCTTTCTGAAGCATGACATAATGGGGGTGTTATCTCTTTTGTCAAAAATCAACTGTTTTTGCTTGAACATTAAATGCCTCCAAATGGTATTTAATTCACTTCCCGGGGTGAAGAAACACTTTTTGAGACCTCAGAGTGAGTAAATTGGCCATTTTCATGCACTTTTAACCATTCCACAAATCTTGTGTTTAGGGCCCCTGGAAGCATGAAAATCACTTTAAACATGGTAATTTTAGCTCTAAAACTGATGATTCACCTACAAATGTGAACTGACGTTCAAAAATAAAACATTTGAAAACGGACCATTTTTCACCTTTCTGAAGCATGACATAATGGGGGTGTTATCTCTTTTGTCAAAAATCAACTGTTTTTGCTTGAACATTAAATGCCTCCAAATGGTATTTAATTCACTTCCCGGGGTGAAGAAACACTTTTTGAGACCTCAGAGTGAGTAAATTGGCCATTTTCATGCACTTTTAACCATTCCACAAATCTTGTGTTTAGGGCCCCTGGAAGCATGAAAATCACTTTAAACATGCTAATTTTAGCTCTAAAACTAATGATCCACCTACAAATGTGAACTGACGTTCAAAAATAAACCATTTGAAAACGGACCATTTTTCACCTTTCTGAAGCATGACATAATGGGGGTGTTATCTCTTTTGTCAAAAACCTGCCGTTTTTGCTTGAACATTAAATGCCTCCAAATGGTATTTAATTCACTTCCCGGGCCACTGGAAGCATGAAAATGACTTTAAACATGCTAAATTTAGCTCTAAAACTGATGATTAAGCTACAAATGTGAACTGACGTTCAAAAATAAAACATTTGAAAACGGACCATTTTTCACCTTTCTGAAGCATGACATAATGGGGGGATGTTATCTCTTTTGTCAAAAATCAGCAGTTTTTGCTTGAACATTAAATGCCTCCAAATGGTATTTAATTCACTTCCTGGGCCCCTGGAAGCATGAAAATCACTTTAAACATGCTAATTTTAGCTCTAAAACTGATGATCCACCTACAAACGTGAACTGACATTCAAAAATAAAACATTTGAAAACGGACCATTTTTCACCTTTCTGAAGCATGACGTAATGGGGGGTGTTATCTCTTTTGTCAAAAATCGGACGTTTTTGCTTGAACATTAAATATCTCCAAATGGTATTTAATTCACTTCCCGGGCCCCTGGAAGCATGAAAATCACTTTAAACATGCTAAATTTAGCTCTAAAACGGATGATCAACCTACAATTGTGAACTGACATTCAAAAATAAAACATTTGAAAACGGACCATTTTTCACCTTTCTGAAGCATGACGTAATGGGGGGGTGTTATCTCTTTTGTCAAAAATCAGCCGTTTTTGCTTGAACATTAAATGCCTCCAAATGGTATTTAATTCACTTCACGGGCCCCTGGAAGCATGAAAATCACTTTAAACATGCTAAATTTAGCTCTAAAACTGATGATCAACCTACAAATGTGAACTGACATTCAAAAATAAAACATTTGAAAACGGACCATTTTTCACCTTTCTGAAGCATGACGTAATGGGGGGGTGTTATCTCTTTTGTCAAAAATCAGCCGTTTTTGCTTGAACATTAAATGCCTCCAAATGGTATTTAATTCACTTCCCGGGCCCCTGGAAGCATGAAAATCACTTTATACATGGTAATTTTAGCTCTAAAACTGATGATTCACCTACAAATGTGAACTGACGTTCAAAAATAAAACATTTGAAAACGGACCATTTTTCACCTTTCTGAAGCATGACATAATGGGGGTGTTATCTCTTTTGTCAAAAATCAACTGTTTTTGCTTGAACATTAAATGCCTCCAAATGGTATTTAATTCACTTCCCGGGGTGAAGAAACACTTTTTGAGACCTCAGAGTGAGTAAATTGGCCATTTTCATGCACTTTTAACCATTCCACAAATCTTGTGTTTAAGGCCCCTGGAAGCATGAAAATCACTTTAAACATGCTAATTTTAGCTCTAAAACTAATGATCCACCTACAAATGTGAACTGACGTTCAAAAATAAACCATTTGAAAACTGACCATTTTTCACCTTTCTGAAGCATGACGTAATGGGGGTGTTATTTCTTTTGTCAAAAATCTGCCGTTTTTGCTTGAACATTAAATGCCTCCAAATGGTATTTAATTCACTTCCCGGGCCCCTGGAAGCATGAAAATGACTTTAAACATGCTAAATTTAGCTCTAAAACTGATGATTAAGCTACAAATGTGAACTGACGTTCAAAAATAAAACATTTGAAAACGGACCATTTTTCACCTTTCTGAAGCATGACATAATGGGGGGATGTTATCTCTTTTGTCAAAAATCAGCAGTTTTTGCTTGAACATTAAATGCCTCCAAATGGTATTTAATTCACTTCCTGGGCCCCTGGATGCATGAAAATCACTTTAAACATGCTTATTTTAGCTCTAAAACTGATGATCCACCTACAAACGTGAACTGACATTCAAAAATAAAACATTTGAAAACGGACCATTTTTCACCTTTCTGAAGCATGACGTAATGGGGTGTGTTATCTCTTTTGTCAAAAATCGGACGTTTTTGCTTGAACATGAAATATCTCCAAATGGTATTTAATTCACTTCCCGGGCCCCTGGAAGCATGAAAATCACTTTAAACATGCTAAATTTAGCTCTAAAACGGATGATCAACCTACAAATGTGAACTGACGTTCAAAAATAAAACATTTGAAAACTGACCATTTTTCACCTTTCTGAAGCATGACGTAATGAGGGGGTGTTATCTCTTTTGTCAAAAATCAGCCATTTTTGCTTGAACATTAAATGCCTCCAAATGGTATTTAATTCACTTCCCGGGCCCCTGGAAGCATGAAAATCACTTTAAACATGGTAATTTTAGCTCTAAAACTGATGATCCACCTACAAAAGTGAAGTGATGTTCAAAAATAAAACATTTGAAAACGGACCATTTTTCACCTTTCTGAAGCATGACGTAATGGGGGGGTGTTATCTCTTTTGTCAAAAATCAGCCGTTTTTGCTTGAACATTAAATGCCTCCAAATGGTATTTAATTCACTTCCCGTGCCCCTGGAAGCATGAAAATCACTTTAAACATGGTAATTTTAGCTCTAAAACTGATGATCCACCTACAAATGTGAACAGACATTCAAAAATAAAACATTTGAAAACGGACCATTTTTCACCTTTCTGTAGCAAGACATAACGGGGGTGTTATCTCTTTTGTCAAAAATCAACTGTTTTTGCTTGAACATTAAATGCCTCCAAATGGTATTTAATTTACTTCCCGGGGTGAAGAAACACTTTTTGAGACTTCAGAGTGAGTAAATTGGCCATTTTCATGCACTTTTAACCATTCCACAAATCTTGTGTTTAGGGCCCCTGGAAGCATGAAAATCACTTTAAACATGCTAATTTTAGCTCTAAAACTAATGATCCACCTACAAATGTGAACTGACGTTCAAAAATAAACCATTTGAAAACGGACCATTTTTCACCTTTCTGAAGCATGACGTAATGGGGGTGTTATCTCTTTTGTCGAAAATCAGACGTTTTTGCTTGAACATTAAATATCTCCAAATGGTATTTAATTCACTTCCGGGCCCCTGGAAGCATGAAAATCACTTTAAACATGCTAAATTTAGCTCTAAAACGGATGATCAACCTACAAATGTGAACTGACGTTCAAAAATAAAACATTTGAAAACGGACCATTTTTCACCTTTCTGAAGCATGACGTAATGGGGGGGGTGTTATCTCTTTTGTCAAAAATCAGCAGTTTTTGCTTGAACATTAAATGCCTCCAAATGGTATTTAATTCACTTCCTGGGCCCCTGGAAGCAGGAAAATCACTTTAAACATGCTAATTTTAGCTCTAAAACTGATGATCCACCTACAAACGTGAACTGACATTCAAAAATAAAACATTTGAAAACGGACCATTTTTCACCTTTCTGAAGCATGACATAATGGGGGTGTTATCTCTTTTGTCAAAAATCAACTGTTTTTGCTTGAACATTAAATGCCTCCAAATGGTATTTAATTCACTTCCCGGGGTGAAGAAACACTTTTTGAGACCTCAGAGTGAGTAAATTGGCCATTTTCATGCACTTTTAACCATTCCACAAATCTTGTGTTTAGGGCCCCTGGAAGCATGAAAATCACTTTAAACATGCTAATTTTAGCTCTAAAACTAATGATCCACCTACAAATGTGAACTGACGTTCAAAAATAAACCATTTGAAAACTGACCATTTTTCACCTTTCTGAAGCATGACGTAATGGGGGTGTTATTTCTTTTGTCAAAAATCTGCCGTTTTTGCTTGAACATTAAATGCCTCCAAATGGTATTTAATTCACTTCCCGGGCCCCTGGAAGCATGAAAATGACTTTAAACATGCTAAATTTAGCTCTAAAACTGATGATTAAGCTACAAATGTGAACTGACGTTCAAAAATAAAACATTTGAAAACGGACCATTTTTCACCTTTCTGAAGCATGACATAATGGGGGGATGTTATCTCTTTTGTCAAAAATCAGCAGTTTTTGCTTGAACATTAAATGCCTCCAAATGGTATTTAATTCACTTCCTGGGCCCCTGGATGCATGAAAATCACTTTAAACATGCTTATTTTAGCTCTAAAACTGATGATCCACCTACAAACGTGAACTGACATTCAAAAATAAAACATTTGAAAACGGACCATTTTTCACCTTTCTGAAGCATGACGTAATGGGGTGTGTTATCTCTTTTGTCAAAAATCGGACGTTTTTGCTTGAACATTAAATATCTCCAAATGGTATTTAATTCACTTCCCGGGCCCCTGGAAGCATGAAAATCACTTTAAACATGCTAAATTTAGCTCTAAAACGGATGATCAACCTACAAATGTGAACTGACGTTCAAAAATAAAACATTTGAAAACGGACCATTTTTCACCTTTCTGAAGCATGACGTAATGGGGGGGTGTTATCTCTTTTGTCAAAAATCAGCAGTTTTTGCTTGAACATTAAATGCCTCCAAATGGTATTTAATTCACTTCCTGGGCCCCTGGAAGCATGAAAATCACTTTAAACATGCTAATTTTAGCTCTAAAACTGATGATCCACCTACAAACGTGAACTGACATTCAAAAATAAAACATTTGAAAACGGACCTTTTTTCACCTTTCTGAAGCATGACGTAATGGGGGGTGTTATCTCTTTTGTCAAAAATCGGACGTTTTTGCTTGAACATTAAATATCTCCAAATGGTATTTAATTCTCTTCCCGGGCCCCTGGAAGCATGAAAATCACTCTAAACATGCTAAATTTAGCTCTAAAACGGATGATCAACCTACAAATGTGAACTGACGTTCAAAAATAAAACATTTGAAAACGGACCATTTTTCACCTTTCTGAAGCATGACGTAATGGGGGGGTGTTATCTCTTTTGTCAAAAATCAGCCATTTTTGCTTGAACATTAAATGCCTCCAAATGGTATTTAATTCACTTCCCGGGCCCCTGGAAGCATGAAAATCACTTTAAACATGGTAATTTTAGCTCTAAAACTGATGATCCACCTACAAAAGTGAACTGACGTTCAAAAATAAAACATTTGAAAACGGACCATTTTTCACCTTTCTGAAGCATGACGTAATGGGGGGGTGTTATGTCTTTTGTCAAAAATCAGCCGTTTTTGCTTGAACATTAAATGCCTCCAAATGGTATTTAATTCACTTCCCGGGCCCCTGGAAGCATGAAAATCACATTAAACATGGTAATTTTAGCTCTAAAACTGATGATCCACCTACAAATGTGAACTGACGTTCAAAAATAAACCATTTGAAAACGGACCATTTTTCACCTTTCTGAAGCATGACGTAATGGGGGTGTTATCTCTTTTGTCAAAAATCGGACGTTTTTGCTTGAACATTAAATATCTCCAAATGGTATTTAATTCACTTCCCGGGCCCCTGGAAGCATGAAAATCACTTTAAACATGCTAAATTTAGCTCTAAAACGGATGATCAACCTACAAATGTGAACTGACGTTCAAAAATAAAACATTTGAAAACGGACCATTTTTCACCTTTCTGAAGCATGACGTAATGGGGGGGTGTTATCTCTTTTGTCAAAAATCAGCCATTTTTGCTTGAACATTAAATGACTCCAAATGGTATTTAATTCACTTCCCGGGCCCCTGGAAGCATGAAAATTTCTTTAAACATGGTAATTTTAGCTCTAAAACTGATGATCCACCTACAAAAGTGAACTGACGTTCAAAAATAAAACATTTGAAAACGGACCATTTTTCACCTTTCTGAAGCATGACGTAATGGGGGTGTTATCTCTTTTGTCAAAAATCTGCAGTTTTTGCTTGAACATTAAATGCCTCCAAATGGTATTTAATTCACTTCCCGGGCCCCTGGAAGCATGAAAATGACTTTCAACATGCTAAATTTAGCTCTAAAACTGATGATTAAGCTACAAATGTGAACTGACGTTCAAAAATAAAACATTTGAAAACAGACCATTTTTCACCTTTCTGAAGCATGACATAATGGGGGAATGTTATCTCTTTTGTCAAAAATCAGCTGTTTTTGCTTGAACATTAAATGCCTCCAAATGGTATTTAATTCACTTCCTGGGCCCCTGGAAGCATGAAAATCACTTTAAACATGCTAATTTTAGCTCTAAAACTGATGATCCACCTACAAACGTGAACTGACATTCAAAAATAAAACATTTGAAAACGGACCATTTTTCACCTTTCTGAAGTGTGACGTAATGGGGGGTGTTATCTCTTTTGTCAAAAATCGGACGTTTTTGCTTGAACATTAAATATCTCCAAATGGTATTTAATTCACTTCCCAGGCCCCTGGAAGCATGAAAATCACTTTAAACATGCTAAATTTAGCTCTAAAACTGATGATTAAGCTACAAATGTGAACTGACGTTCAAAAATAAAACATTTGAAAACGGACCATTTTTCACCTTTCTGAAGCATGACATAATGGGGGGATGTTATCTCTTTTGTCAAAAATCAGCAGTTTTTGCTTGAACATTAAATGCCTCCAAATGGTATTTAATTCACTTCCTGGGCCCCTGGAAGCATGAAAATCACTTTAAACATGCTCATTTTAGCTCTAAAACTGATGATCCACCTACAAACGTGAACTGACATTCAAAAATAAAACATTTGAAAACGGACCATTTTTCACCTTTCTGAAGCATGACGTAATGGGGGGTGTTATCTCTTTTGTCAAAAATCGGACGTTTTTGCTTGAACATTAAATATCTCCAAATGGTATTTAATTCACTTCCCGGGCCCCTGGAAGCATGAAAATCACTTTAAACATGCTAAATTTAGCTCTAAAACGGATGATCAACCTACAATTGTGAACTGACATTCAAAAATAAAACATTTGAAAACGGACCATTTTTCACCTTTCTGAAGCATGACGTAATGGGGGGGTGTTATCTCTTTTGTCAAAAATCAGCCGTTTTTGCTTGAACATTAAATGCCTCCAAATGGTATTTAATTCACTTCACGGGCCCCTGGAAGCATGAAAATCACTTTAAACATGCTAAATTTAGCTCTAAAACTGATGATCAACCTACAAATGTGAACTGACATTCAAAAATAAAACATTTGAAAACGGACCATTTTTCACCTTTCTGAAGCATGACGTAATGGGGGGGTGTTATCTCTTTTGTCAAAAATCAGCCGTTTTTGCTTGAACATTAAATGCCTCCAAATGGTATTTAATTCACTTCCCGGGCCCCTGGAAGCATGAAAATCACTTTATACATGGTAATTTTAGCTCTAAAACTGATGATTCACCTACAAATGTGAACTGACGTTCAAAAATAAAACATTTGAAAACGGACCATTTTTCACCTTTCTGAAGCATGACATAATGGGGGTGTTATCTCTTTTGTCAAAAATCAACTGTTTTTGCTTGAACATTAAATGCCTCCAAATGGTATTTAATTCACTTCCCGGGGTGAAGAAACACTTTTTGAGACCTCAGAGTGAGTAAATTGGCCATTTTCATGCACTTTTAACCATTCCACAAATCTTGTGTTTAAGGCCCCTGGAAGCATGAAAATCACTTTAAACATGCTAATTTTAGCTCTAAAACTAATGATCCACCTACAAATGTGAACTGACGTTCAAAAATAAACCATTTGAAAACTGACCATTTTTCACCTTTCTGAAGCATGACGTAATGGGGGTGTTATTTCTTTTGTCAAAAATCTGCCGTTTTTGCTTGAACATTAAATGCCTCCAAATGGTATTTAATTCACTTCCCGGGCCCCTGGAAGCATGAAAATGACTTTAAACATGCTAAATTTAGCTCTAAAACTGATGATTAAGCTACAAATGTGAACTGACGTTCAAAAATAAAACATTTGAAAACGGACCATTTTTCACCTTTCTGAAGCATGACATAATGGGGGGATGTTATCTCTTTTGTCAAAAATCAGCAGTTTTTGCTTGAACATTAAATGCCTCCAAATGGTATTTAATTCACTTCCTGGGCCCCTGGATGCATGAAAATCACTTTAAACATGCTTATTTTAGCTCTAAAACTGATGATCCACCTACAAACGTGAACTGACATTCAAAAATAAAACATTTGAAAACGGACCATTTTTCACCTTTCTGAAGCATGACGTAATGGGGTGTGTTATCTCTTTTGTCAAAAATCGGACGTTTTTGCTTGAACATGAAATATCTCCAAATGGTATTTAATTCACTTCCCGGGCCCCTGGAAGCATGAAAATCACTTTAAACATGCTAAATTTAGCTCTAAAACGGATGATCAACCTACAAATGTGAACTGACGTTCAAAAATAAAACATTTGAAAACTGACCATTTTTCACCTTTCTGAAGCATGACGTAATGAGGGGGTGTTATCTCTTTTGTCAAAAATCAGCCATTTTTGCTTGAACATTAAATGCCTCCAAATGGTATTTAATTCACTTCCCGGGCCCCTGGAAGCATGAAAATCACTTTAAACATGGTAATTTTAGCTCTAAAACTGATGATCCACCTACAAAAGTGAAGTGATGTTCAAAAATAAAACATTTGAAAACGGACCATTTTTCACCTTTCTGAAGCATGACGTAATGGGGGGGTGTTATCTCTTTTGTCAAAAATCAGCCGTTTTTGCTTGAACATTAAATGCCTCCAAATGGTATTTAATTCACTTCCCGTGCCCCTGGAAGCATGAAAATCACTTTAAACATGGTAATTTTAGCTCTAAAACTGATGATCCACCTACAAATGTGAACAGACATTCAAAAATAAAACATTTGAAAACGGACCATTTTTCACCTTTCTGTAGCAAGACATAATGGGGGTGTTATCTCTTTTGTCAAAAATCAACTGTTTTTGCTTGAACATTAAATGCCTCCAAATGGTATTTAATTTACTTCCCGGGGTGAAGAAACACTTTTTGAGACTTCAGAGTGAGTAAATTGGCCATTTTCATGCACTTTTAACCATTCCACAAATCTTGTGTTTAGGGCCCCTGGAAGCATGAAAATCACTTTAAACATGCTAATTTTAGCTCTAAACCTAATGATCCACCTACAAATGTGAACTGACGTTCAAAAATAAACCATTTGAAAACGGACCATTTTTCACCTTTCTGAAGCATGACGTAATGGGGGTGTTATCTCTTTTGTCGAAAATCAGACGTTTTTGCTTGAACATTAAATATCTCCAAATGGTATTTAATTCACTTCCCGGGCCCCTGGAAGCATGAAAATCACTTTAAACATGCTAAATTTAGCTCTAAAACGGATGATCAACCTACAAATGTGAACTGACGTTCAAAAATAAAACATTTGAAAACGGACCATTTTTCACCTTTCTGAAGCATGACGTAATGGGGGGGGTGTTATCTCTTTTGTCAAAAATCAGCAGTTTTTGCTTGAACATTAAATGCCTCCAAATGGTATTTAATTCACTTCCTGGGCCCCTGGAAGCAGGAAAATCACTTTAAACATGCTAATTTTAGCTCTAAAACTGATGATCCACCTACAAACGTGAACTGACATTCAAAAATAAAACATTTGAAAACGGACCATTTTTCACCTTTCTGAAGCATGACATAATGGGGGTGTTATCTCTTTTGTCAAAAATCAACTGTTTTTGCTTGAACATTAAATGCCTCCAAATGGTATTTAATTCACTTCCCGGGGTGAAGAAACACTTTTTGAGACCTCAGAGTGAGTAAATTGGCCATTTTCATGCACTTTTAACCATTCCACAAATCTTGTGTTTAGGGCCCCTGGAAGCATGAAAATCACTTTAAACATGCTAATTTTAGCTCTAAAACTAATGATCCACCTACAAATGTGAACTGACGTTCAAAAATAAACCATTTGAAAACTGACCATTTTTCACCTTTCTGAAGCATGACGTAATGGGGGTGTTATTTCTTTTGTCAAAAATCTGCCGTTTTTGCTTGAACATTAAATGCCTCCAAATGGTATTTAATTCACTTCCCGGGCCCCTGGAAGCATGAAAATGACTTTAAACATGCTAAATTTAGCTCTAAAACTGATGATTAAGCTACAAATGTGAACTGACGTTCAAAAATAAAACATTTGAAAACGGACCATTTTTCACCTTTCTGAAGCATGACATAATGGGGGGATGTTATCTCTTTTGTCAAAAATCAGCAGTTTTTGCTTGAACATTAAATGCCTCCAAATGGTATTTAATTCACTTCCTGGGCCCCTGGATGCATGAAAATCACTTTAAACATGCTTATTTTAGCTCTAAAACTGATGATCCACCTACAAACGTGAACTGACATTCAAAAATAAAACATTTGAAAACGGACCATTTTTCACCTTTCTGAAGCATGACGTAATGGGGTGTGTTATCTCTTTTGTCAAAAATCGGACGTTTTTGCTTGAACATTAAATATCTCCAAATGGTATTTAATTCACTTCCCGGGCCCCTGGAAGCATGAAAATCACTTTAAACATGCTAAATTTAGCTCTAAAACGGATGATCAACCTACAAATGTGAACTGACGTTCAAAAATAAAACATTTGAAAACGGACCATTTTTCACCTTTCTGAAGCATGACGTAATGGGGGGGTGTTATCTCTTTTGTCAAAAATCAGCAGTTTTTGCTTGAACATTAAATGCCTCCAAATGGTATTTAATTCACTTCCTGGGCCCCTGGAAGCATGAAAATCACTTTAAACATGCTAATTTTAGCTCTAAAACTGATGATCCACCTACAAACGTGAACTGACATTCAAAAATAAAACATTTGAAAACGGACCTTTTTTCACCTTTCTGAAGCATGACGTAATGGGGGGTGTTATCTCTTTTGTCAAAAATCGGACGTTTTTGCTTGAACATTAAATATCTCCAAATGGTATTTAATTCTCTTCCCGGGCCCCTGGAAGCATGAAAATCACTCTAAACATGCTAAATTTAGCTCTAAAACGGATGATCAACCTACAAATGTGAACTGACGTTCAAAAATAAAACATTTGAAAACGGACCATTTTTCACCTTTCTGAAGCATGACGTAATGGGGGGGTGTTATCTCTTTTGTCAAAAATCAGCCATTTTTGCTTGAACATTAAATGCCTCCAAATGGTATTTAATTCACTTCCCGGGCCCCTGGAAGCATGAAAATCACTTTAAACATGGTAATTTTAGCTCTAAAACTGATGATCCACCTACAAAAGTGAACTGACGTTCAAAAATAAAACATTTGAAAACGGACCATTTTTCACCTTTCTGAAGCATGACGTAATGGGGGGGTGTTATGTCTTTTGTCAAAAATCAGCCGTTTTTGCTTGAACATTAAATGCCTCCAAATGGTATTTAATTCACTTCCCGGGCCCCTGGAAGCATGAAAATCACATTAAACATGGTAATTTTAGCTCTAAAACTGATGATCCACCTACAAATGTGAACTGACGTTCAAAAATAAACCATTTGAAAACGGACCATTTTTCACCTTTCTGAAGCATGACGTAATGGGGGTGTTATCTCTTTTGTCAAAAATCGGACGTTTTTGCTTGAACATTAAATATCTCCAAATGGTATTTAATTCACTTCCCGGGCCCCTGGAAGCATGAAAATCACTTTAAACATGCTAAATTTAGCTCTAAAACGGATGATCAACCTACAAATGTGAACTGACGTTCAAAAATAAAACATTTGAAAACGGACCATTTTTCACCTTTCTGAAGCATGACGTAATGGGGGGGTGTTATCTCTTTTGTCAAAAATCAGCCATTTTTGCTTGAACATTAAATGACTCCAAATGGTATTTAATTCACTTCCCGGGCCCCTGGAAGCATGAAAATTTCTTTAAACATGGTAATTTTAGCTCTAAAACTGATGATCCACCTACAAAAGTGAACTGACGTTCAAAAATAAAACATTTGAAAACGGACCATTTTTCACCTTTCTGAAGCATGACGTAATGGGGGTGTTATCTCTTTTGTCAAAAATCTGCAGTTTTTGCTTGAACATTAAATGCCTCCAAATGGTATTTAATTCACTTCCCGGGCCCCTGGAAGCATGAAAATGACTTTAAACATGCTAAATTTAGCTCTAAAACTGATGATTAAGCTACAAATGTGAACTGACGTTCAAAAATAAAACATTTGAAAACAGACCATTTTTCACCTTTCTGAAGCATGACATAATGGGGGAATGTTATCTCTTTTGTCAAAAATCAGCTGTTTTTGCTTGAACATTAAATGCCTCCAAATGGTATTTAATTCACTTCCTGGGCCCCTGGAAGCATGAAAATCACTTTAAACATGCTAATTTTAGCTCTAAAACTGATGATCCACCTACAAACGTGAACTGACATTCAAAAATAAAACATTTGAAAACGGACCATTTTTCACCTTTCTGAAGTGTGACGTAATGGGGGGTGTTATCTCTTTTGTCAAAAATCGGACGTTTTTGCTTGAACATTAAATATCTCCAAATGGTATTTAATTCACTTCCCAGGCCCCTGGAAGCATGAAAATCACTTTAAACATGCTAAATTTAGCTCTAAAACTGATGATCAACCTACAAATGTGAACTGCGTTCGAAAATAAAACATTTGAAAACGGACCATTTTTCACCTTTCTGAAGCATGACGTAATGGGGGGGTGTTATCTCTTTTGTCAAAAATCTGCCGTTTTTGCTTGAACATTAAATGCCTCCAAATGGTATTTAATTCACTTCCCGGGCCCCTGGAAGCATGAAAATCACTTTAAACATGGTAATTTTAGCTCTAAAACTGATGATCCACCTACAAACGTTAACTGACATTCAAAAATAAAACATTTGAAAATGGACCATTTTTCACCTTTCTGACGCATGACGTAATGGGGGGGTGTTATCTCTTTTGTCAAAAATCAGCTGTTTTTGCTCGAACATTAAATGCCTCCAAAGGTATTTAATTCACTTCCCGGGGTGAAGAAACACTTTTTGAGACCTCAGAGTGAGTAAATTGGCCATTTTCATGACTTTTAACCATTCCACAAATCTAGTGTTTAGGGCCCCTGGAAGCATGAAAATCACTTTAAACATGCTAATTTTAGCTCTAAAACTAATGATCCACCTACAAATGTGAACTGACGTTAAAAAATAAACCATTTGAAAACGGACCATTTTTCACCTTTCTGAAGCATGACGTAATGGGGGGGTGTTATCTCTTTTGTCAAAAATCGGACGTTTTTGCTTGAACATTAAATATCTCCAAATGGTATTTAATTCACTTCCCAGGCCCCTGGAAGCATGAAAATCACTTTAAACATGCTAAATTTAGCTCTAAAACTGATGATCAACCTACAAATGTGAACTGACGTTCAAAAATAAAACATTTGAAAACGGACCATTTTTCACCTTTCTGAAGCATGACGTAATGGGGGGGTGTTATCTCTTTTGTCAAAAATCAGCCGTTTTTGCTTGAACATTAAATGCCTCCAAATGGTATTTAATTCACTTCCCGGGCCCCTGGAAGCATGAAAATCACTTTAAACATGGTAATTTTAGCTCTAAAACTGATGATTCACCTACAAATGTGAACTGACGTTCAAAAATAAAACATTTGAAAACGGACCATTTTTCACCTTTCTGAAGCATGACATAATGGGGGTGTTATCTCTTTTGTCAAAAATCAACTGTTTTTGCTTGAACATTAAATGCCTCCAAATGGTATTTAATTCACTTCCCAGGGTGAAGAAACACTTTTTGAGACCTCAGAGTGAGTAAATTGGCCATTTTCATGCACTTTTAACCATTCCACAAATCTTGTGTTTAGGGCCCCTGGAAGCATGAAAATCACTTTAAACATGCTAATTTTAGCTCTAAAACTAATGATCCACCTACAAATGTGAACTGACGTTCAAAAATAAACCATTTGAAAACGGACCATTTTTCACCTTTCTGAAGCATGACGTAATGGGGGTGTTATCTCTTTTGTCAAAAATCTGCAGTTTTTGCTTGAACATTAAATGCCTCCAAATGGTATTTAATTCACTTCCCGGGCCCCTGGAAGCATGAAAATGACTTTAAACATGCTAAATTTAGCTCTAAAACTGATGATTAAGCTACAAATGTGAACTGACGTTCAAAAATGAAACATTTGAAAACGGACCATTTTTCACCTTTCTGAAGCATGACATAATGGGGGGATGTTATCTCTTTTGTCAAAAATCAGCAGTTTTTGCTTGAACATTAAATGCCTCAAAATGGTATTTAATTCACTTCCTGGGCCCCTGGAAGCATGAAAATCACTTTAAACATGCTAATTTTAGCTCTAAAACTGATGATCCACCTACAAACGTGAACTGACATTCAAAAATAAAACATTTGAAAACGGACCATTTTTCACCTTTCTGAAGCATGACGTAATGGGGGGTGTTATCTCTTTAGATAAAAATCGGACGTTTTTGCTTGAACAATAAATATCTCCAAATGGTATTTAATTCACTTCCCGGGCCCCAGGAAGCATGAAAATCACTTTAAACATGCTAAATTTAGCTCTAAAACGGATGATCAACCTACAAATGTGAACTGACGTTCAAAAATAAAACATTTGAAAACGGACCATTTTTCACCTTTCTGAAGCATGACGTAATGGGGGGGTGTTATCTCTTTTGTCAAAAATCAGCCATTTTTGCTTGAACATTAAATGCCTCCAAATGGTATTTAATTCACTTCCCGGGCCCCTGGAAGCATGAAAATCACTTTAAACATGGTAATTTTAGCTCTAAAACTGATGATCCACCTACAAAAGTGAACTGACGTTCAAAAATATAACATTTGAAAACGGACCATTTTTCACCTTTCTGAAGCATGACGTAATGGGGGGGTGTTATCTCTTTTGTCAAAAATCAGCCGTTTTTGCTTGAACATTAAATGCCTCCAAATGGTATTTAATTCACTTCCCGGGCCCCTGGAAGCATGAAAATCACTTTAAACATGGTAATTTTAGCTCTAAAACTGATGATCCACCTACAAATGTGAACAGACATTCAAAAATAAAACATTTGAAAACGGACCATTTTTCACCTTTCTGAAGCATGACATAATGGGGGAATGTTATCTCTTTTGTCAAAAATCAGCTGTTTTTGCTTGAACATTAAATGCCTCCAAATGGTATTTAATTCACTTCCTGGGCCCCTGGAAGCATGAAAATCACTTTAAACATGCTAATTTTAGCTCTAAAACTGATGATCCAAATACAAACGTGAACTGACATTCAAAAATAAAACATTTGAAAACGGACCATTTTTCACCTTTCTGAAGCGTGACGTAATGGGGGTGTTATCTCTTTTGTCAAAAATCGGACGTTTTTGCTTGAACATTAAATATCTCCAAATGGTATTTAATTCACTTCCCAGGCCCCTGGAAGCATGAAAATCACTTTAAACATGCTAAATTTAGCTCTAAAACTGATGATCAACCTACAAATGTGAACTGCGTTCAAAAATAAAACATTTGAAAACGGACCATTTTTCACCTTTCTGAAGCATGACGTAATGGGGGGTCTTATCTCTTTTGTCAAAAATCAGCCATTTTTGCTTGAACATTAAATGCCTCCAAATGGTATTTAATTCACTTCCCGGGCCCCTGGAAGCATGAAAATCACTTTAAACATTGTAATTTTAGCTCTAAAACTGATGATCCACCTACAAAAGTGAACTGACATTCAAAAGTAAAACATTTGAAAACTGACCATTTTTCACCTTTCTGAAGCATGACGTAATGGGGGGGTGTTATCTCTTTTGTCAAAAATCAACTGTTTTTGCTTGAACATTAAATGCCTCCAAATGGTATTTAATTCACTTCCCGGGGTGAAGAAACACTTTTTGAGACTTCAGAGTGAGTAAATTGGCCATTTTCATGCACTTTTAACCATTCCACAAATCTTGTGTTTAGGGCCCCTGGAAGCATGAAAATCACTTTAAACATGCTAATTTTAGCTCTAAAACTAATGATCCACCTACAAATGTGAACTGACGTTCAAAAATAAACCATTTGAAAACGGACCATTTTTCACCTTTCTGAAGCATGACGTAATGGGGGTGTTATCTCTTTTGTCAAAAATTTGCAGTTTTTGCTTGAACATTAAATGGCTCCAAATGGTATTTAATTCACTTCCCGGGCCCCTGGAAGCATGAAAATGACTTTAAACATGCTAAATTTAGCTCTAAAACTGATGATTAAGCTACAAATGTGAACTGAAGTTCAAAAATAATACATTTGAAAACTGACCATTTTTCACCTTTCTGAAGCATGACGTAATGGGGGGGATGTTATCTCTTTTGTCAAAAATCAGCCGTTTTTGCTTGAACATTAAATGCCTCCAAATGGTATTTAAATCACTTCCCGGGCCCCTGGAAGCATGAAAATCACTTTAAACGTGCTAATTTTAGCTCTAAAACTGATGATCCACCTAAACACTTGAACTGACATTCAAAAATAAAGCATTTGAAAACGGACCATTTTTCACCTTTCTGAAGCATGACGTAATGGGGGGTGTTATCTCTTTTGTCAAAAATCGGACGTTTTTGCTTGAACATTAAATATCTCCAAATGGTATTTAATTCACTTCCCGGGCCCCTGGAAGCATGAAAATCACTTTAAACATGGTAATTTTAGCTCTAAAACTGATGATCCACCTACAAATATGAACTGACATTCAAAAATAAAACATTTGAAAACGGACCATTTTTCACCTTTCTGAAGCAAGACGTAATGGGGGTGTTATCTCTTTTGTCAAAAATCAACTGTTTTTGCTTGAACATTAAATGCCTCCAAATGGTATTTAATTCACTTCCCGGGGTGAAGAAACACTTTTTGAGACCTCAGAGTGAGTAAATTGGGCATTTTCATGCACTTTTAACCATTCCACTAATCTTGTGTTTAGGGCCCCTGGAAGCATGAAAATCACTTTAAACATGGTAATTTTAGCTCTAAAACTGATGATCCACCTACAAATGTGAACTGACGTTCAAAAATAAAACATTTGAAAACGGACCATTTTTCACCTTTCTGAAGCATGACGTAATGGGGGGTGTTATCTCTTTTGTCAAAAATCTGCCGTTTTTGCTTGAACATTAAATGCCTCCAAATGGTATTTAATTTACTTCCCAGGCCCCTGGAAGCATGAAAATCACTTTAAACATGGTAATTTTAGCTCGAAAACTGATGATCCACCTACAAATGTGAACTGACATTCAAAAATAAAACATTTGAAAACGGACCATTTTTCACCTTTCTGAAGCAAGACGTAATGGGGTGTTATCTCTTTTGTCAAAAATCAACTGTTTTTGCTTGAACATTAAATGCCTCCAAATGGTATTTAATTCACTTCCCGGGGTGAAGAAACACTTTTTGAGACCTCAGAGTGAGTAAATTGGCCATTTTCATGACTTTTAACCATTCCACAAATATTGTGTTTAGGGCCCCTGGAAGCATGAAAATCACTTTAAACATGCTAATTTTAGCTCTAAAACTAATGATCCACCTACAAATGTGAACTGACGTTCAAAAATAAAACATTTGAAAACGGACCATTTTTCAACTTTCTGAAGCATGACGTAATGGGGGTGTTATCTCTTTTGTCAAAAATCTGCCGTTTTTGCTTGAACATTAAATGCCTCCAAATGGTATTTAATTCATTACCCGGGCCCCTGGAAGCATGAAAATCACTTTAAACATGCTAAATTTAGCTCTAAAACTGATGATCAACCTACAAATGTGAACTGACGTTCAAAAATGAAACATTTGAAAACGGACCATTTTTCAACTTTCTGAAGCATGACATAATGGGGGGATGTTATCTCTTTTGTCAAAAATCAGCTGTTTTTGCTTGAACATTCAATGCCTCCAAATGGTATTTAATTCACTTCCCGGGCCCCTGGAAGCATGAAAATCACTTTAAACATGCTAATTTTAGCTCTAAAACTGATGATCCACCTACAAACGTGAACTGACATTCAAAAATAAAACATTTGAAAATGGACCATTTTTCACCTTTCTGAAGCATGACGTAATGGGGGGTGTTATCTCTTTTGTCAAAAATCGGACGTTTTTGCTTGAACATTAAATATCTCCAAATGGTATTTAATTCACTTCCCGGGCCCCTGGAAGCATGAAAATCACTTTAAACATGCTAAATTTAGCTCTAAAACTGATGATCCACCTACAAATGTGAACTGACGTTCAAAAATAAAACATTTGAAAAAGGACCATTTTTCACCTTTTTGAAGCATGACGTAATGGGGGGGTGTTATCTCTTTTGTCAAAAATCTGCCGTTTTTGCTTGAACATTAAATGCCTCCAAATGGTATTTAATTTACTTCCCAGGCCCCTGGAAGCATGAAAATCACTTTAAACATGGTAATTTTAGCTCTAAAACTGATGATCCACCTACAAATGTGAACTGACATTCAAAAATAAAACATTTGAAAACAGACCATTTTTCACCTTTCTGAAGCATGACGTAATGGGGGGTGTTATCTCTTTTGTCAAAAATCGAACGTTTTTGCTTGAACATTAAATATCTCCAAATGGTATTTAATTCACTTCCCGGGCCCCTGGAAGCATGAAAATCACTTTAAACATGGTAATTTTAGCTCTAAAACTGATGATCCACCTACAAATGTGAACTGACATTCAAAAATAAAACATTTGAAAACGGACCATTTTTCACCTTTCTGAAGCAAGACGTAATGGGGGTGTTATCTCTTTTGTCAAAAATCAACAGTTTTTGCTTGAACATTAAATGCCTCCAAATGGTATTTAATTCACTTCCCGGGGTGAAGAAACACTTTTTGAGACCTCATAGTGAGTAAATTGGCCATTTTCATGACTTTTAACCATTTAACAAATCTTGTGTTTAGGGCCCCTGGAAGCATGAATATCACTTTAAACATGCTAATTTTAGCTCTAAAACTAATGATCCACCTACAAATGTGAACTGACGTTCAAAAATAAACCATTTGAAAACGGATCATTTTTCACCTTTCTGAAGCATGACGTAATGGGGGTGTTATCTCTTTTGTCAAAAATCTGCAGTTTTTGCTTGAACATTAAATGCCTCCAAATGGTATTTAATTCATTACCCGGGCCCCTGGAAGCATGAAAATCACTTTAAACATGCTAAATTTAGCTCTAAAACTGATGATCAACCTACAAATGTGAACTGACATTCAAAAATAAAACATTTGAAAACGGACCATTTTTCAACTTTCTGAAGCATGACATAATGGGGGGATGTTATCTCTTTTGTCAAAAAACAGCTGTTTTTGCTTGAACATTAAATGCCTCCAAATGGTATTTAATTCACTTCCCGGGCCCCTGGAAGCATGAAAATCACTTTAAACATGCTAATTTTAGCTCTAAAACTGATGATCCACCTACAAACGTGAACTGACATTCAAAAATAAAACATTTGAAAATGGACCATTCTTCACCTTTCTGAAGCATGACGTAATGGGGGGGTGTTATCTCTTTTGTCAAAAATCAGCTGTTTTTGCTTGAACATTAAATGCCTCCAAATGGTATTTAATTCACTTCCCGGGGTGAAGAAACACTTTTTGAGACTTCAGAGTGAGTAAATTGGCCATTTTCATGCACTTTTAACCATTCCACAAATCTTGTGTTTAGGGCCCCTGGAAGCATGAAAATCACTTTAAACATGCTAATTTTAGCTCTAAAACTAATGATCCACCTACAAATGTGAACTGACGTTCAAAAATAAACCATTTAAAAACGGACCATTTTTCACCTTTCTGAAGCATGACGTAATGGGGGTGTTATCTCTTTTTTCAAAAATCTGCAGTTTTTGCTTGAACATTAAATGCCTCCAAATGGTATTTAATTCACTTCCCGGGCCCCTGGAAGCATGAAAATGACTTTAAACATGCTAAATTTAGCTCTAAAACTGATGATTAAGCTACAAATGTGAACTGACGTTCAAAAATAAAACATTTGAAAACGGACCATTTTTCACCTTTCTGAAGCATGACATAATGGGGGAATGTTATCTCTTTTGTCAAAAATCAGCTGTTTTTGCTTGAACATTAAATGCCGCCAAATGTTATTTAATTCACTTCCTGGGCCCCTGGAAGCATGAAAATCTCTTTAAACATGCTAATTTTAGCTCTAAAACTGATGATCCACCTACAAACGTGAACTGACATTCAAAAATAAAACATTTGAAAACGGACCATTTTTCACCTTTCTGAAGCGTGACGTAATGGGGGGTGTTATCTCTTTTGTCAAAAATCGGACGTTTTTGCTTGAACATTAAATATCTCCAAATGGTATTTAATTCACTTCCTGGGGTGAAGAAACACTTTTTGAGACCTCAGAGTGAGTAAATTGGCCATTTTCATGCACTTTTAACCATTCCACTAATCTTGTGTTTAGGGCCCCTGGAAGCATGAAAATCACTTTAAACATGGTAATTTTACCTCTAAAACTGATGATCCACCTACAAATGTGAACTGACGTTCAAAAATAAAACATTTGAAAACGGACCATTTTTCACCTTTCTGAAGCATGACGTAATGGGGGGTGTTATCTCTTTTGTCAAAAATCTGCCGTTTTTGCTTGAACATTAAATGCCTCCAAATGGTATTTAATTTACTTCCCAGGCCCCTGGAAGCATGAAAATCACTTTAAACATAGTAATTTTAGCTCGAAAACGGATGATCCACCTACAAATGTGAACTGACGTTCAAAAATAAAACATTTGAAAACGGACCATTTTTCACCTTTCTGAAGCAAGACGTAATGGGGGTGTTATCTCTTATGTCAAAAATCAACTGTTTTTGCTTGAAAATTAAATGCCTCCAAATGGTATTTAATTCACTTCCCGGGGTGAAGAAACACTTTTTGAGACCTCAGAGTGAGTAAATTGGCCATTTTCATGACTTTTAACCATTCCACAAATATTGTGTTTAGGGCCCCTGGAAGCATGAAAATCACTTTAAACATGCTAATTTTAGCTCTAAAACTAATGATCCACCTACAAATGTGAACTGACGTTCAAAAATAAAACATTTGAAAACGGACCATTTTTCAACTTTCTGAAGCATGACATAATGGGGGTGTTATCTCTTTTGTCAAAAATCTGCAGTTTTTGCTTGAACATTAAATGCCTCCAAATGGTATTTAATTCATTACCCGGGCCCCTGGAAGCATGAAAATCACTTTAAACATGCTAAATTTAGCTCTAAAACTGATGATCAACCTACAAATGTGAACTGACGTTCAAAAATAAAACATTTGAAAACGGACCATTTTTCAACTTTCTGAAGCATGACATAATGGGGGGATGTTATCTCTTTTGTCAAAAATCAGCTGTTTTTGTTTGAACATTAAATGCCTCCAAATGGTATTTAATTCACTTCCCGGGCCCCTGGAAGCATGAAAATCACTTTAAACATGCTAATTTTAGCTCCAAAACTGATGATCCACCTACAAACGTGAACTGACATTCAAAAATAAAACATTTGAAAATGGACCATTTTTCACCTTTCTGAAGCATGACGTAATGGGGGGGTGTTATCTCTTTTGTCAAAAATCGGACGTTTTTGCTTGAACATTAAATATCTCCAAATGGTATTTAATTCACTTCCCGGGCCCCTGGAAGCATGAAAATCACTTTAAACATGCTAAATTTAGCTCTAAAACTGATGATCCACCTACAAATGTGAACTGACGTTCAAAAATAAAACATTTGAAAACGGACCATTTTTCACCTTTCTGAAGCATGACGTAATGGGGGGTGTTATCTCTTTTGTCAAAAATCTGCCGTTTTTGGTTGAACATTAAATGCCTCCAAATGGTATTTAATTTACTTCCCATGCCCCTGGAAGCATGAAAATCACTTTAAACATGGTAATTTTAGCTCTAAAACTGATGATCCACCTACAAATGTGAACTGACATTCAAAAATAAAACATTTGAAAACAGACCATTTTTCACCTTTCTGAAGCAAGACGTAATGGGGGTGTTATCTCTTTTGTCAAAAATCAACTGTTTTTGCTTGAACATTAAATGCCTCCAAATGGTATTTAATTCACTTCCCGGGGTGAAGAAACACTTTTTGAGACCTCATAGTGAGTAAATTGGCCATTTTCATGACTTTTAACCATTCCACAAATCTTGTGTTTAGGGCCCCTGGAAGCATGAAAATCACTTTAAACATGCTAATTTTAGCTCTAAAACTAATGATCCACCTACAAATGTGAACTGACGTTCAAAAATAAACCATTTGAAAACGGATCATTTTTCACCTTTCTGAAGCATGACGTAATGGGGGTGTTATCTCTTTTGTCAAAAATCTGCAGTTTTTGCTTGAACATTAAATGCCTCCAAATGGTATTTAATTCATTACCCGGGCCCCTGGAAGCATGAAAATCACTTTAAACATGCTAATTTTAGCTCTAAAACTGATGATCCACCTACAAACGTGAACTGACATTCAAAAATAAAACATTTGAAAATGGACCATTTTTCACCTTTCTGAAGCATGACGTAATGGGGGGGTGTTATCTCTTTTGTCAAAAATCGGCCGTTTTTGCTTGAACATTAAATGCCTCCAAATGGTATTTAATTCACTTCCCGGGCCCCTGGAAGCATGAAAATCACTTTAAACATGGTAATTTTAGCTCTAAAAATGATGATCCACCTACAAATGTGAACTGACGTTCAAAAATAAAACATTTGAAAACGGACCATTTTTCACCTTTCTGAAGCAAGACGTAATGAGGGGGTGTTACCGCTTTTGTAAAAAATCAGCCGTTTTTGCTTGAACATTAAATGCCTCCAAATGGTATTTAATTCACTTCCCAGGGTGAAGAAACTTTTTTTGAGACCTCAGAGTGAGTAAATTGGCGCTTTTTCATGCACTTTTAACCATTTCACAAATCTTGTGTTTAGGGCCCCTGGAAGCATGAAAATCACTTTAAACATGCTAATTTTAGCTCTAAAACTGATGATCCACCTACAAATGTGAACTGACGTTCAAAAATAAAACATTTGAAAAAGGACCATTTTTCACCTTTCTGAAGCATGACGTAATGGGGGGGTGTTATCTCTTTTGTCAAAAATCAGCCGTTTTTGCTTGAACATTAAATGCCTCCAAATGGTATTTAATTCACTTTCTGGGCCCCTGGAAGCATGTAAATCACTTTAAACATGATAAATTTAGCTCTAAAACTGATGATCAACCTACAAATGTGAACTGACGTTCAAAAATAAAACATTTAAAAACGGACCATTTTTCACCTTTCTGAACCATGACTTACTGGGGGGGTGTTATCTCTTTTGTCAAAAATCTGCTGTTTTTGCTTGAACATTAAATGCCTCCAAATGGTTTTTAATTCACTTTCCGGGCCCCTGGAAGCATGAAAATCACTGTAAACATGCTAAATTTAGCTCTAAAACTGATGATCAACCTACAAATGTGAACTGACATTCAAAAATAAAACATTTGAAAATGGACCATTTTTCACCTTTCTGAAGCATGAAATAATGGGGGAGTGTTATCTCTTTTGTCAAAAATCACCCCTTTTTGCTTGAACATTAAATGCCTCCAAATGGTATTTAATTCACTTCAAGGGCCCCTGGAAGCATGAAAATCACTTTAAACATGCTAAATTTAGCTCTAAATCTGATGATCAACCTACAAATGTGAACTGACGTTCAAAAATAAAACATTTGAAAACGGACCATTTTTCACCTTTCTGAAGCATGATGTAATGGGGCGGTGTTATCTCTTTTGTCAAAAATCAGCCGTTTTTGCTAGAACATTAAATGCCTCTAAATGGTATTTAATTCACTTCCCGGGCCCCTGGAAGCATGAAAATCACTTTAAACATGGTAATTTTAGCTCTAAAACTGATGATCCACCTACAAATGTGAACTGACGTTCAAAAATAAAACATTTGAAAACGGACCATTTTTCACCTTTCTGAAGCATGACGTAATGGGGGGGGGGTTATGACTTTTGTAAAAAATCTGCCGTTTTCGCTTGAACATTAAATGCCTCCAAATGGTATTTAATTCACTTCCCGGGGCCCTGGAAGCATGAAAATCACTTTAAACATGCTAAATTTAGCTCTAAAACTGATGATCAACCTACAAATGTGAACTGACGTTCAAAAATAAAACATTTGAAAACTGACCATTTTTCACCTTTCTGAAGCAAGACGTAATGGGGGGGTGTTACCGCTTTTGTCAAAAATCAGCCGTTTTTGCTTGAACATTTAATGCCTCCAAATGGTATTTAATTCACTTCCCGGGGCGAAGAAACACTTTTTGAGAACTCAGAGTGAGTAAATTTGCCATTTTCATGCACTTTTAACCATTCCACAAATCTTGTGTTTAGGGCCCCTGGAAGCATAAAAATCACTTTAAACATTGTAATTTTAGCTCTAAAACTGATGATCCACCTACAAATGTGAACTGACGTTCAAAAATAAAACATTTGAAAACGGACCATTTTTCACCTTTCTGAAGCATGACGTAATGGGGGGGGGGGGTTATCTCTTTTGTCAAAAATCACCCGTTTTTGCTTGAACATTAAATGCCTCCAAATTGTATTTAATTCACTTCCCGGGCCCCTGGAAGCATGAAAATCACTTTAAACATGCTAAATTTAGCTCTAAAATGGATGATCAACCTACAAATGTGAACTGACATTCAAAAATAAAACATTTGAAAACGGACCACTTTTCACCTTTCTGAAGCATGACGTAATGGGGGGTGTTATCTCTTTTTTAAAAAATCGGACGTTTTTGCTTGAACATTAAATATCTCCAAATGGTATTTAATTCACTTCCCGGGCCCCTGGAAGCATGAAAATCACTTTAAACATGCTAAATTTAGCTCTAAAACTGATGATCAACCTACAAATGTGAAATGACGTTCAAAAATAAAACATTTGAAAACGGACCATTTTTCACCTTTCTGAAGCATGACGTAATGGGTGGGTGTTATCTCTTTTGTCAAAAATCTACCCGTTTTTGCTTGAACATTAAATGCCTCCAAATGGTATTTAATTCACTTCCCGGGCCCCTGGAAGCATGAAAATCACTTTAAACATGGTAATTTTAGCTCTAAAACTGATGATCCACCTACAAATGTGAACTGACATTCAAAAATAAAACATTTGAAAACAGACCATTTTTCACCTTTCTGAAGCAAGACGTAATGGGGGGGTGTTATCTCTTTTGTCAAAAATCTGCCGTTTATGCTTGAACATTAAATGCCTCCAAATGGTATTTAATTCACTTCCTGGGGTGAAGAAACACTTTTTGAGACCTCAGAGTGAGTAAATTGGCCATTTTCATGCACTTTTAACCATTCCACTAATCTTGTGTTTAGGGCCCCTGGAAGCATGAAAATCACTTTAAACATGCTAAATTTAGCTCTAAAACTGATGATCCACCTACAAATGTGAACTGACGTTCAAAAATAAAACATTTGAAAACGGACCATTTTTCACCTTTCTGAAGCATGACGTAATGGGGGGTGTTATCTCTTTTGTCAAAAATCTGCCGTTTTTGGTTGAACATTAAATGCCTCCAAATGGTATTTAATTTACTTCCCATGCCCCTGGAAGCATGAAAATCACTTTAAACATGGTAATTTTAGCTCTAAAACTGATGATCCACCTACAAATGTGAACTGACATTCAAAAATAAAACATTTGAAAACAGACCATTTTTCACCTTTCTGAAGCAAGACGTAATGGGGGTGTTATCTCTTTTGTCAAAAATCAACTGTTTTTGCTTGAACATTAAATGCCTCCAAATGGTATTTAATTCACTTCCCGGGGTGAAGAAACACTTTTTGAGACCTCATAGTGAGTAAATTGGCCATTTTCATGACTTTTAACCATTCCACAAATCTTGTGTTTAGGGCCCCTGGAAGCATGAAAATCACTTTAAACATGCTAATTTTAGCTCTAAAACTAATGATCCACCTACAAATGTGAACTGACGTTCAAAAATAAACCATTTGAAAACGGATCATTTTTCACCTTTCTGAAGCATGACGTAATGGGGGTGTTATCTCTTTTGTCAAAAATCTGCAGTTTTTGCTTGAACATTAAATGCCTCCAAATGGTATTTAATTCATTACCCGGGCCCCTGGAAGCATGAAAATCACTTTAAACATGCTAATTTTAGCTCTAAAACTGATGATCCACCTACAAACGTGAACTGACATTCAAAAATAAAACATTTGAAAATGGACCATTTTTCACCTTTCTGAAGCATGACGTAATGGGGGGGTGTTATCTCTTTTGTCAAAAATCGGCCGTTTTTGCTTGAACATTAAATGCCTCCAAATGGTATTTAATTCACTTCCCGGGCCCCTGGAAGCATGAAAATCACTTTAAACATGGTAATTTTAGCTCTAAAAATGATGATCCACCTACAAATGTGAACTGACGTTCAAAAATAAAACATTTGAAAACGGACCATTTTTCACCTTTCTGAAGCAAGACGTAATGAGGGGGTGTTACCGCTTTTGTAAAAAATCAGCCGTTTTTGCTTGAACATTAAATGCCTCCAAATGGTATTTAATTCACTTCCCAGGGTGAAGAAACTTTTTTTGAGACCTCAGAGTGAGTAAATTGGCGCTTTTTCATGCACTTTTAACCATTTCACAAATCTTGTGTTTAGGGCCCCTGGAAGCATGAAAATCACTTTAAACATGCTAATTTTAGCTCTAAAACTGATGATCCACCTACAAATGTGAACTGACGTTCAAAAATAAAACATTTGAAAAAGGACCATTTTTCACCTTTCTGAAGCATGACGTAATGGGGGGGTGTTATCTCTTTTGTCAAAAATCAGCCGTTTTTGCTTGAACATTAAATGCCTCCAAATGGTATTTAATTCACTTTCTGGGCCCCTGGAAGCATGTAAATCACTTTAAACATGATAAATTTAGCTCTAAAACTGATGATCAACCTACAAATGTGAACTGACGTTCAAAAATAAAACATTTAAAAACGGACCATTTTTCACCTTTCTGAACCATGACTTACTGGGGGGGTGTTATCTCTTTTGTCAAAAATCTGCTGTTTTTGCTTGAACATTAAATGCCTCCAAATGGTTTTTAATTCACTTTCCGGGCCCCTGGAAGCATGAAAATCACTGTAAACATGCTAAATTTAGCTCTAAAACTGATGATCAACCTACAAATGTGAACTGACATTCAAAAATAAAACATTTGAAAATGGACCATTTTTCACCTTTCTGAAGCATGAAATAATGGGGGAGTGTTATCTCTTTTGTCAAAAATCACCCCTTTTTGCTTGAACATTAAATGCCTCCAAATGGTATTTAATTCACTTCAAGGGCCCCTGGAAGCATGAAAATCACTTTAAACATGCTAAATTTAGCTCTAAATCTGATGATCAACCTACAAATGTGAACTGACGTTCAAAAATAAAACATTTGAAAACGGACCATTTTTCACCTTTCTGAAGCATGATGTAATGGGGCGGTGTTATCTCTTTTGTCAAAAATCAGCCGTTTTTGCTAGAACATTAAATGCCTCTAAATGGTATTTAATTCACTTCCCGGGCCCCTGGAAGCATGAAAATCACTTTAAACATGGTAATTTTAGCTCTAAAACTGATGATCCACCTACAAATGTGAACTGACGTTCAAAAATAAAACATTTGAAAACGGACCATTTTTCACCTTTCTGAAGCATGACGTAATGGGGGGGGGGTTATGACTTTTGTAAAAAATCTGCCGTTTTCGCTTGAACATTAAATGCCTCCAAATGGTATTTAATTCACTTCCCGGGGCCCTGGAAGCATGAAAATCACTTTAAACATGCTAAATTTAGCTCTAAAACTGATGATCAACCTACAAATGTGAACTGACGTTCAAAAATAAAACATTTGAAAACTGACCATTTTTCACCTTTCTGAAGCAAGACGTAATGGGGGGGTGTTACCGCTTTTGTCAAAAATCAGCCGTTTTTGCTTGAACATTTAATGCCTCCAAATGGTATTTAATTCACTTCCCGGGGCGAAGAAACACTTTTTGAGAACTCAGAGTGAGTAAATTTGCCATTTTCATGCACTTTTAACCATTCCACAAATCTTGTGTTTAGGGCCCCTGGAAGCATAAAAATCACTTTAAACATTGTAATTTTAGCTCTAAAACTGATGATCCACCTACAAATGTGAACTGACGTTCAAAAATAAAACATTTGAAAACGGACCATTTTTCACCTTTCTGAAGCATGACGTAATGGGGGGGGGGGGGTTATCTCTTTTGTCAAAAATCACCCGTTTTTGCTTGAACATTAAATGCCTCCAAATTGTATTTAATTCACTTCCCGGGCCCCTGGAAGCATGAAAATCACTTTAAACATGCTAAATTTAGCTCTAAAATGGATGATCAACCTACAAATGTGAACTGACATTCAAAAATAAAACATTTGAAAACGGACCACTTTTCACCTTTCTGAAGCATGACGTAATGGGGGGTGTTATCTCTTTTTTAAAAAATCGGACGTTTTTGCTTGAACATTAAATATCTCCAAATGGTATTTAATTCACTTCCCGGGCCCCTGGAAGCATGAAAATCACTTTAAACATGCTAAATTTAGCTCTAAAACTGATGATCAACCTACAAATGTGAAATGACGTTCAAAAATAAAACATTTGAAAACGGACCATTTTTCACCTTTCTGAAGCATGACGTAATGGGTGGGTGTTATCTCTTTTGTCAAAAATCTACCCGTTTTTGCTTGAACATTAAATGCCTCCAAATGGTATTTAATTCACTTCCCGGGCCCCTGGAAGCATGAAAATCACTTTAAACATGGTAATTTTAGCTCTAAAACTGATGATCCACCTACAAATGTGAACTGACATTCAAAAATAAAACATTTGAAAACAGACCATTTTTCACCTTTCTGAAGCAAGACGTAATGGGGGGGTGTTATCTCTTTTGTCAAAAATCTGCCGTTTATGCTTGAACATTAAATGCCTCCAAATGGTATTTAATTCACTTCCTGGGGTGAAGAAACACTTTTTGAGACCTCAGAGTGAGTAAATTGGCCATTTTCATGCACTTTTAACCATTCCACTAATCTTGTGTTTAGGGCCCCTGGAAGCATGAAAATCACTTTAAACATGGTAATTTTAGCTCTAAAACTGATGATCCACCTACAAATGTGAACTGACGTTCAAAAATAAAACATTTGAAAATGGACCATTTTTCACCTTTCTGAAGCATGACGTAATGGGGGGTGTTATCTCTTTTGTCAAAAATCTGCCGTTTTTGCTTGAACATTAAATGCCTCCAAATGGTATTTAAGTTACTTCCCAGGCCCCTGGAAGCATGAAAATCACTTTAAACATGCTAAATTTAGCTCTAAAACTGATGATCAACCTACAAATGTGAAATGACGTTCAAAAATAAAACATTTGAAAACGGACCATTTTTTACCTTTCTGAAGCAAGACGTAATGGGGGTGTTATCTCTTTTGTCAAAAATCAACTGTTTTTGCTTGAACATTAAATGCCTCCAAATGGTATTTAATTCACTTCCCGGGGTGAAGAAACACTTTTTGAGACCTCATAGTGAGTAAATTGGCCATTTTCATGACTTTTAACCATTCCACAAATCTTGTGTTTAGGGCCCCTGGAAGCATGAAAATCACTTTAAACATGCTAATTTTAGCTCTAAAACTAATGATCCACCTACAAATGTGAACTGACGTTCAAAAATAAACCATTTGAAAACGGATCATTTTTCACCTTTCTGAAGCATGACGTAATGGGGGTGTTATCTCTTTTGTCAAAAATCTGCAGTTTTTGCTTGAACATTAAATGCCTCCAAATGGTATTTAATTCATTACCCGGGCCCCTGGAAGCATGAAAATCACTTTAAACATGCTAAATTTAGCTCTAAAACTGATGATCAACCTACAAATGTGAACTGACATTCAAAAATAAAACATTTGAAAACGGACCATTTTTCAACTTTCTGAAGCATGACATAATGGGGGGATGTTATCTCTTTTGTCAAAAATCAGCTGTTTTTGCTTGAACATTAAATGCCTCCAAATGGTATTTAATTCACTTCCCGGGCCCCTGGAAGCATGAACATCACTTTAAACATGCTAATTTTAGCTCTAAAACTGATGATCCACCTACAAACGTGAACTGACATTCAAAAATAAAACATTTGAAAATGGACCATTTTTCACCTTTCTGAAGCATGACGTAATGGGGGGGTGTTATCTCTTTTGTCAAAAATCAGCTGTTTTTGCTTGAACATTAAATGCCTTCAAATGGTATTTAATTCACTTCCCAGGGTGAAGAAACACTTTTTGAGACCTCAGAGTGAGTAAATTGGCGCTTTTTCATGCACTTTTAACCATTTCACAAATCTTGTGTTTAGGGCCCCTGGAAGCATGAAAATCACTTTAAACATGCTAATTTTAGCTCTAAAACTGATGATCCACCTACAAATGTGAACTAACATTCAAAAATAAAACATTTGAAAACGGACCATTTTCCACCTTTCTGAAGCAAGACGTAATGGGGGGTGTTATCTCTTTTGTCAAAAATCAGCAGTTTTTGCTTGAACATTAAATGCCTCCAAATGGTATTTAATTCACTTCCCGGGGTGAAGAAACACTTTTTGAGACCTCAGAGTGAGTAAATTGGCCATTTTCATGACTTTTAACCATTCCACAAATATTGTGTTTAGGGCCCCTGGAAGCATGAAAATCACTTTAAACATGCTAATTTTAGCTCTAAAACTAATGATCCACCTACAAATGTGAACTGACGTTCAAAAATAAAACATTTGAAAACGGACCATTTTTCAACTTTCTGAAGCATGACATAATGGGGGGGTGTTATCTCTTTTGTCAAAAATCAGCTGTTTTTGCTTGAACATTAAATGCCTCCAAATGGTTTTTAATTCACTTTCCGGGCCCCTGGAAGCATGAAAATCACTTTAAACATGCTAAATTTAGCTCTAAAACTGATGATCAACCTACAAATGTGAAATGACGTTCAAAAATAAAACATTTGAAAACGGACCATTTTTCACCTTTCTGAAGCAAGACATAATGGGGGTGTTATCTCTTTTGTCAAAAATCAACTGTTTTTGCTTGAACAATAAATGCCTCCAAATGGTATTTAATTCACTTCCCGGGGTGAAGAAACACTTTTTGAGACCTCAGAGTGAGTAAATTGGCCATTTTCATGACTTTTAACCATTCCACAAATATTGTGTTTAGGGCCCCTGGAAGCATGAAAATCACTTTAAACATGCTAATTTTAGCTCTAAAACTAATGATCCACCTACAAATGTGAACTGACGTTCAAAAATAAAACATTTGAAAACGGACCATTTTTCAACTTTCTGAAGCATGACGTAATGGGGGTGTTATCTCTTTTGTCAAAAATCTGCCGTTTTTGCTTGAACATTAAATGCCTCCAAATGGTATTTAATTCATTACCCGGGCCCCTGGAAGCATGAAAATCACTTTAAACATGCTAATTTTAGCTCTAAAACTGATGATCCACCTACAAACGTGAACTGACATTCAAAAATAAAACATTTGAAAATGGACCATTTTTCACCTTTCTGAAGCATGACGTAATGGGGGGGTGTTATCTCTTTTGTCAAAAATCGGACGTTTTTGCTTGAACATTAAATATCTCCAAATGGTATTTAATTCACTTCCCGGGCCCCTGCAAGCATGAAAATCACTTTAAACATGCTAAATTTAGCTCTAAAACTGATGATCCACCTACAAATGTGAACTGACGTTCAAAAATAAAACATTTGAAAACAGACGATTTTTCACCTTTCTGAAGCATGACGTAATGGGGGGGTGTTATCTCTTTTGTCAAAAATCTGCCGTTTTTGCTTGAACATTAAATGCCTCCAAATGGTATTTAATTTACTTCCCATGCCCCTGGAAGCATGAAAATCACTTTAAACATGGTAATTTTAGCTCTAAAACTGATGATCCACCTACAAATGTGAACTGACATTCAAAAATAAAACATTTGAAAACAGACCATTTTTCACCTTTCTGAAGCAAGACGTAATGGGGGTGTTATCTCTTTTGTCAAAAATCAACTGTTTTTGCTTGAACATTAAATGCCTCCAAATGGTATTTAATTCACTTCCCGGGGTGAAGAAACACTTTTTGAGACCTCATAGTGAGTAAATTGGCCATTTTCATGACTTTTAACCATTCCACAAATCTTGTGTTTAGGGCCCCTGGAAGCATGAAAATCACTTTAAACATGCTAAATTTAGCTCTAAAACTGATGATCCACCTACAAATGTGAACTGACGTTCAAAAATAAAACATTTGAAAACGGACGATTTTTCACCTTTCTGAAGCATGACGTAATGGGGGGGTGTTATCTCTTTTGTCAAAAATCTGCCGTTTTTGCTTGAACATTAAATGCCTCCAAATGGTATTTAATTTACTTCCCATGCCCCTGGAAGCATGAAAATCACTTTAAACATGGTAATTTTAGCTCTAAAACTGATGATCCACCTACAAATGTGAACTGACATTCAAAAATAAAACATTTGAAAACAGACCATTTTTCACCTTTCTGAAGCAAGACGTAATGGGGGTGTTATCTCTTTTGTCAAAAATCAACTGTTTTTGCTTGAACATTAAATGCCTCCAAATGGTATTTAATTCACTTCCCGGGGTGAAGAAACACTTTTTGAGACCTCATAGTGAGTAAATTGGCCATTTTCATGACTTTTAACCATTCCACAAATCTTGTGTTTAGGGCCCCTGGAAGCATGAAAATCACTTTAAACATGCTAATTTTAGCTCTAAAACTAATGATCCACCTACAAATGTGAACTGACGTTCAAAAATAAACCATTTGAAAACGGATCATTTTTCACCTTTCTGAAGCATGACGTAATGGGGGTGTTATCTCTTTTGTCAAAAATCTGCAGTTTTTGCTTGAACATTAAATGCCTCCAAATGGTATTTAATTCATTACCCGGGCCCCTGGAAGCATGAAAATCACTTTAAACATGCTAATTTTAGCTCTAAAAGTGATGATCCACCTACAAACGTGAACTGACATTCAAAAATAAAACATTTGAAAATGGACCATTTTTCACCTTTCTGAAGCATGACGTAATGGGGGGGTGTTATCTCTTTTGTCAAAAATCGGCCGTTTTTGCTTGAACATTAAATGCCTCCAAATGGTATTTAATTCACTTCCCGGGCCCCTGGAAGCATGAAAATCACTTTAAACATGGTAATTTTAGCTCTAAATATGATGATCCACCTACAAATGTGAACTGACGTTCAAAAATAAAACATTTGAAAACGGACCATTTTTCACCTTTCTGAAGCAAGACGTAATGAGGGGGTGTTACCGCTTTTGTCAAAAATCAGCCGTTTTTGCTTGAACATTAAATGCCTCCAAATGGTATTTAATTCACTTCCCAGGGTGAAGAAACTTTTTTTGAGACCTCAGAGTGAGTAAATTGGCGCTTTTTCATGCACTTTTAACCATTTCACAAATCTTGTGTTTAGGGCCCCTGGAAGCATGAAAATCACTTTAAACATGCTAATTTTAGCTCTAAAACTGATGATCCACCTACAAATGTGAACTGACGTTCAAAAATAAAACATTTGAAAACGGACCATTTTTCACCTTTCTGAAGCATGACGTAATGGGGGGGTGTTATCTCTTTTGTCAAAAATCAGCTGTTTTTGCTTGAACATTAAATGCCTCCAAATGGTATTTAATTCACTTCCTGGGCCCCTGGAAGCATGAAAATCACTTTAAACATGCTAAATTTAGCTCTAAAACTGATGATCAACCTACAAATGTGAAATGACGTTCAAAAATAAAACATTTGAAAACGGACCATTTTTCACCTTTCTGAAGCAAGACGTAATGGGGGTGTTATCTCTTTTGTCAAAAATCAACTGCTTTTGCTTGAACATTAAATGCCTCCAAATGGTATTTAATTCACTTCCCGGGGTGAAGAAACACTTTTTGAGACCTCAGAGTGAGTAAATTGGCCATTTTCATGACTTTTAACCATTCCACAAATATTGTGTTTAGGGCCCCTGGAAGCATGAAAATCACTTTAAACATGCTAATTTTAGCTCTAAAACTAATGATCCACCTACAAATGTGAACTGACGTTCAAAAATAAAACATTTGAAAACTGACCATTTTTCAACTTTCTGAAGCATGACATAATGGGGGGGTGTTATCTCTTTTGTCAAAAATCAGCTGTTTTTGCTTGAACATTAAATGCCTCCAAATGGTTTTTAATTCACTTTCCGGGCCCCTGGAAGCATGAAAATCACTTTAAACATGCTAAATTTAGCTCTAAAACTGATGATCAACCTACAAATGTGAAATGACGTTAAAAAATAAAACATTTGAAAACGGACCATTTTTCACCTTTCTGAAGCAAGACATAATGGGGGTGTTATCTCTTTTGTCAAAAATCAACTGTTTTTGCTTGAACATTAAATGCCTCCAAATGGTATTTAATTCACTTCCCGGGGTGAAGAAACACTTTTTGAGACCTCAGAGTGAGTAAATTGGCCATTTTCATGACTTTTAACCATTCCACAAATATTGTGTTTAGGGCCCCTGGAAGCATGAAAATCACTTTAAACATGCTAATTTTAGCTCTAAAACTAATGATCCACCTACAAATGTGAACTGACGTTCAAAAATAAAACATTTGAAAATGGACCATTTTTCAACTTTCTGAAGCATGACGTAATGGGGGTGTTATCTCTTTTGTCAAAAATCTGCCGTTTTTGCTTGAACATTAAATGCCTCCAAATGGTATTTAATTCATTACCCGGGCCCCTGGAAGCATGAAAATCACTTTAAACATGCTAATTTTAGCTCTAAAACTGATGATCCACCTACAAACGTGAACTGACATTCAAAAATAAAACATTTGAAAATGGACCATTTTTCACCTTTCTGAAGCATGACGTAATGGGGGGGTGTTATCTCTTTTGTCAAAAATCTGCCGTTTTTGCTTGAACATTAAATGCCTCCAAATGGTATTTAATTTACTTCCCATGCCCCTGGAAGCATGAAAATCACTTTAAACATGGTAATTTTAGCTCTAAAACTGATGATCCACCTACAAATGTGAACTGACATTCAAAAATAAAACATTTGAAAACAGACCATTTTTCACCTTTCTGAAGCAAGACGTAATGGGGGTGTTATCTCTTTTGTCAAAAATCAACTGTTTTTGCTTGAACATTAAATGCCTCCAAATGGTATTTAATTCACTTCCCGGGGTGAAGAAACACTTTTTGAGACCTCATAGTGAGTAAATTGGCCATTTTCATGACTTTTAACCATTCCACAAATCTTGTGTTTAGGGCCCCTGGAAGCATGAAAATCACTTTAAACATGCTAATTTTAGCTCTAAAACTAATGATCCACCTACAAATGTGAACTGACGTTCAAAAATAAACCATTTAAAAACGGATCATTTTTCACCTTTCTGAAGCATGACGTAATGGGGGTGTTATCTCTTTTGTCAAAAATCTGCAGTTTTTGCTTGAACATTAAATGCCTCCAAATGGTATTTAATTCATTACCCGGGCCCCTGGAAGCATGAAAATCACTTTAAACATGCTAATTTTAGCTCTAAAAGTGATGATCCACCTACAAACGTGAACTGACATTCAAAAATAAAACATTTGAAAATGGACCATTTTTCACCTTTCTGAAGCATGACGTAATGGGGGGGTGTTATCTCTTTTGTCAAAAATCGGCCGTTTTTGCTTGAACATTAAATGCCTCCAAATGGTATTTAATTCACTTCCCGGGCCCCTGGAAGCATGAAAATCACTTTAAACATGGTAATTTTAGCTCTAAAAATGATGATCCACCTACAAATGTGAACTGACGTTCAAAAATAAAACATTTGAAAACGGACCATTTTTCACCTTTCTGAAGCAAGACGTAATGAGGGGGTGTTACCGCTTTTGTCAAAAATCAGCCGTTTTTGCTTGAACATTAAATGCCTCCAAATGGTATTTAATTCACTTCCCAGGGTGAAGAAACTTTTTTTGAGACCTCAGATTGAGTAAATTGGCGCTTTTTCATGCACTTTTAACCATTTCACAAATCTTGTGTTTAGGGCCCCTGGAAGCATGAAAATCACTTTAAACATGCTAATTTTAGCTCTAAAACTGATGATCCACCTACAAATGTGAACTGACGTTCAAAAATAAAACATTTGAAAACGGACCATTTTTCACCTTTCTGAAGCATGACGTAATGGGGGGGTGTTATCTCTTTTGTCAAAAATCTGCCGTTTTTGCTTGAACATTAAATGCCTCCAAATGGTATTTAATTCACTTTCTGGGCCCCTGGAAGCATGAAAATCACTTTAAACATGAAAAATTTAGCTCTAAAACTGATGATCAACCTACAAATGTGAACTGACGTTCAAAAATAAAACATTTAAAAACGGACCATTTTTCACCTTTCTGAACCATGACTTACTGGGGGGGTGTTATCTCTTTTGTCAAAAATCAGCTGTTTTTGCTTGAACATTAAATGCCTCCAAATGGTTTTTAATTCACTTTCCGGGCCCCTGGAAGCATGAAAATCACTTTAAACATGCTAAATTTAGCTCTAAAACTGATGATCAACCTACAAATGTGAACTGACATTCAAAAATAAAACATTTGAAAACGGACCATTTTTCACCTTTCTGAAGCATGACATAATGGGGGAGTGTTATCTCTTTTGTCAAAAATCACCCCTTTTTGCTTGAACATTAAATGCCTCCAAATGGTATTTAATTCACTTCCCGGGCCCCTGGAAGCATGAAAATCACTTTAAACATGCTAAATTTAGCTCTAAATCTGATGATCAACCTACAAATGTGAACTGACGTTCAAAAATAAAACATTTGAAAACGGACCATTTTTCACCTTTCTGAAGCATGATGTAATGGGGCGGTGTTATCTCTTTTGTCAAAAATCAGCAGTTTTTGCTAGAACATTAAATGCCTCTAAATGGTATTTAATTCACTTCCCGGGCCCCTGGAAGCATGAAAATCACTTTAAACATGGTAAATTTAGCTCTAAAACTGATGATCCACCTACAAATGTGAACTGACGTTCAAAAATAAAACATTTGAAAACGGACCATTTTTCACCTTTCTGAAGCATGACGTAATGGGGGGGGGGGGTTATGACTTTTGTAAAAAATCTGCCGTTTTCGCTTGAACATTAAATGGCTCCAAATGGTATTTAATTCACTTCCCGGGCCCCTGGAAGCAAGAAAATCACTTTAAACATGGTAATTTTAGCTCTAAAATTGATGATCAACCTACAAATGTGAACTGACGTTCAAAAATAAAACATTTGAAAACGGACCATTTTTCACCTTTCTGAAGCAAGACGTAATGGGGGGG